>NC_135499.1:4893721-5201846 GCF_052857255.1 Amblyomma americanum
GTGCTGTATTATCACAAGTAATTTCCGCGCAGGCTGCTCTGCAGGGGAGAAGGCTGTTGCTCGTATACTTGACCGCATGATCGGTACGTTCGGTGATGTTATATCTGAAGTAATTTCCGCGCAGGCTGCTCTGCCGTGGAGAACGCCATTGCTGGTGTACTTGACCGTATGATCGGTACGTTCAGTGATGCAATATCACAAGTAATTTCCGTGGAGGCTGCTCTGCAGTGGAGAATTCCATTGCTGGTGTACTTGACCGTATGATCGGTACGTACAGTGATGTAATATCACAAGTAATTTCCGCGCAGGCTGCTCTGCAGTGGAGAATGCCATTGCTGGTGTACTTGACCGCATGATCGGTACGTTCAGTGATGCAATATCACAAGTAATTTCCGCGCATGCTGCTCTGCAGTGGAGAATGCCATTGCTGGTGTACTTGACCGCATGATCGGAACCATCTTCGTGGCGCAGATGTAAGGCTATAGCATCACGAAGCTGGGAGGTTGTGCGTCCTATCGCTCAACCGGAAGGATATGTGGCCCAGGTTGGCTTCTCGCCATCTCAGGGTGGCGGGCCCGTGACTGCGGTGACTCAAGCCAGGGCAGGAACCCAGCAAAGTCGGGTGCAAGATCGCATGATCGGTACGTTCAGTGATGCAATATCACAAGTAATTTCCGCGCAGGCTGCTCTGCAGTGGAGAATGCCATTGCTGGTGTACTTTACCGTATGATCGGTACGTTAGGTGATGCAATATCACAAGTAATTTCCGCGCAGGCTGCTCTGCAGTGGAGAATGCCATTGCTGGTATACTTGACCGCATGATCGGTACGTTCAGTGATCCAATATCACAAGTAATTTCCGCGCAGGCTGCTCTGCAGTGGAGAATGCCATTGCTGGTGTACTTGACCGTATGATCCGTACGCTAGGTGATGCAATATCACAAGTAATTTCAGCGCAGGCTGCTCTGCAGTGGAGAATGCCATTGCTGGTGTACTTGGCCATATGATCGGTACGTTCAGTGATGCATTATCACAAGTAATTTCCGCACACGCTGCTCTGCAAGCAAGAAGGCTGTTGCTCGTATACTTGAGTGCATGATCGGTACGTTCGGTGATGTTATATCAGAAGTAATATCCGCGCATTCTGCTCTGCCGTGGAGAAGGCCATTGCTGTTGTACTTGACCGCATGATCAGTACGTTCAGTGATGCGATATCAGAAGTAATTTCCGCGCAGGCTGCTCTGCAGTGGAGGAGGCCATTGCAGGTGTACTTCACCGGATGGTCAGTACTTTCAGTGATGCAATATCAGAAGTAATTTCCGCGCAGGCTGCTCTGCAGTGGAGAAGGCTGTTGCTGGTATAGTTGACTGCTTGATCGGTACGTTCAGTGATGCATTTTCACAAGTAATTTCCGCGCAGGCTGCTCTGCTGTGGAGAAGGCCATTGCTGGTGTACTTGACCGCATGATCAATATACGTTCAGTGATGCAATATCAAAAGTAATTTCCGCGCAGGCTGCTCTGCTGTGGAGAAGGCTGTTGCTGGTATACTTGACTGCATAACCGGTACGTTCAGTGATGCATTATCACAAGTAATATCCGCGCAGGCTGCTCTGCAGTGAAGGCTGTTGCTCGTATACTTGACTGCATGATCAGTACGTTCAGTGATGCATTATCACAAGTAGTTTCTGCGCAGTCTGCTCTGCAGTGGAGAATTCCATTGCTGGTGTACTTGACCGTATGATCAGTATGTTCAGTGATGCAATATCACAGGTAATTTCCGCGCAGGCTGCTCTGAAGTGTAGAATTCCATTGCTGGTATACTTAACCGTATGATCGGTACGTTCAGTGATGCAATATCACAAGTAATTTCCGCGCTGGCTGCTCTGCAGCGAAGAATTCCATTGCTGTTGTACTTGACCGCATGATCGGTACGTTCAGTGATGCAATATCACAAGTAATTTCCGCGCAGGCTGCTCTGCAGTGGAGAATGCCATTGCTGGTGTACTTGACCGTATGATCGGTACGTTCAGTGATGCAATATCACAAGTAATTTCCGCGCAGGCTGCTCTGCAGTGTAGAATGCCATTGCTGGTATACTTGACCGTATGATCGGTACGTTCATTGATGCAATATCACAAGTAATTTCCACGCAGGCTGCTCTGCAGTGGAGAATGCCATTGCTGTTGTACTTGACCGCATGATCGGTACGTTCAGTGATGCAATATCACAAGTAATTTCCGCGCAGGCTGCTCTGCAGTGGAGAATGCCATTGCTGGTGTACTTGACCATATGATCGGTACGTTCAGTGATGCAATATCACAAGTAATTTCCGCGCAGGCTGCTCTGGAGTGTAGAATTACATTGCTGGTATACTTGACCGTATGATCGGTACGTTCAGTGATGCAATATCACAAGTAATTTCCGCGCTGGCTGCTCTGCAGCGAAGAATGCCATTGCTGGTGTACTTGACCGTATGATCGGTACGTTCAGTGATGCAATATCACAAGTAATTTCTGCGCAGGCTGCTCTGCAGTCTAGAATGCCATTGCTGGTGTACTAGACCGTATGATCGGTACGTTCAATGATGCAATATCACAAGTAATTTCCGCGCAGGCTGCTCTGCGGTGGAGAATGCCATTGCTGGTGTACTTGACCGCATGATCGGTACGTTCAGTGATGCAATATCACAAGTAATTTCCGCGCAGGCTGCTCGGCAGTGAATGCCATTGCTGGTGTACTTGTCCGTATGATCGGTACGTTCAGTTATGCAATATCATTAGTAATTTCCGCGCAGGTTGCTCGGCAGTGGAGAATTCCGTTGCTGGTGTACTTGACCGTATGATCGGTACGTTCAGTGATGCAATATCACAAGTAATTTCCGCGCAGGCTGCTCGGCAGTGAATGCCATTGCTGGTGTACTTGTCCGTATGATCGGTACGTTCAGTTATGCAATATCATTAGTAATTTCCGCGCAGGTTGCTCGGCAGTGGAGAATTCCGTTGCTGGTGTACTTGACCGTATGATCGGTACGTTCAGTGATGCATTATCACAAGTAATTTCCGCGCAGGCTGCTCTGCAGGGGGGAAGGCTGTTGCTCGTATACTTGACCGCATGATCGGTACGTTCGGTGATGTTATATCTGAAATAATTTCCGCGCAGGCTGCTCTGCAGTGGAGAATGCCATTGCTGGTGTAGTTGACCGTATGATCGGTACATTAGGTGATGCAATATCACAAGTAATTTCCGCGCAAGCTGCTTTGCAGTGGAGAATGCCATTGCTGGTGTACTTGACCGTATGATCGGTACATTAGGTGATGCAATATCACAAGTAATTTCCGCGCAGGCTGCTCTGCAGTGGAGAATGCCATTGCTGGTGTACTTGACCGCATGATTGGTACGTTCAGTGATGCAATATCACAAGTAATTTCCGCGCAGGCTGCTCTGCAGTGGAAAATGCCATTGCTGGTGTACTTGGCCGTATGATCGGTACGTTCAGTGATGCATTATCACAAGTAATTTCCGCGCAGGCTGCTCTGCAGGGGGGAAGGCTGTTGCTCGTATACTTGACCGCATGATCGGTACGTTCGCTGATGTTATATCTGAAATAATTTCCGCGCAGGCTGCTCTGCAGTGGAGAATGCCATTGCTGGTGTAGTTGACCGTATGATTGGTACATTAGGTGATGCAATATCACAAGTAATTTCCGCGCAAGCTGCTCTGCAGTGGAGAATGCCATTGCTGGTGTACTTGACCGTATGATCGGTACATTAGGTGATGCAATATCACAAGTAATTTCCGCGCAGGCTGCTCTGCAGTGGAGAATGCCATTGCTGGTGTACTTGACCGCATGATCGGTACTTTCATTGATGCAATATCACAAGTAATTTCCGCGCAGGCTGCTCTGCAGTGGAGAATGCCATTGCTGGTGCACTTGACCGTATGATCGGTACGTTCAGTGATGCAATACCACAATTAATTTCCGCGCAGGCTGCTCTGCAGTGGAGAACGCCATTGCTGGTGTACTTGACCGCATGATCGGTACGTTCAGTGATGCAATATCACAAGTAAATTCCGCGCAGGCTCCTCTGCAGTGGAGAATGCCATTGCTGGTGTACTTGACCGCATGAACAGTACGTTCAGTGATGCAATATCAGAAGCAATTTCCGCGCAGGCTGCTCTGCGGCGGAGAAGGCTGTTGCTGGTGTACTTGACCGCATGATCAGTACATTCAGTGATGAGTTATCACATGTAATTTCCGCGCAGGCTGCTCTACAGTGGAGACGGCTGTTGCTGGTATACTTGACTGCATGATCGGTGCGTTCAGTGATGCATTATCACAAGTAATTTCATCCCAGACTGCTCTGCTGTGGAGAAGGCTGTTGCTGGTATACTTGATTGCATGATCGGTGCATTCAGTGATGCATTATCACATGTAATTTCCGCCCAGGCTGCTCTGCTGTGGAGAAGGCCATTGCTGGTGTACTTGACCGCATGATCAGTACGTTCAGTGAAGCAATATCAGAATTTCCCCGCAGTACGTTCAGTTATGCATTATCACAAGTAATATTGACGCAGGCTGCTCTGCAGTGGAGAAGGCTGTTGCTGGTGTACTAGACCGCATGATCAGTACGTTCAATGATGCATTATCACAATTTCCGCGCAGGCTGCTCTGCTATGGAGGAAGCCCTTGCTGGTGTACTTGACCGCATGAAAAGTACTTTCAGTGATGCAATATCAGAAGTAATTTCCGCGCAGGCTGCTCTGCTGTGGAGAAAGCCTTCACTGGTGTACTTAACCGCATGATCAGTAGGTTCAGTGATGCATTATCACAAGTAGTTTCTGCGCAGTCTGCTCTGCTGTGGAGAATGCCACTGCTGGTGTATTTGACCTCTTGATCGGCACATTCAATGATGCATTATCACAAGTAATTTCCGCGCAGGCTGCTCTGCGGTGAGAAGGCCACTGCTGGTGTATTTGACCGCATGATCAGTACGTTCAGTGACGCAATATCACAAGTAATTTCCGCGCAGGCTGCTCTGCGGCGGAGAATGCTGTTGCTGGTGTACTTGACCGCATGATCAGTACGTTCAGTGATGAGTTATCACAAGTAATTTCCGCGCAGGCTGCTCTACAGTGGAGAAGGCAGTTGCTGGTATACTTGACTGCACGATCGGTGCGTTCAGTGATGCATTATCACAAGTAATTTCCGCCCAGGCTGCTCTGCTGTGGAGAAGGCCATTGCTGGTGTACTTGACCGCATGATCAGTACGTTCAGTGATGCAATATCAGAAGTAATTTCCCCGCAGGCTGCTCTGCAGTGGAGAAGGCTGTTGCTGGTATACTTGACTGCATGATCGGTGCGTTCAGTGATGCATATTCACAAGTAATTTCCGCCCTTGCTGCTCTCCTGAGGAGAAGGCCATTGCTGGTTCACTTGACCGCATGATCAGTACTCTCAGTGATGCAATATCAGAAGTAATTTCCGCGCAGTACGTTCAGTTATGCATTATCACAAGTGATATCCACGCAGGCTGCTCTGCAGTGGAGAAGGCTGTTGCTGGTGTACTTGACCGCATGATCAATACGTTCAATGATGCAATATCAGAAGTAATTTCCGCGCAGGCTGCTCTGCTGTGGAGAAAACCATCACTGGTGTACTTGACCGCATGATCAGTAGGTTCAGTGATGCATTATCACAAGTAGTTTCTGCGCAGGCTGCTCTGCAGTGGAGACTGCCATTGCTGGTGTACTTCACCGCAGGATCGGTACGTTCAGTGATGCAATATCACAAGTAATTTCCGCGCAGGCTGCTCTGCTGTGGAGAATTCCATTGCTGGTGTACTTGACCGTATGATCAGTACGGTCAGTGATGCAATATCACAATTTCCGCGCAGTCTGCTCTGCAGTGTAGAATGCCATTGCTGGTGTACTTGGCCGTATGATCGGTACGTTCAGTGATGTATTATCACAAGTAATTTCCGCGCAGGCTGCTCTGCAGAGGAGAAGGCTGTTGCTCGTATACTTGACCGCATGATCGGTACGTTCGGTGATGTTATATCTGAAGTAATTTCCGCGCAGGCTGCTCTGCTATGGAGAAAGCCCTTGCTGGTGTACTTGACCGCATGAACAGTACGTTCAGTGATGCAATATCAGAAGTAATTTCCGCGCAGGCTGCGCTGCTGTGGAGAAAACCATCACTGGTGTACTTGACCGCATGATCAGTAGGTTCAGTGATGCATTATCACAAGTAGTTTCTGCGCAGGCTGCTCTGCAGTGGAGACTGCCATTGCTGGTGTACTTGACCGCATGATCGGTACGTTCAGTGATGCAATATCACAAGTAATTTCCGCGCAGGCTGCTCTGCTGTGGAGAATGCCATTGCTGGTGTACTTGACCGTATGATCAGTACGGTCAGTGATGCAATATCACAAGTAATTTCCGCGCAGGCTGCTCTGCAGTGGAGAATGACATTGCTGGTGTATTTGACCGTATGATCGGCACGTTCAGTGATGCAATATCAAGTAATTTCCGCCCAGGCTGCTCTGCAGTGTAGAATTCCATTGCTGGTGTACTTGGCCGTATGATCGGTACGTTCAGTGATGTATTATCACAAGTAATTTCCGCGCAGGCTGCTCTGCAGGGGAGAAGGCTGTTGCTCGTATACTTGACCGCATGATCGGTACGTTCGGTGATGTTATATCTGAAGTAATTTCCGCGCAGGCTGCTCTGCCGTGGAGAACGCCATTGCTGGTGTACTTGACCGTATGATCGGTACGTTCAGTGATGCAATATCACAAGTAATTTCCGTGGAGGCTGCTCTGCAGTGGAGAATGCCATTGCTGGTGTACTTGACCGTATGATCGGTACGTACAGTGATGCAATATCACAAGTAATTTCCGCGCAGGCTGCTCTGCAGTGGAGAATGCCATTGCTGGTGTACTTGACCGCATGATCGGTACGTTCAGTGATGCAATATCACAAGTAATTTCCGCGCATGCTGCTCTGCAGTGGAGAATGCCATTGCTGGTGTACTTGACCGCATGATCGGAACCATCTTCGTGGCGCAGATGTAAGGCTATAGCATCACGAAGCTGGGAGGTTGTGCGTCCTATCGCTCAACCGGAAGGATATGTGGCCCAGGTTGGCTTCTCGCCATCTCAGGGTGGCGGGCCCGTGACTGCGGTGACTCAAGCCAGGGCAGGAACCCAGCAAAGTCGGGTGCAAGATCGCATGATCGGTACGTTCAGTGATGCAATATCACAAGTAATTTCCGCGCAGGCTGCTCTGCAGTGGAGAATGCCATTGCTGGTGTACTTTACCGTATGATCGGTACGTTAGGTGATGCAATATCACAAGTAATTTCCGCGCAGGCTGCTCTGCAGTGGAGAATGCCATTGCTGGTGTACTTGACCGTATGATCGGTACGTTCAGTGATGCAATACCACAAGTAATTTCCGCGCAGGCTGCTCTGCAGTGGAGAATTCCATTGCTGGTGTAGTTGACCGTATGATCGGTACGTTCAGTGATGCAATATCACAAGTAATTTCAGCGCAGGCTGCTCTGCAGTGGGGAATGCCATTGCTGGTGTACTTGGCCGTATGATCGGTACGTTCAGTGATGCATTATCACAAGTAATTTCCGCGCAGGCTGCTCTGCAAGCAAGAAGGCTGTTGCTCGTATACTTGAGTGCATGATCGGTACGTTCGGTGATGTTATATCAGAAGTAATATCCGCGCATTCTGCTCTGCCGTGGAGAAGGCCATTGCTGTTGTACTTGACCGCATGATCAGTACGTTCAGTGATGCGATATCAGAAGTAATTTCCGCGCAGGCTGCTCTGCAGTGGAGGAGGCCATTGCAGGTGTACTTCACCGGATGGTCAGTACTTTCAGTGATGCAATATCAGAAGTAATTTCCGCGCAGGCTGCTCTGCAGTGGAGAATGCCATTGCTGGTATACTTGACCGCATGATCGGTACGTTCAGTGATCCAATATCACAAGTAATTTCCGCGCAGGCTGCTCTGCAGTGGAGAATGCCATTGCTGGTGTACTTGACCGTATGATCCGTACGCTAGGTGATGCAATATCACAAGTAATTTCCGCGCAGGCTGCTCTGCAGTGGAGAATGCCATTGCTGGTGTACTTGACCGTATGATCGGTACGTTCAGTGATGCAATACCACAAGTAATTTCCGCGCAGGCTGCTCTGCAGTGGAGAATTCCATTGCTGGTGTAGTTGACCGCATGATCGGTACGTTCAGTGATGCAATATCACAAGTAATTTCAGCGCAGGCTGCTCTGCAGTGGAGAATGCCATTGCTGGTGTACTTGGCCGTATGATCGGTACGTTCAGTGATGCATTATCACAAGTAATTTCCGCGCAGGCTGCTCTGCAAGCAAGAAGGCTGTTGCTCGTATACTTGAGTGCATGATCGGTACGTTCGGTGATGTTATATCAGAAGTAATATCCGCGCATTCTGCTCTGCCGTGGAGAAGGCCATTGCTGTTGTACTTGACCGCATGATCAGTACGTTCAGTGATGCGATATCAGAAGTAATTTCCGCGCAGGCTGCTCTGCAGTGGAGGAGGCCATTGCAGGTGTACTTGACCGGATGGTCAGTACTTTCAGTGATGCAATATCAGAAGTAATTTCCGCGCAGGCTGCTCTGCAGTGGAGAAGGCTGTTGCTGGTATAGTTGACTGCTTGATCGGTACGTTCAGTGATGCATTTTCACAAGTAATTTCCGCGCAGGCTGCTCTGCTGTGGAGAAGGCCATTGCTGGTGTACTTGACCGCATAATCAATATACGTTCAGTTATGCAATATCAAAAGTAATTTCCGCGCAGGCTGCTCTGCTGTGGAGAAGGCTGTTGCTGGTATACTTGACTGCATAACCGGTACGTTCAGTGATGCATTATCACAATTAATATCCGCGCAGGCTGCTCTGCAGTGAAGGCTGTTGCTCGTATACTTGACTGCATGATCAGTACGTTCAGTGATGCATTATCACAAGTAGTTTCTGCGCAGGCTGCTCTGCAGTGGAGAATGCCATTGCTGGTGTACTTGACCGTATGATCAGTATGTTCAGTGATGCAATATCACAGGTAATTTCCGCGCAGGCTGCCCTGCAGTGGAGAATGATATTGCTGGTGTACTTGACCGTATGATCGGTGCGTTCAGTGATGCAATATCACAAGTAATTTCCGCGCAGGCTGCTCTGCAGTGTAGAATGCCATTGCTGGTATACTTGACCGTATGATCGGTACGTTCATTGATGCAATATCACAAGTAATTTCCGCGCAGGCTGCTCTGCAGTGGAGAATGCCATTGCTGGTGTACTTGACCGTATGATCGGTACGTTCAGTGATGCAATATCACAAGTAATTTCCGCGCTGGCTGCTCTGCAGTGAAGAATGCCATTGCTGTTGTACTTGACCGCATGATCGGTACGTTCAGTGATGCAATATCACAAGTAATTTCCGCGCAGGCTGCTCTGCAGTGGAGAATGCCATTGCTGTTGTACTTGACCGCATGATCGGTACGTTCAGTGATGCAATATTGTCACGGGTGGTACAGCTCGGTTGGAGTAGGTGACTGCAGCGGACGTCAGTAGCAGTCCCAAAAAGCGGAGCCTTCGCACACAGACACTTCGGCTTCTTTTTTTAAGGCCAGCTCGCGCGCGCATTCCGCGCTCTCGTGGTTCTAGTAGAACGACGACGATGAATGGGCGGTGTCATTACTCCCCGGCAAAAAGAAGCATCGCCCCGATGCTGGGAGTGAGTGGAGAGGTCGGAAGGACTGAACGGGGTTAGTGGGCGAGGCTACCGATCGTGATAAGGCTTCAGGCGGACCACGTGAACCACTTCAGGGCACGGGGACCGTCGGGACTTCTGAAATCCATCGGGAATGACCTCGTAGTTGAGGTCGCCCAATGACCTGACCACGCGGTATGGTCCGAAGTAGCGATGGAGGAGTTTTTCGCTCAGTCCTCGTCGCCGAATGGGGAACCACACACACACACGGTCGCCAGGCGCATAATGGACGTCGTGACGGCGCCGATTGTAGCGATCTGCATCTCGAAGTTGTTGGTCCTGAATTCGAACTTTGGCCAGTTGGCGAGCAGCTTCGGCGCGTTCCAGGAACGTGTAGGTATCAGTGTGAAGGTTAGAGTCGTCCAGATGTGGTAACATTGCGTCGAGCATCGTCGTCACTGCACGGCCGTAGACGAGTTGGAATGGAGACATCTGCGTTGTTTCTTGCATGGCCGTATTGTAGGCGAAGGTGACATAAGGAAGCACTTCGTCCCACGTTTTGTGTTCAATATCGACGTACATGGAAATCATGTCAGAAAGGGTTCGGTTCAGTCTTTCAGTCAACCCGTTCGTTTGAGGGTGGTACGACGTTGTTCGGCGGTGGTCTGTATGACTGTAAACCAAGATCTCCTGCAGCAGCTCAGCCATGAACGCAGGGCCTCTGTCAGTGATCAGCACTTCAGGTGCCCCATGGCGGAGTACGATCTGATGCACGAAGAACTTAGCGACTTCTAAAGCGGTGCCGCTGGGTAGAGCTGACGTTTCTGCATAGCGGGTAAGGTAGTCCGTCGCGACAATTATCCATTTGTTGCCAGAGTTCGAACGTGGGAACGGACCCAGCATGTCCATTCCTATTCGTTGGAAGGGCCTTGTGGGTGGTCTAATGGGCATCAAGAACCCAGCTTGTTTGGTTGACGGTACCTTGCGACGCTGACAGGCTCGGCACGTTCTGACGTAGTGAGTGACATCAGCACGGAGACGAGGCCAGTAGTAATTCTCTTGGATTCGGGCTAGCGTACGGGCTACGCCCAAATGTCCAGAAGTGGGTTCGTCATGGGAGGCTTGGAGGATTTCATTGCGCAGGCTAGGCGGTACGACGATTAGGTATTGCGTATTGTTTGGAGCGAAATTTTTCTTGACCAGAAGACCATTGCGGATGCATAAAGATGGCAACACGCGCCTGAAAGCGCGTGGGGCGGTCGTGTTGCTGCCGTTGAGAAATTCCATTACGTCTCGAAGTTCGAGGTCGGCGCATTGTTGGTCAGCGAGGCAGGAGGCGCTGAGAGCAGTCAGTAAGATGTCGTCATCATTACAGGCGTCGGTAGAAGGATCTACTGGGGCGCGGGACAGACAATCGGCGTCAGAGTGCTTGCGCCCAGATTTGTACACGACAGTCATGTCGTATTCCTGGAGCCGCAGACTCCATCGGACGAGGCGAGCGGACGGGTCTTTAAGGCTTGCGAGCCAGCATAAGGCATGATGATCGGTCACCACCTTAAAATTTTTGCCGTAAAGGTACGGTCGGAATTTCGAAGTGGCCCATACAATGGCAAGGCATTCTTTCTCGGTAGCGGAATAGTTTGATTCGGCTGGTGACAAACATCGACTTGCGTAAGCGATGACCCGTTCTTGACCTGCTTGGATCTGGACCAGGACAGCACCTAAGCCGATGTTGCTGGCATCAGTATGGAGCTCCGTGTCGGCGTTTACGTCGAAGTGAGCCAGAACGGGAGGCGCCTGCAGGAAACTTTGAAGGCTGCGGAATGCATTTTCTTGCGCTGCTTCCCATGTGAAAGGTGTGTCCGACCTTGTTAGGCGCGTCAGCGGCTCGGCAATGCGAGCAAAATCTTTCACGAAGCGACGGTAATACGCGCACAATCCAAGAAAACGGCGGACAGCTTTCAGGTCTTGCGGCGGCGGAAAATGTGCAATAGCTGTTGTTTTTTCAGGATCAGGCTGAACACCGGTTTGATTCACAACGTGCCCTAAGAACTTCAGCTCTGTATACGCAAAGTGGCATTTCTCATTTTTGAGCGTGAGTCCAGAAGACCTTATTGCTTGTTGGACCAATTCGAGGCGGTGAAGATGCTCCTGGAAAGTCGGGGCGAAGACGACAACATCGTCAAGATAGACGAGACACGTCTGCCATTTTAAATCGGCAAGGACGGTATCCATGAGGCGTTGGAAAGTTGCCGGTGCAGAGCACAGTCCAAAGGGCATGGCCGTAAATTCATACAGGCCATCTGGAGTAATAAAAGCTGTTTTTTTACGGTCCCGCTCATCGACCTCAATTTGCCAGTAACCTGACTTGAGGTCCATCGAAGAAAAGTATTTAGCGCTACAAAGGCGATCCAGAGTGTCGTCGATCCGGGGGAGAGGATAGACATCCTTTTTGGTGATTTTGTTTAAGCGACGGTAGTCTACACAGAACCGCAATGTTCCGTCTTTCTTCTTCACAAGGACGACTGGCGCTGCCCAGGGACTCCGGGAAGGACGAATTACGTCGTCGCGGAGCATTTCCTTGACTTGGCGGCCAATAGCGTCGCGTTCAGCGGGAGACACTCGGTAGGGGGACTGTCGGAGAGGGTGCACGTTATCGTCCGTAATAATGCGATGCTTCGCTAGGTGAGTTCGTCCAACACGCGATGATACCGAGAAGATGTCGCCGTAGCGCAGAAGAAGATCTTTAACTTGTTGTTGCTGCGTCGGGAAGAGTGCTGGATTGACGTCGAACGTGAAACCAGTGACTGGGCTCTGCTCTTGCGACAACGACATTGTGGAAATACTGGGTGTGCTGCTGACATGGGCGATGGCATCAACGTGAGCCACAACGGTTCCCACGTTCAGATGTTGGTGTGCACCACCGAAATTGGTTATCAGCACTTCTGTTTCTCCGTCGACGAGATTAACGACTCCTCTGGCGACAGCAAGGCTCCTGGCAAAAAGCAAGATCTGGCTGCCTTCCGCGACGCCTTCGAAATTCCGCACAGTCTTGGCGCCGACAGATACCATAATACTCGAACGAGGTGGGATGGTGACGTGGTCATCCAGGATGCAAAGTGCGGTCGGATGGTCTGGATCTCTGTGTATTGCGTTCTCTGTGGAGAAACACACGACCTTTGACTGGAGGTCGATGACCGCTCCATTCTCGGTCAAGAAATCCATCCCGAGAATGACGTCACGTGAACAATGTTCGAGTATAACGAACGTTGCCAGGTAGGTTGCGCCTTGAACTGCTACTCTTGATGTGCAAGTCCCGGTCGGTGTAACTAAGTGACCCCCGGCTGTACGAATCTGTGGGCCCATCCACGGAGTGGTGACCTTTTTCAAAGTGGCGGCGAAATTTCCACTGAGGATAGAGTAATCCGCCCCTGCGTCGACGAGTGCAGTGACGTCTGTTCCGTCGAGGGAAATGCTCAGGTTTGCTGTCGTAGACGGCGTGTGAGCGGTACGGCGCGGTGTTCGGTCACGGCTGCGGTGCGGCGCGGGTTCATTTCGATACGTCAGGTGGCATTCCCGTCGAGTCGGCGTTTCACGGTGTTGGACGGCATTCGGTAGTGGCATCGGGTGGCCACCTAGTTGCGGCGTAGGAGGGTCTGTTACATTTCGTCGGTGAGCAACCTCCCCCTCAAAGGTTGCTGCTTTTAGTTTTCCTGGCGGGGGCTTGGCGAACTTCCCCGAGGAAAGTCACCGTAAGACCGACGACGTGGGGATGGCGACCTGCGGGTCCCACCGGCAGATTCGGCCAGATAATCGTTGATTTCTCTGGGTCGCTGCCCAGGCTGCGGACGTGGTGCATCTGCAGGGAACCCCGGCAGGCCCATCTGACGATACCTGCAGTTGCGGTACAGGTGGCCCGGCTCACCGCAGTGATAGCAGAGAGGACGGTAGTTGGGAGTGCGCCAGATGTCACTTTTACGGGGATACGATGGAGCAGGACGAGCAGGTGGTGGCGGCCGAAAAGAGGCCGGGGTTTCCTGAAGACGAGTCGGCGGCGGTTGTGCGCGACGAGCAACAGCGGCGTATGTCATTTGTGGTGGGGCTGTGGACGGCTGAAAGGGAGCTGGTGTTGTAAGCGCCTGTTGCACCTCTTCCCGAATAACCTCGGATAGAGCAGTAACCGTTGGCGCAGGCGGCGTAGCCGGGAACAGCTTCTGGAGCTCCTCGCGAACGATAGCTCGTACGGTTTCGCGAAGCATGTGGGTGTTACTGATGTCCGTGGTTGCCGCAGTCATGGCCAAAGGTTGACGCTCGTATTGCCGCAACCGCATATCGAGTGTCTTTTCCATGGTGGTTGCCTCCGACAGAAACTCTGCGACCGTGCTCGGTGGATTGCGAACCAGTCCGGCAAAGATTTGCTCCTTGACACCTCGCATAAGGTACCGGAGTTTCTTCTGCTCTGTCATGTCCGGGTCAGCTCGACGAAATAACTTTGCCATCTCTTCGAAGTATACCAGTATGTTTTCATTTGGTAGCTGGGTTCGGGACTGAAGGAGCAGATCGGCCCGTTCTCTTCGAATCACCGTGGTGAAATCCTTCAGGAACTGGTCTTTAAATACGTTCCACGTCGTTATGGACGACTCCCGGTTCTCGAACCACGTACGAGCTGCGCCCTCCAGCGAAAAAAACACGTGTTGAAGCTTGGAGTCTTCCGCCCATCTGTTGTACCGGGCCACGCGTTCAAATTTCTCCAGCCAGTCTTCCGGGTCTTCGCCTGGAGAACCTTGGAAGATCGGTGGCTCCCGAGGCTGCTGCAGCACAACAGAAGGTGAACTAATCGTCGTCTGCATGCCTATTTCGGGCTGGACGGTCGTCGACGATGGCGCTGAACGAACCGCTTGGGTTGAGCGAGACTCTAGAAGCCCAAACTCGGGTTGAAGGCCTTGGAGCCGGCGGCTGCCGTGGTGTACAGGCGACACCTCGATGGCAGATGACCCTCGAGCACTTGAATCCCTGCTTGCTGGGGGAGTCCGAGGCATGGAATGCGTTACCCAGCGCCCTCCACCAGATGTCACGGGTGGTACAGCTCGGTTGGAGTAGGTGACTGCAGCGGACGTCAGTAGCAGTCCCAAAAAGCGGAGCCTTCGCAGACAGACACTTCGGCTTCTTTTTTTAAGGCCAGCTCGCGCGCGCATTCCGTGCTCTCGTGGTTCTAGTAGAACGACGACGATGATTTGGCGGTGTCAATATCACAAGTAATTTCCGCGCAGGCTGCTCTGCAGTGGAGAATGCCATTGCTGGTGTACTTGACCGTATGATCGGTACGTTCAGTGATGCAATATCACAAGTAATTTCCGCGCTGGCTGCTCTGCAGTGAAGAATGTCATTGCTGTTGTACTTGAACGCATGATCGGTACGTTCAGTGATGCAATATCACAAGTAATTTCCGCGCAGGCTGCTCTGCAGTGCAGAATGCCATTGCTGTTGTACTTGACCGCATGATCGGTACGTTCAGTGATGCAATATCACAAGTAATTTCCGCGCAGGCTGCTCTGCAGTGGAGAATGCCATTGCTGGTGTACTTGACCGTATGATCGGTACGTTCAGTGATGCAATATCACAAGTAATTTCCGCGCAGGCTGCTCTGGAGTGTAGAATTCCATTGCTGGTATACTTGACCGTATGATCGGTACGTTCAGTGATGCAATATCACAAGTAATTTCCGCGCTGGCTGCTCTGCAGTGAAGAATGCCATTGCTGTTGTACTTGACCGCATGATCGGTACGTTCAGTGATGCAATATCACAAGCAATTTCCGCGCAGGCTGCTCTGCAGTGGAGAATACCATTGCTGGTGTAGTTGACCCTATGATGGGTACGTTCAGCAGTGATGCAATATCACAAGTAATTCACGCGCAGGCTGCTCTGCAGTGGAGAATGCCATTTCTGGTGCACTTGACCGTATGATCGGTACGTTCAGTGATGCAATACCACAATTAATTTCCGCGCAGGCTGCTCTGCAGTGGAGAATGCCATTGCTGGTGTACTTGACCGCATGATCGGTACGTTCAGTGATGCAATATCACAAGTAAATTCGCGCTCAGGCTGCTCTGCAGTGGAGAATGCCATTGCTGGTGTACTTGACCGTATGATCGGTACGTTCAGTGATGCAATATCACAAGTAATTTCGCGCAGGCTGCTCTGCAGTGGAGAATGCCATTGCTGTGTACTTGACGGCATGATCGGTACGTTCAGTGATGCATTATCACAAGTAATTTCCGCGCAGGCTGCTCTGCAGGGGGGAAGGCTGTTGCTCGTATACTTGACCGCATGATCGGTACGTTCGGTGATGTTATATCTGAAATAATTTCCGCGCAGGCTGCTCTGCAGTGGAGAATGCCATTGCTGGTGTAGTTGACCGTATGATCGGTACATTAGGTGATGCAATATCACAAGTAATTTCCGCGCAAGCTGCTCTGCAGTGGAGAATGCCATTGCTGGTGTACTTGACCATATGATCGGTACATTAGGTGATGCAATATCACAAGTAATTTCCGCGCAGGCTGCTCTGCAGTGGAGAATGCCATTGCTGGTGTACTTGACCGCATGATCGGTACGTTCAGTGATGCAATATCACAAGTAATTTCCGCGCAGGCTGCTCTGCAGTGGAGAATGCCATTGCTGGTGTAGTTGACCCTATGATCGGTACGTTCAGCAGTGATGCAATATCACAAGTAATTTCCGCGCAGGCTGCTCTGCAGTGAATGCCATTGCTGCTGTACTTGACCGTATGATCGGTACGTTATGTGATGCAATATCAAGTAATTTCCGCGCAGGCTGCTCTGCAGTGGAGAATGCCATTGCTGGTGCACTTTACCGTATGATCGGTACGTTGAGTGATGCAATATCACAATTAATTTCCGCGCAGGCTGCTCTGCAGTGGAGAATGCCATTGCTGGTGTACTTGACCGCATGATCGGTACGTTCAGTGATGCAATATCAGAAGCAATTTCCGCGCAGGCTGCTCTGCGGCGGAGAAGGCTGTTGCTGGTGTACTTTACCGCATGATCAGTACATTCAGTGATGAGTTATCACAAGTAATTTCCGCGCAGGCTGCTCTACAGTGGAGAAGGCTGTTGCTGGTATACTTGACTGCATGATCGGTGCGTTCAGTGATGCATTATCACAAGTAATTTCATCCCAGGCTGCTCTGCTGTGGAGAAGGCTGTTGCTGGTATACTTGATTGCATGATCGGTGCATTCAGTGATGCATTATCACATGTAATTTCCGCCCAGGCTGCTCTGCTGTGGAGAAGGCCATTGCTGGTGTACTTGACCGCATGAAAAGTACTTTTAGTGATGCAATATCAGAAGTAATTTCCGCGCAGGCTGCTCTGCTGTGGAGAAAGCCTTCACTGGTGTACTTAACCCCATGATCAGTAGGTTCAGTGATGCATTATCAGAAGTAGTTTCTGCGCAGTCTGCTCTGCTGTGGAGAATGCCACTGCTGGTGTATTTGACCTCTTGATCGGCACGTTCAATGATGCATTATCACAAGTAATTTCCGCGCAGGCTGCTCTGCGGTGAGAAGGCCACTGCTGGTGTATTTGACCGCATGATCAGTACGTTCAGTGAGGCAATATCACAAGTAATTTCCGCGCAGGCTGCTCTGCGGCGGAGAATGCTGTTGCTGGTGTACTTGACCGCATGATCAGTACGTTCAGTGATGAGTTATCACAAGTAATTTCCGCGCAGGCTGCTCTGCAGTGGAGAATGCCATTGCTGGTATACTTGACTGCACGATCGGTGCGTTCAGTGATGCATTATCACAAGTAATTTCCGCCCAGGCTGCTCTGCTGTGGAGAAGGCCATTGCTGGTGTACTTGACCGCATGATCAGTACGTTCAGTGATGCAATATCAGAAGTAATTTCCCCGCAGGCTGCTCTGCAGTGGAGAAGGCTGTTGCTGGTATACTTGACTGCATGATCGGTGCGTTCAGTGATGCATATTCACAAGTAATTTCCGCCCTTGCTGCTCTCCTGAGGAGAAGGCCATTGCTGGTTCACTTGACCGCATGATCAGTACTCTCAGTGATGCAATATCAGAAGTAATTTCCGCGCAGTACGTTCAGTTATGCATTATCACAAGTAATATCCACGCAGGCTGCTCTGCAGTGGAGAAGGCTGTTGCTGGTGTACTTGACCGCATGATCAGTACGTTCAATGATGCATTATCACAATTTCCGCGCAGGCTGCTCTGCTATGGAGAAAGCCCTTGCTGGTGTACTTGACCGCATGAACAGTACGTTCAGTGATGCAATATCAGAAGTAATTTCCGCGCAGGCTGCTCTGCTGTGAAAAAAACCATCACTGGTGTACTTGACCGCATGATCAGTAGGTTCAGTGATGCATTATCACAAGTAGTTTATGCGCAGGCTGCTCTGCAGTGGAGACTGCCATTGCTCGTATACTTGACCGCATGATCGGTACGTTCGGTGATGTTATATCTGAAGTAATTTCCGCGCAGGCTGCTCTGCCGTGGAGAATGCCATTGCTGGTGTACTTGACCGTATGATCGGTACGTTCAGTGATGCAATACCACAAGTAATTTCCGCGCAGGCTGCTCTGCAGTGGAGAATTCCATTGCTGGTGTAGTTGACCGTATGATCGGTACGTTCAGTGATGCAATATCACAAGTAATTTCCGCGCAGGCTGCTCTGCAGTGGAGAATGCCATTGCTGATGTACTTGGCCGTATGATGGGTACGTTCAGTGATGCATTATCACAAGTAATTTCCGCGCAGGCTGCTCTGCAAGCAAGAAGGCTGTTGCTCGTATACTTGAGTGCATGATCGGTACGTTCGGTGATGTTATATCAGAAGTAATATCCGCGCATTCTGCTCTGCCGTGGAGAAGGCCATTGCTGTTGTACTTGACCGCATGATCAGTACGTTCAGTGATGCGATATCAGAAGTAATTTCCGCGCAGGCTGCTCTGCAGTGGAGGAGGCCATTGCAGGTGTACTTCACCGGATGGTCAGTACTTTCAGTGATGCAATATCAGAAGTAATTTCCGCGCAGGCTGCTCTGCAGTGGAGAAGGCTGTTGCTGGTATAGTTGACTGCTTGATCGGTACGTTCAGTGATGCATTTTCACAAGTAATTTCCGCGCAGGCTGCTCTGCTGTGGAGAAGGCCATTGCTGGTGTACTTGACCGCATGATCAATATACGTTCAGTGATGCAATATCAAAAGTAATTTCCGCGCAGGCTGCTCTGCTGTGGAGAAGGCTGTTGCTGGTATACTTGACTGCATAACCGGTACGTTCAGTGATGCATTATCACAAGTAATATCCGCGCAGGCTGCTCTGCAGTGAAGGCTGTTGCTCGTATACTTGACTGCATGATCAGTACGTTCAGTGATGCATTATCACAAGTAGTTTCTGCGCAGGCTGCTCTGCAGTGGAGAATGCGATTGCTGGTGTACTTGACCGCATGATCGGTACGTTCAGTTATGCAATATCACAAGTAATTTCCGCGCAGGCTGCTCTGCTGTGGAGAATTCCATTGCTGGTGTACTTGACCGTATGATCAGTACGGTCAGTGATGCAATATCACAAGTATATTTCCGCGCAGTCTGCTCTGCAGTGTAGAATGCCATTGCTGGTGTACTTGGCCGTATGATCGGTACGTTCAGTGATGTATTATCACAAGTAATTTCCGCGCAGGCTGCTCTGCAGAGGAGAAGGCTGTTGCTCGTATACTTGACCGCATGATCGGTACGTTCGGTGATGTTATATCTGAAGTAATTTCCGCGCAGGCTGCTCTGCTATGGAGAAAGCCCTTGCTGGTGTACTTGACCGCATGAACAGTACGTTCAGTGATGCAATATCAGAAGTAATTTCCGCGCAGGCTGCTCTGCTGTGGAGAAAACCATCACTGGTGTACTTGACCGCATGATCAGTAGGTTCAGTGATGCATTATCACAAGTAGTTTCTGCGCAGGCTGCTCTGCAGTGGAGACTGCCATTGCTGGTGTACTTGACCGCATGATCGGTACGTTCAGTGATGCAATATCACAAGTAATTTCCGCGCAGGCTGCTCTGCTGTGGAGAATGCCATTGCTGGTGTACTTGACCGTATGATCAGTACGGTCAGTGATGCAATATCACAAGTAATTTCCGCGCAGGCTGCTCTGCAGTGGAGAATGACATTGCTGGTGTATTTGACCGTATGATCGGCACGTTCAGTGATGCAATATCAAGTAATTTCCGCCCAGGCTGCTCTGCAGTGTAGAATGCCATTGCTGGTGTACTTGGCCGTATGATCGGTACGTTCAGTGATGTATTATCACAAGTAATTTCCGCGCAGGCTGCTCTGCAGGGGAGAAGGCTGTTGCTCGTATACTTGACCGCATGATCGGTACGTTCGGTGATGTTATATCTGAAGTAATTTCCGCGCAGGCTGCTCTGCCGTGGAGAACGCCATTGCTGGTGTACTTGACCGTATGATCGGTACGTTCAGTGATGCAATATCACAAGTAATTTCCGTGGAGGCTGCTCTGCAGTGGAGAATGCCATTGCTGGTGTACTTGACCGTATGATCGGTACGTACAGTGATGCAATATCACAAGTAATTTCCGCGCAGGCTGCTCTGCAGTGGAGAATGCCATTGCTGGTGTACTTGACTGCATGATCGGTACGTTCAGTGATGCAATATCACAAGTAATTTCCGCGCATGCTGCTCTGCAGTGGAGAATGCCATTGCTGGTGTACTTGACCGCATGATCGAACCATCTTCGTGGCGCAGATGTAAGGCTATAGCATCACGAAGCTGGGAGGTTGTGCGTCCTATCGCTCAACCGGAAGGATATGTGGCCCAGGTTGGCTTCTCGCCATCTCAGGGTGGCGGGCCCGTGACTGCGGTGACTCAAGCCAGGGCAGGAACCCAGCAAAGTCGGGTGCAAGATCGCATGATCGGTACGTTCAGTGATGCAATATCACAAGTAATTTCCGCGCAGGCTGCTCTGCAGTGGAGAATTCCATTGCTGGTGTACTTTACCGTATGATCGGTACGTTAGGTGATGCAATATCACAAGTAATTTCCGCGCAGGCTGCTCTGCAGTGGAGAATGCCATTGCTGGTGTACTTGACCGTATGATCGGTACGTTCAGTGATGCAATACCACAAGTAATTTCCGCGCAGGCTGCTCTGCAGTGGAGAATTCCATTGCTGGTGTAGTTGACCGTATGATCGGTACGTTCAGTGATGCAATATCACAAGTAATTTCAGCGCAGGCTGCTCTGCAGTGGAGAATGCCATTGCTGGTGTACTTGGCCGTATGATCGGTACGTTCAGTGATGCATTATCACAAGTAATTTCCGCGCAGGCTGCTCTGCAAGCAAGAAGGCTGTTGCTCGTATACTTGAGTGCATGATCGGTACGTTCGGTGATGTTATATCAGAAGTAATATCCGCGCATTCTGCTCTGCCGTGGAGAAGGCCATTGCTGTTGTACTTGACCGCATGATCAGTACGTTCAGTGATGCGATATCAGAAGTAATTTCCGCGCAGGCTGCTCTGCAGTGGAGGAGGCCATTGCAGGTGTACTTCACCGGATGGTCAGTACTTTCAGTGATGCAATATCAGAAGTAATTTCCGCGCAGGCTGCTCTGCAGTGGAGAATGCCATTGCTGGTATACTTGACCGCATGATCGGTACGTTCAGTGATCCAATATCACAAGTAATTTCCGCGCAGGCTGCTCTGCAGTGGAGAATGCCATTGCTGGTGTACTTGACCGTATGATCCGTACGCTAGGTGATGCAATATCACAAGTAATTTCCGCGCAGGCTGCTCTGCAGTGGAGAATGCCATTGCTGGTGTACTTGACCGTATGATCGGTACGTTCAGTGATGCAATACCACAAGTAATTTCCGCGCAGGCTGCTCTGCAGTGGAGAATTCCATTGCTGGTGTAGTTGACCGCATGATCGGTACGTTCAGTGATGCAATATCACAAGTAATTTCAGCGCAGGCTGCTCTGCAGTGGAGAATGCCATTGCTGGTGTACTTGGCCGTATGATCGGTACGTTCAGTGATGCATTATCACAAGTAATTTCCGCGCAGGCTGCTCTGCAAGCAAGAAGGCTGTTGCTCGTATACTTGAGTGCATGATCGGTACGTTCGGTGATGTTATATCAGAAGTAATATCCGCGCATTCTGCTCTGCCGTGGAGAAGGCCATTGCTGTTGTACTTGACCGCATGATCAGTACGTTCAGTGATGCGATATCAGAAGTAATTTCCGCGCAGGCTGCTCTGCAGTGGAGGAGGCCATTGCAGGTGTACTTCACCGGATGGTCAGTACTTTCAGTGATGCAATATCAGAAGTAATTTCCGCGCAGGCTGCTCTGCAGTGGAGAAGGCTGTTGCTGGTATAGTTGACTGCTTGATCGGTACGTTCAGTGATGCATTTTCACAAGTAATTTCCGCGCAGGCTGCTCTGCTGTGGAGAAGGCCATTGCTGGTGTACTTGACCGCATAATCAATATACGTTCAGTTATGCAATATCAAAAGTAATTTCCGCGCAGGCTGCTCTGCTGTGGAGAAGGCTGTTGCTGGTATACTTGACTGCATAACCGGTACGTTCAGTGATGCATTATCACAATTAATATCCGCGCAGGCTGCTCTGCAGTGAAGGCTGTTGCTCGTATACTTGACTGCATGATCAGTACGTTCAGTGATGCATTATCACAAGTAGTTTCTGCGCAGGCTGCTCTGCAGTGGAGAATGCCATTGCTGGTGTACTTGACCGTATGATCAGTATGTTCAGTGATGCAATATCACAGGTAATTTCCGCGCAGGCTGCCCTGCAGTGGAGAATGATATTGCTGGTGTACTTGACCGTATGATCGGTGCGTTCAGTGATGCAATATCACAAGTAATTTCCGCGCAGGCTGCTCTGCAGTGTAGAATGCCATTGCTGGTATACTTGACCGTATGATCGGTACGTTCATTGATGCAATATCACAAGTAATTTCCGCGCAGGCTGCTCTGCAGTGGAGAATGCCATTGCTGGTGTACTTGACCGTATGATCGGTACGTTCAGTGATGCAATATCACAAGTAATTTCCGCGCTGGCTGCTCTGCAGTGAAGAATGCCATTGCTGTTGTACTTGACCGCATGATCGGTACGTTCAGTGATGCAATATCACAAGTAATTTCCGCGCAGGCTGCTCTGCAGTGGAGAATGCCATTGCTGTTGTACTTGACCGCATGATCGGTACGTTCAGTGATGCAATATTGTCACGGGTGGTACAGCTCGGTTGGAGTAGGTGACTGCAGCGGACGTCAGTAGCAGTCCCAAAAAGCGGAGCCTTCGCAGACAGACACTTCGGCTTCTTTTTTTAAGGCCAGCTCGCGCGCGCATTCCGCGCTCTCGTGGTTCTAGTAGAACGACGACGATGAATGGGCGGTGTCATTACTCCCCGGCAAAAAGAAGCATCGTCCCGATGCTGGGAGTGAGTGGAGAGGTCGGAAGGACTGAACGGGGTTAGTGGGCGAGGCTACCGATCGTGATAAGGCTTCAGGCGGACCACGTGAACCACTTCAGGGCATGGGGACCGTCGGGACTTCTGAAATCCATCGGGAATGACCTCGTAGTTGAGGTCGCCCAATGACCTGACCACGCGGTATGGTCCGAAGTAGCGATGGAGGAGTTTTTCGCTCAGTCCTCGTCGCCGAATGGGGAACCACACACACACACGGTCGCCAGGCGCATAATGGACGTCGTGACGGCGCCGATTGTAGCGATGTGCATCTCGAAGTTGTTGGTCCTGAATTCGAACTTTGGCCAGTTGGCGAGCAGCTTCGGCGCGTTCCAGGAACGTGTAGGTATCAGTGTGAAGGTTAGAGTCGTCCAGATGTGGTAACATTGCGTCGAGCATCGTCGTCACTGCACGGCCGTAGACGAGTTGGAATGGAGACATCTGCGTTGTTTCTTGCATGGCCGTATTGTAGGCGAAGGTGACATAAGGAAGCACTTCGTCCCACGTTTTGTGTTCAATATCGACGTACATGGAAATCATGTCAGAAAGGGTTCGGTTCAGTCTTTCAGTCAACCCGTTCGTTTGAGGGTGGTACGACGTTGTTCGGCGGTGGTCTGTATGACTGTAAACCAAGATCTCCTGCAGCAGCTCAGCCATGAACGCAGGGCCTCTGTCAGTGATCAGCACTTCAGGTGCCCCATGGCGGAGTACGATCTGATGCACGAAGAACTTAGCGACTTCTAAAGCGGTGCCGCTGGGTAGAGCTGACGTTTCTGCATAGCGGGTAAGGTAGTCCGTCGCGACAATTATCCATTTGTTGCCAGAGTTCGAACGTGGGAACGGACCCAGCATGTCCATTCCTATTCGTTGGAAGGGCCTTGTGGGTGGTCTAATGGGCATCAAGAACCCAGCTTGTTTGGTTGACGGTACCTTGCGACGCTGACAGGCTCGGCACGTTCTGACGTAGTGAGTGACATCAGCACGGAGACGAGGCCAGTAGTAATTCTCTTGGATTCGGGCTAGCGTACGGGCTACGCCCAAATGTCCAGAAGTGGGTTCGTCATGGGAGGCTTGGAGGATTTCATTGCGCAGGCTAGGCGGTACGACGATTAGGTATTGCGTATTGTTTGGAGCGAAATTTTTCTTGACCAGAAGACCATTGCGGATGCATAAAGATGGCAACACGCGCCTGAAAGCGCGTGGGGCGGTCGTGTTGCTGCCGTTGAGAAATTCCATTACGTCTCGAAGTTCGAGGTCGGCGCATTGTTGGTCAGCGAGGCAGGAGGCGCTGAGAGCAGTCAGTAAGATGTCGTCATCATTACAGGCGTCGGTAGAAGGATCTACTGGGGCGCGGGACAGACAATCGGCGTCAGAGTGCTTGCGCCCGGATTTGTACACGACAGTCATGTCGTATTCCTGGAGCCGCAGACTCCATCGGACGAGGCGAGCGGACGGGTCTTTAAGGCTTGCGAGCCAGCATAAGGCATGATGATCGGTCACCACCTTAAAATTTTTGCCGTAAAGGTACGGTCGGAATTTCGAAGTGGCCCATACAATGGCAAGGCATTCTTTCTCGGTAGCGGAATAGTTTGATTCGGCTGGTGACAAACATCGACTTGCGTAAGCGATGACCCGTTCTTGACCTGCTTGGATCTGGACCAGGACAGCACCTAAGCCGATGTTGCTGGCATCAGTATGGAGCTCCGTGTCGGCGTTTACGTCGAAGTGAGCCAGAACGGGAGGCGCCTGCAGGAAACTTTGAAGGCTGCGGAATGCATTTTCTTGCGCTGCTTCCCATGTGAAAGGTGTGTCCGACCTTGTTAGGCGCGTCAGCGGCTCGGCAATGCGAGCAAAATCTTTCACGAAGCGACGGTAATACGCGCACAATCCAAGAAAACGGCGGACAGCTTTCAGGTCTTGCGGCGGCGGAAAATGTGCAATAGCTGTTGTTTTTTCAGGATCAGGCTGAACACCGGTTTGATTCACAACGTGCCCTAAGAACTTCAGCTCTGTATACGCAAAGTGGCATTTCTCATTTTTGAGCGTGAGTCCAGAAGACCTTATTGCTTGTTGGACCAATTCGAGGCGGTGAAGATGCTCCTGGAAAGTCGGGGCGAAGACGACAACATCGTCAAGATAGACGAGACACGTCTGCCATTTTAAATCGGCAAGGACGGTATCCATGAGGCGTTGGAAAGTTGCCGGTGCAGAGCACAGTCCAAAGGGCATGGCCGTAAATTCATACAGGCCATCTGGAGTAATAAAAGCTGTTTTTTCACGGTCCCGCTCATCGACCTCAATTTGCCAGTAACCTGACTTGAGGTCCATCGAAGAAAAGTATTTAGCGCTACAAAGGCGATCCAGAGTGTCGTCGATCCGGGGGAGAGGATAGACATCCTTTTTGGTGATTTTGTTTAAGCGACGGTAGTCTACACAGAACCGCAATGTTCCGTCTTTCTTCTTCACAAGGACGACTGGCGCTGCCCAGGGACTCCGGGAAGGACGAATTACGTCGTCGCGGAGCATTTCCTTGACTTGGCGGCCAATAGCGTCGCGTTCAGCGGGAGACACTCGGTAGGGGGACTGTCGGAGAGGGTGCACGTTATCGTCCGTAATAATGCGATGCTTCGCTAGGTGAGTTCGTCCAACACGCGATGATACCGAGAAGATGTCGCCGTAGCGCAGAAGAAGATCTTTAACTTGTTGTTGCTGCGTCGGGAAGAGTGCTGGATTGACGTCGAACGTGAAACCAGTGACTGGGCTCTGCTCTTGCGACAACGACATTGTGGAAATACTGGGTGTGCTGCTGACATGGGCGATGGCATCAACGTGAGCCACAACGGTTCCCACGTTCAGATGTTGGTGTGCACCACCGAAATTGGTTATCAGCACTTCTGTTTTTCCGTCGACGAGATTAACGACTCCTCTGGCGACAGCAAGGCTCCTGGCAAAAAGCAAGATCTGGCTGCCTTCCGCGACGCCTTCGAAATTCCGCACAGTCTTGGCGCCGACAGAAACCATAATACTCGAACGAGGTGGGATGGTGACGTGGTCATCCAGGATGCAAAGTGCGGTCGGATGGTCTGGATCTCTGTGTATTGCGTTCTCTGTGGAGAAACACACGGCCTTTGACTGGAGGTCGATGACCGCTCCATTCTCGGTCAAGAAATCCATCCCGAGAATGACGTCACGTGAACAATGTTCGAGTATAACGAACGTTGCCAGGTAGGTTGCGCCTTGAACTGCTACTCTTGATGTGCAAGTCCCGGTCGGTGTAACTAAGTGACCCCCGGCTGTACGAATCTGTGGGCCCATCCACGGAGTGGTGACCTTTTTCAAAGTGGCGGCGAAATTTCCACTGAGGATAGAGTAATCCGCCCCTGCGTCGACGAGTGCAGTGACGTCTGTTCCGTCGAGGGAAATGCTCAGGTTTGCTGTCGTAGACGGCGTGTGAGCGGTACGGCGCGGTGTTCGGTCACGGCTGCGGTGCGGCGCGGGTTCATTTCGATACGTCAGGTGGCATTCCCGTCGAGTCGGCGTTTCACGGTGTTGGACGGCATTCGGTAGTGGCATCGGGTGGCCACCTAGTTGCGGCGTAGGAGGGTCTGTTACATTTCGTCGGTGAGCAACCTCCCCCTCAAAGGTTGCTGCTTTTAGTTTTCCTGGCGGGGGCTTGGCGACCTTCCCCGAGGAAAGTCACCGTAAGACCGACGACGTGGGGATGGCGACCTGCGGGTCCCACCGGCAGATTCGGCCAGATAATCGTTGATTTCTCTGGGTCGCTGCCCAGGCTGCGGACGTGGTGCATCTGCAGGGAACCCCGGCAGGCCCATCTGACGATACCTGCAGTTGCGGTACAGGTGGCCCGGCTCACCGCAGTGATAGCAGAGAGGACGGTAGTTGGGAGTGCGCCAGATGTCACTTTTACGGGGATACGATGGAGCAGGACGAGCAGGTGGTGGCGGCCGAAAAGAGGCCGGGGTTTCCTGAAGACGAGTCGGCGGCGGTTGTGCGCGACGAGCAACAGCGGCGTATGTCATTTGTGGTGGGGCTGTGGACGGCTGAAAGGGAGCTGGTGTTGTAAGCGCCTGTTGCACCTCTTCCCGAATAACCTCGGATAGAGCAGTAACCGTTGGCGCAGGCGGCGTAGCCGGGAACAGCTTCTGGAGCTCCTCGCGAACGATAGCTCGTACGGTTTCGCGAAGCATGTGGGTGTTACTGATGTCCGTGGTTGCCGCAGTCATGGCCAAAGGTTGACGCTCGTATTGCCGCAACCGCATATCGAGTGTCTTTTCCATGGTGGTTGCCTCCGACAGAAGCTCTGCGACCGTGCTCGGTGGATTGCGAACCAGTCCGGCAAAGATTTGCTCCTTGACACCTCGCATAAGGTACCGGAGTTTCTTCTGCTCTGTCATGTCCGGGTCAGCTCGACGAAATAACTTTGCCATCTCTTCGAAGTATACCAGTATGTTTTCATTTGGTAGCTGGGTTCGGGACTGAAGGAGCAGATCGGCCCGTTCTCTTCGAATCACCGTGGTGAAATCCTTCAGGAACTGGTCTTTAAATACGTTCCACGTCGTTATGGACGACTCCCGGTTCTCGAACCACGTACGAGCTGCGCCCTCCAGCGAAAAAAACACGTGTTGAAGCTTGGAGTCTTCCGGGTCTTCGCCTGGAGAACCTTGGAAGATCGGTGGCTCCCGAGGCTGCTGCAGCACAACAGAAGGTGAACTAATCGTCGTCTGCATGCCTATTTCGGGCTGGACGGTCGTCGACGATGGCGCTGAACGAACCGCTTGGGTTGAGCGAGACTCTAGAAGCCCAAACTCGGGTTGAAGGCCTTGGAGCCGGCGGCTGCCGTGGTGTACAGGCGACACCTCGATGGCAGATGACCCTCGAGCACTTGAATCCCTGCTTGCTGGGGGAGTCCGAGGCATGGAATGCGTTACCCAGCGCCCTCCACCAGATGTCACGGGTGGTACAGCTCGGTTGGAGTAGGTGACTGCAGCGGACGTCAGTAGCAGTCCCAAAAAGCGGAGCCTTCGCAGACAGACACTTCGGCTTCTTTTTTTAAGGCCAGCTCGCGCGCGCATTCCGTGCTCTCGTGGTTCTAGTAGAACGACGACGATGATTTGGCGGTGTCAATATCACAAGTGATTTCCGCGCAGGCTGCTCTGCAGTGGAGAATGCCATTGCTGGTGTACTTGACCGTATGATCGGTACGTTCAGTGATGCAATATCACAAGTAATTTCCGCGCTGGCTGCTCTGCAGTGAAGAATGTCATTGCTGTTGTACTTGAACGCATGATCGGTACGTTCAGTGATGCAATATCACAAGTAATTTCCGCGCAGGCTGCTCTGCAGTGCAGAATGCCATTGCTGTTGTACTTGACCGCATGATCGGTACGTTCAGTGATGCAATATCACAAGTAATTTCCGCGCAGGCTGCTCTGCAGTGGAGAATGCCATTGCTGGTGTACTTGACCGTATGATCGGTACGTTCAGTGATGCAATATCACAAGTAATTTCCGCGCAGGCTGCTCTGGAGTGTAGAATTCCATTGCTGGTATACTTGACCGTATGATCGGTACGTTCAGTGATGCAATATCACAAGTAATTTCCGCGCTGGCTGCTCTGCAGTGAAGAATGCCATTGCTGTTGTACTTGACCGCATGATCGGTACGTTCAGTGATGCAATATCACAAGCAATTTCCGCGCAGGCTGCTCTGCAGTGGAGAATACCATTGCTGGTGTAGTTGACCCTATGATGGGTACGTTCAGCAGTGATGCAATATCACAAGTAATTCACGCGCAGGCTGCTCTGCAGTGGAGAATGCCATTTCTGGTGCACTTGACCGTATGATCGGTACGTTCAGTGATGCAATACCACAATTAATTTCCGCGCAGGCTGCTCTGCAGTGGAGAATGCCATTGCTGGTGTACTTGACCGCATGATCGGTACGTTCAGTGATGCAATATCACAAGTAAATTCGCGCTCAGGCTGCTCTGCAGTGGAGAATGCCATTGCTGGTGTACTTGACCGTATGATCGGTACGTTCAGTGATGCAATATCACAAGTAATTTCGCGCAGGCTGCTCTGCAGTGGAGAATGCCATTGCTGTGTACTTGACGGCATGATCGGTACGTTCAGTGATGCATTATCACAAGTAATTTCCGCGCAGGCTGCTCTGCAGGGGGGAAGGCTGTTGCTCGTATACTTGACCGCATGATCGGTACGTTCGGTGATGTTATATCTGAAATAATTTCCGCGCAGGCTGCTCTGCAGTGGAGAATGCCATTGCTGGTGTAGTTGACCGTATGATCGGTACATTAGGTGATGCAATATCACAAGTAATTTCCGCGCAAGCTGCTCTGCAGTGGAGAATGCCATTGCTGGTGTACTTGACCGTATGATCGGTACATTAGGTGATGCAATATCACAAGTAATTTCCGCGCAGGCTGCTCTGCAGTGGAGAATGCCATTGCTGGTGTACTTGACCGCATGATCGGTACGTTCAGTGATGCAATATCACAAGTAATTTCCGCGCAGGCTGCTCTGCAGTGGAGAATGCCATTGCTGGTGTAGTTGACCCTATGATCGGTACGTTCAGCAGTGATGCAATATCACAAGTAATTTCCGCGCAGGCTGCTCTGCAGTGAATGCCATTGCTGCTGTACTTGACCGTATGATCGGTACGTTATGTGATGCAATATCAAGTAATTTCCGCGCAGGCTGCTCTGCAGTGGAGAATGCCATTGGTGGTGCACTTTACCGTATGATCGGTACGTTGAGTGATGCAATATCACAATTAATTTCCGCGCAGGCTGCTCTGCAGTGGAGAATGCCATTGCTGGTGTACTTGACCGCATGATCGGTACGTTCAGTGATGCAATATCAGAAGCAATTTCCGCGCAGGCTGCTCTGCGGCGGAGAAGGCTGTTGCTGGTGTACTTTACCGCATGATCAGTACATTCAGTGATGAGTTATCACAAGTAATTTCCGCGCAGGCTGCTCTACAGTGGAGAAGGCTGTTGCTGGTATACTTGACTGCATGATCGGTGCGTTCAGTGATGCATTATCACAAGTAATTTCATCCCAGGCTGCTCTGCTGTGGAGAAGGCTGTTGCTGGTATACTTGATTGCATGATCGGTGCATTCAGTGATGCATTATCACATGTAATTTCCGCCCAGGCTGCTCTGCTGTGGAGAAGGCCATTGCTGGTGTACTTGACCGCATGAAAAGTACTTTTAGTGATGCAATATCAGAAGTAATTTCCGCGCAGGCTGCTCTGCTGTGGAGAAAGCCTTCACTGGTGTACTTAACCCCATGATCAGTAGGTTCAGTGATGCATTATCAGAAGTAGTTTCTGCGCAGTCTGCTCTGCTGTGGAGAATGCCACTGCTGGTGTATTTGACCTCTTGATCGGCACGTTCAATGATGCATTATCACAAGTAATTTCCGCGCAGGCTGCTCTGCGGTGAGAAGGCCACTGCTGGTGTATTTGACCGCATGATCAGTACGTTCAGTGACGCAATATCACAAGTAATTTCCGCGCAGGCTGCTCTGCGGCGGAGAATGCTGTTGCTGGTGTACTTGACCGCATGATCAGTACGTTCAGTGATGAGTTATCACAAGTAATTTCCGCGCAGGCTGCTCTGCAGTGGAGAATGCCATTGCTGGTATACTTGACTGCACGATCGGTGCGTTCAGTGATGCATTATCACAAGTAATTTCCGCCCAGGCTGCTCTGCTGTGGAGAAGGCCATTGCTGGTGTACTTGACCGCATGATCAGTACGTTCAGTGATGCAATATCAGAAGTAATTTCCCCGCAGGCTGCTCTGCAGTGGAGAAGGCTGTTGCTGGTATACTTGACTGCATGATCGGTGCGTTCAGTGATGCATATTCACAAGTAATTTCCGCCCTTGCTGCTCTCCTGAGGAGAAGGCCATTGCTGGTTCACTTGACCGCATGATCAGTACTCTCAGTGATGCAATATCAGAAGTAATTTCCGCGCAGTACGTTCAGTTATGCATTATCACAAGTAATATCCACGCAGGCTGCTCTGCAGTGGAGAAGGCTGTTGCTGGTGTACTTGACCGCATGATCAGTACGTTCAATGATGCATTATCACAATTTCCGCGCAGGCTGCTCTGCTATGGAGAAAGCCCTTGCTGGTGTACTTGACCGCATGAACAGTACGTTCAGTGATGCAATATCAGAAGTAATTTCCGCGCAGGCTGCTCTGCTGTGAAAAAAACCATCACTGGTGTACTTGACCGCATGATCAGTAGGTTCAGTGATGCATTATCACAAGTAGTTTATGCGCAGGCTGCTCTGCAGTGGAGACTGCCATTGCTGGTGTACTTGACCGCATGATCGGTACGTTCAGTGATGCAATATCACAAGTAATTTCCGCGCAGGCTGCTCTGCTGTGGAGAATGCCATTGCTGGTGTACTTGACCGTATGATCAGTACGGTCAGTGATGCAATATCACAAGTAATTTCCGCGCAGGCTGCTCTGCAGTGGAGAATGACAATGCTGGTGTATTTGACCGTATGATCGGCACGTTCAGTGATGCAATATCACAAGTAATTTCCGCCCAGGCTGCTCTGCAGTGTAGAATGCCATTGCTGGTGTGCTTGGCCGTATGATCGGTACGTTCAGTGATGTATTATCACAAGTAATTTCCGCGCAGGCTGCTCTGCAGGGGAGAAGGCTGTTGCTCGTATACTTGACCGCATGATCGGTACGTTCGGTGATGTTATATCTGAAGTAATTTCCGCGCAGGCTGCTCTGCCGTGGAGAATGCCATTGCTTATGTACTTGACCGTATGATCGGTACGTTCAGTGATGCAATACCACAAGTAATTTCCGCGCAGGCTGCTCTGCAGTGGAGAATTCCATTGCTGGTGTAGTTGACCGTATGATCGGTACGTTCAGTGATGCAATATCACAAGTAATTTCCGCGCAGGCTGCTCTGCAGTGGAGAATGCCATTGCTGATGTACTTGGCCGTATGATGGGTACGTTCAGTGATGCATTATCACAAGTAATTTCCGCTCAGGCTGCTCTGCAAGCAAGAAGGCTGTTGCTCGTATACTTGAGTGCATGATCGGTACGTTCGGTGATGTTATATCAGAAGTAATATCCGCGCATTCTGCTCTGCCGTGGAGAAGGCCATTGCTGTTGTACTTGACCGCATGATCAGTACGTTCAGTGATGCGATATCAGAAGTAATTTCCGCGCAGGCTGCTCTGCAGTGGAGGAGGCCATTGCAGGTGTACTTCACCGGATGGTCAGTACTTTCAGTGATGCAATATCAGAAGTAATTTCCGCGCAGGCTGCTCTGCAGTGGAGAAGGCTGTTGCTGGTATAGTTGACTGCTTGATCGGTACGTTCAGTGATGCATTTTCACAAGTAATTTCCGCGCAGGCTGCTCTGCTGTGGAGAAGGCCATTGCTGGTGTACTTGACCGCATGATCAATATACGTTCAGTGATGCAATATCAAAAGTAATTTCCGCGCAGGCTGCTCTGCTGTGGAGAAGGCTGTTGCTGGTATACTTGACTGCATAACCGGTACGTTCAGTGATGCATTATCACAAGTAATATCCGCGCAGGCTGCTCTGCAGTGAAGGCTGTTGCTCGTATACTTGACTGCATGATCAGTACGTTCAGTGATGCATTATCACAAGTAGTTTCTGCGCAGGCTGCTCTGCAGTGGAGAATGCCATTGCTGGTGTACTTGACCGCATGATCGGTACGTTCAGTTATGCAATATCACAAGTAATTTCCGCGCAGGCTGCTCTGCTGTGGAGAATGCCATTGCTGGTGTACTTGACCGTATGATCAGTATGTTCAGTGATGCAATATCACAGGTAATTTCCGCGCAGGCTGCCCTGCAGTGGAGAATGACATTGCTGGTGTACTTGACCGTATGATCGGTGCGTTCAGTGATGCAATATCACAAGTAATTTCCGCGCAGGCTGCTCTGCAGTGTAGAATGCCATTGCTGGTATACTTGACCGTATGATCGGTACGTTCATTGATGCAATATCACAAGTAATTTCCGCGCAGGCTGCTCTGCAGTGGAGAATGCCATTGCTGGTGTACTTGACCGTATGATCGGTGCGTTCAGTGATGCAATATCACAAGTAATTTCCGCGCTGGCTGCTCTGCAGTGAAGAATGCCATTGCTGTTGTACTTGACCGCATGATCGGCACGTTGAGTGATGCAATATCACAAGTAATTTCCGCGCAGGCTGCTGTGCAGTGGAGAATGCCATTGCTGTTGTACTTGACCGCATGATCGGTACGTTCAGTGATGCAATATCACAAGTAATTTCCGCGCAGGCTGCTCTGCAGTGGAGAATGCCATTGCTGGTGTACTTGATCGTATGATCGGTACGTTCAGTGATGCAATATCACAAGTAATTTCCGCGCTGGCTGCTCTGCAGTGAATAATTCCATTGCTGTTGTACTTGACCGCATGATCGGTACGTTCAGTGATGCAATATCACAAGTAATTTCCGCGCAGGCTGCTCTGCAGTGGAGAATGCCATTGCTGTTGTACTTGACCGCATGATCCGTACGTTCAGTGATGCAATATCACAAGTAATTTCCGCGCAGGCTGCTCTGCAGTGGAGAATGCCATTGCTGGTGTACTTGACCGTATGATCGGTACGTTCAGTGATGCAATATCAAGTAATTTCCGCGCAGGCTGCTCTGGAGTGTAGAATTCCATTGCTGGTATACTTGACCGTATGATCGGTACGTTCAGTGATGCAATATCACAAGTAATTTCCGCGCTGGCTTCTCTGCAGTGAAGAATGCCATTGCTGTTGTACTTGACCGCATGATGGGTACGTTCAGTGATGCAATATCACAAGTAATTTCCGCGCAGGCTGCTCTGCAGTGGAGAATGCCATTGCTGTTGTACTTGACCGCATGATCGGTACGTTCAGTGATGCAATATCACAAGTAATTTCCGCGCAGGCTGCTCTGCAGTGGAGAATGCCATTGTTGGTGTACTTGACCGTATGATCGGTACGTTCAGTGATGCAATATCACAAGTAATTTCCGCGCAGGCTGCTGTGCAGTGGAGAATACCATTGCTGGTGTAGTTGACCCTATGATCGGTACGTTCAGCAGTGATGCAATATCACAAGTAATTTACGCGCAGGCTGCTCTGCAGTGGAGAATGCCATTGCTGGTGCACTTGACCGTATGATCGGTACGTTCAGTGATGCAATACCACAATTAATTTCCGCGCAGGCTGCTCTGCAGTGGAGAATGCAATTGCTGGTGTACTTGACCGCATGATCGGTACGTTCAGTGACGCAATATCACAAGTAAATTCGCGCTCAGGCTGCTCTGCAGTGGAGAATGCCATTGCTGGTGTACTTGACCGTATGATCGGTACGTTCAGTGATGCAATATCACAAGTAATTTCGCGCAGGCTGCTCTGCAGTGGAGAATGCCATTGCTGTGTACTTGACCGCATGATCGGTACGTTTAGTGATGCAATATCACAAGTAATGTCCGCGCAGGCTGCTCTGCAATGGAGAATGCCATTGCTGGTGTACTTGGCCCGAATGATCGGTACGTTCAGTGATGCATTGTCACAAGTAATTTCCGCGCAGGCTGCTCTGCAAGGGAGAAGGCTGTTGCTCGTATACTTGAGTGCATGATCGGTACGTTCAGTGATGCAATATCACAAGTAATTTCCGCACAGGCTGCTCTGCAGTGAATGCCATTGCTGGTGTACTTGTCCGTATGATCGGTACGTTCAGTTATGCAATATCACTAGTAATTTCCGCGCAGGCTGCTCGGCAGTGGAGAATGCCATTGCTGGTGTACTTGACCGTATGATCAGTACGGTCAGTGATGCAATATCACAAGTAATTTCCGCGCAGGCTGCTCTGCAGTGGAGAATGACATTGCTGGTGTATTTGACCGTATGATCGGCACGTTCAGTGATGCAATATCACAAGTAATTTCCGCCCAGGCTGCTCTGCAGTGTAGAATGCCATTGCTGGTGTACTTGGCCGTATGATCGGTACGTTCAGTGATGCAATATCACAAGTAATTTCCGCGCAGGCTGCTCTACAGTGGAGAATGCCATTGCTGGTGTACTTGGCCGTATGATCGGTACGTTCAGTGATGCAATATCACAAGTAATTTCCGCGCAGGCTGCTCTACAGTGGAGAATGCCATTGCTGTGTACTTGACCGCATGATCGGTACGTTTAGTGATGCAATATCACAAGTAATGTCCGCGCAGGCTGCTCTGCAATGGAGAATGCCATTGCTGGTGTACTTGACCGCATGATCGGTACGTTTAGTGATGCAATATCACAAGTAATTTCCGCGCAGGCTGCTCTGCAAGCAAGAAGGCTGTTGCTCGTATACTTGAGTGCATGATCGGTACGTTCGGTGATGTTATATCAGAAGTAATATCCGCGCATTCTGCTCTGCCGTGGAGAAGGCCATTGCTGTTGTACTTGACCGCATGATCAGTACGTTCAGTGATGCGATATCAGAAGTAATTTCCGCGCAGGCTGCTCTGCAGTGGAGGAGGCCATTGCAGGTGTACTTCACCGGATGGTCAGTACTTTCAGTGATGCAATATCAGAAGTAATTTCCGCGCAGGCTGCTCTGCAGTGGAGAAGGCTGTTGCTGGTATAGTTGACTGCTTGATCGGTACGTTCAGTGATGCATTTTCACAAGTAATTTCCGCGCAGGCTGCTCTGCTGTGGAGAAGGCCATTGCTGGTGTACTTGACCGCATGATCAATATACGTTCAGTGATGCAATATCAAAAGTAATTTCCGCGCAGGATGCTCTGCTGTGGAGAAGGCTGTTGCTGGTATACTTGACTGCATAACCGGTACGTTCAGTGATGCATTATCACAAGTAATATCCGCGCAGGCTGCTCTGCAGTGAAGGCTGTTGCTCGTATACTTGACTGCATGATCAGTACGTTCAGTGATGCATTATCACAAGTAGTTTCTGCGCAGGCTGCTCTGCAGTGGAGAATGCCATTGCTGGTGTACTTGACCGCATGATCGGTACGTTCATTGATGCAATATCACAAGTAATTTCCGCGCAGGCTGCTCTGCAGTGGAGAATGCCATTGCTGGTGTACTTGACCGTATGATCGGTACGTTCAGTGATGCAATATCACAAGTAATTTCCGCGCTGGCTGCTCTGCAGTGAAGAATGCCATTGCTGTTGTACTTGACCGCATGATCGGTACGTTCAGTGATGCAATATCACAAGTAATTTCCGCGCAGGCTGCTCTGCAGTGGAGAATGCCATTGCTGGTGCACTTGACCGTATGATCGGTACGTTCAGTGATGCAATACCACAATTAATTTCCGCGCAGGCTGCTCTGCAGTGGAGAATGCAATTGCTGGTGTACTTGACCGCATGATCGGTACGTTCAGTGACGCAATATCACAAGTAAATTCGCGCTCAGGCTGCTCTGCAGTGGAGAATGCCATTGCTGGTGTACTTGACCGTATGATCGGTACGTTCAGTGATGCAATATCACAAGTAATTTCGCGCAGGCTGCTCTGCAGTGGAGAATGCCATTGCTGTGTACTTGACCGCATGATCGGTACGTTTAGTGATGCAATATCACAAGTAATGTCCGCGCAGGCTGCTCTGCAATGGAGAATGCCATTGCTGGTGTACTTGGCCCGAATGATCGGTACGTTCAGTGATGCATTATCACAAGTAATTTCCGCGCAGGCTGCTCTGCAAGGGAGAAGGCTGTTGCTCGTATACTTGAGTGCATGATCGGTACGTTCAGTGATGCAATATCACAAGTAATTTCCGCACAGGCTGCTCTGCAGTGAATGCCATTGCTGGTGTACTTGTCCGTATGATCGGTACGTTCAGTTATGCAATATCACTAGTAATTTCCGCGCAGGCTGCTCGGCAGTGGAGAATGCCATTGCTGGTGTACTTGACCGTATGATCGGTACGTTCAGTGATGCAATATCACAAGTAATTTCCGCGGAGGCTGCTCTCCAGTGGAGAATGCCATTGCTGGTGTAGTTGACCGTATGATCGGTACGTTCAGTGATGCAATATCACAAGTAATTTCCGCGCAGGCTGCTCTGCAGTGGAAAATTCTATTGCTGGTGTACTTGGCCGTATGATCGGTACGTTCAGTGATGCAATATCACAAGTAATTTCCGCGCAGGCTGCTCTCCAGTGGAGAATGCCATTGCTGGTGTAGTTGACCGTATGATCGGTACGTTCAGTGATGCAATATCACAAGTAATTTCCGCGCAGGCTGCTCTGCAGTGGAAAATGCCATTGCTGCTGTACTTGGCCGTATGATCGGTACGTTCAGTGATGCATTATCACAAGTAATTTCCGCGCAGGCTGCTCTGCAGGGGGGAAGGCTGTTGCTCGTATACTTGACCGCATGATCGGTAAACTCGGTGATGTTATATCTGAAGTAATTTCCGCGCAGGCTGCTCTGCAGTGGAGAATGCCATTGCTGGTGTAGTTCACCGTATGATCGGTACGTTCAGTGATGCAATAACACAAGTAATTTCCGCGCAAGCTGCTCTGCAGTGGAGAATGCCATTGCTGGTGTACTTGACCGTATAATCGGTACAATCGGTGATGCAATATCACAAGTAATTTCCGCGCAGGCTGCTCTGCAGTGGAGAATGCCATTGCTGGTGTACTTGACCGCATGATCGGTAAGTTCAGTGATGCAATATCACAAGTAATTTCCGCGCAGGCTGCTCTGCAGTGGAGAATGCCATTGCAGGTGTAGTTGACCCTATGATCGGTATGTTCAGCAGTGATGCAATACCACAAGTAATTTCCGCGCAGGCTGCTCTGCAGTGGAGAATGCCATTGCTGGTGTACTTGACCGTATGATCGGTACGTTCAGTGATGCAATACCACAAGTAATATCCGCGCAGGCTGCTCTGCAGTGAAGGCTGTTGCTCGTATACTTGACTTCATGATCAGTACGTTCAGTGATGCATTATCACAAGTAGTTTCTGCGCAGGCTGCTCTGCAGTGGAGAATGCCATTGCTGGTGTACTTGACCGCATGATCGGTACGTTCAGTTATGCAATATCACAAGTAATTTCCGCGCAGGCTGCTCTGCTGTGGAGAATGCCATTGCTGGCGTAGTTGACCGTATGATCAGTATGTTCAGTGATGCAATATCACAGGTAATTTCCGCGCAGGCTGCCCTGCAGTGGAGAAGGCTGTTGCTGGTATACTTGACTGCATGATCGGTGCGTTCAGTGATGCATATTCACAAGTAATTTCCGCCCTTGCTGCTCTCCTGAGGAGAAGGCCATTGCTGGTTCACTTGACCGCATGATCAGTACTCTCAGTGATGCAATATCAGAAGTAATTTCCGCGCAGTACGTTCAGTTATGCATTATCACAAGTAATATCCACGCAGGCTGCTCTGCAGTGGAGAAGGCTGTTGCTGGTGTACTTGACCGCATGATCAGTACGTTCAATGATGCATTATCACAATTTCCGCGCAGGCTGCTCTGCTATGGAGAAAGCCCTTGCTGGTGTACTTGACCGCATGAACAGTACGTTCAGTGATGCAATATCAGAAGTAATTTCCGCGCAGGCTGCTCTGCTGTGGAGAAAACCATCACTGGTGTACTTGACCGCATGATCAGTAGGTTCAGTGATGCATTATCACAAGTAGTTTATGCGCAGGCTGCTCTGCAGTGGAGACTGCCATTGCTGGTGTACTTGACCGCATGATCGGTACGTTCAGTGATGCAATATCACAAGTAATTTCCGCGCAGGCTGCTCTGCTGTGGAGAATGCCATTGCTGGTGTACTTGACCGTATGATCAGTACGGTCAGTGATGCAATATCACAAGTAATTTCCGCGCAGGCTGCTCTGCAGTGGAGAATGACATTGCTGGTGTATTTGATCGTATGATCGGCACGTTCAGTGATGCAATATCACAAGTAATTTCCGCCCAGGCTGCTCTGCAGTGTAGAATTTCATTGCTGGTGTACTTGGCCGTATGATCGGTACGTTCAGTGATGTATTATCACAAGTAATTTCCGCGCAGGCTGCTCTGCAGGGGAGAAGGCTGTTGCTCGTATACTTGACCGCATGATCGGTACGTTCGGTGATGTTATATCTGAAGTAATTTCCGCGCAGGCTGCTCTGCCGTGGAGAATGCCATTGCTGGTGTACTTGACCGTATGATCGGTACGTTCAGTGATGCAATACCACAAGTAATTTCCGCGCAGGCTGCTCTGCAGTGGAGAATTCCATTGCTGGTGTAGTTGACCGTATGATCGGTACGTTCAGTGATGCAATATCACAAGTACTTTCCGCGCAGGGTGCTCTGCAGTGGAGAATGCCATTGTTGGTGTACTTGACCGTATGATCGGTACGTTCAGTGATGCAATATCACAAGTAATTTCCGCGCAGGCTGCTATGCAGTGGAGAATACCATTGCTGGTGTAGTTGACCCTATGATCGGTACGTTCAGCAGTGATGCAATATCACAAGTAATTTACGCGCAGGCTGCTCTGCAGTGGAGAATTCCATTGCTGGTGCACTTGACCGTATGATCGGTACGTTCAGTGATGCAATACCACAATTAATTTCCGCGCAGGCTGCTCTGCAGTGGAGAATGCCATTGCTGGTGTACTTGACCGTATGATCGGTACGTTCAGTGATGCAATATCACAAGTAATTTCGCGCAGGCTGCTCTGCAGTGGAGAATGCCATTGCTGTGTACTTGACCACATGATCGGTACGTTTAGTGATGCAATATCACAAGTAATGTCCGCACAGGCTGCTCTGCAATGGAGAATGCCATTGCTGGTGTACTTGGCCCAAATGATCGGTACGTTCAGTGATGCATTATCACAAGTAATTTCCGCGCAGGCTGCTCTGCAAGGGAGAAGGCTGTTGCTCGTATACTTGAGTGCATGATCGGTACGTTCAGTGATGCAATATCACAAGTAATTTCCGCACAGGCTGCTCTGCAGTGAATGCCATTGCTGGTGTACTTGTCCGTATGATCGGTACGTTCAGTTATGCAATATCACTAGTAATTTCCGCGCAGGCTGCTCGGCAGTGGAGAATGCCATTGCTGGTGTACTTGACCGTATGATCAGTACGGTCAGTGATGCAATATCACAAGTAATTTCCGCGCAGGCTGCTCTGCAGTGGAGAATGACATTGCTGGTGTATTTGACCGTATGATCGGCACGTTCAGTGATGCAATATCACAAGTAATTTCCGCCCAGGCTGCTCTGCAGTGTAGAATGCCATTGCTGGTGTACTTGGCCGTATGATCGGTACGTTCAGTGATGTATTATCACAAGTAATTTCCGCGCAGGCTGCTCTGCAGGGGAGAAGGCTGTTGCTCGTATACTTGACCGCATGATCGGTACGTTCGGTGATGTTATATCTGAAGTAATTTCCGCGCAGGCTGCTCTGCCGTGGAGAATGCCATTGCTGGTGTACTTGACCGTATGATCGGTACGTTCAGTGATGCAATATCACAAGTAATTTCCGCGCAGGCTGCTCTACAGTGGAGAATGCCATTGCTGTGTACTTGACCGCATGATCGGTACGTTTAGTGATGCAATATCACAAGTAATGTCCGCGCAGGCTGCTCTGCAATGGAGAATGCCATTGCTGGTGTACTTGACCGCATGATCGGTACGTTTAGTGATGCAATATCACAAGTAATGTCCGCGCAGGCTGCTCTGCCGTGGAGAATGCCATTGCTGGTGTACTTGACCGCATGATCGGTACGTTCAGTGATGCAATATCACAAGTAATTTCCGCGCAGGCTGCTCTGCAAGCAAGAAGGCTGTTGCTCGTATACTTGAGTGCATGATCGGTACGTTCGGTGATGTTATATCAGAAGTAATATCCGCGCATTCTGCTCTGCCGTGGAGAAGGCCATTGCTGTTGTACTTGACCGCATGATCAGTACGTTCAGTGATGCGATATCAGAAGTAATTTCCGCGCAGGCTGCTCTGCAGTGGAGGAGGCCATTGCAGGTGTACTTCACCGGATGGTCAGTACTTTCAGTGATGCAATATCAGAAGTAATTTCCGCGCAGGCTGCTCTGCAGTGGAGAAGGCTGTTGCTGGTATAGTTGACTGCTTGATCGGTACGTTCAGTGATGCATTTTCACAAGTAATTTCCGCGCAGGCTGCTCTGCTGTGGAGAAGGCCATTGCTGGTGTACTTGACCGCATGATCAATATACGTTCAGTGATGCAATATCAAAAGTAATTTCCGCGCAGGCTGCTCTGCTGTGGAGAAGGCTGTTGCTGGTATACTTGACTGCATAACCGGTACGTTCAGTGATGCATTATCACAAGTAATATCCGCGCAGGCTGCTCTGCAGTGAAGGCTGTTGCTCGTATACTTGACTGCATGATCAGTACGTTCAGTGATGCATTATCACAAGTAGTTTCTGCGCAGGCTGCTCTGCAGTGGAGAATGCCATTGCTGGTGTACTTGACCGCATGATCGGTACGTTCAGTTATGCAATATCACAAGTAATTTCCGCGCAGGCTGCTCTGCCGTGGAGAATGCCATTGCTGGTGTACTTGACCGTATGATCGGAACGTTCAGTGATGCAATACCACAAGTAATTTCCGCGCAGGCTGCTCTGCAGTGGAGAATTCCATTGCTGGTGTAGTTGACCGTATGATCGGTACGTTCAGTGATGCAATATCACAAGTAATTTCCGCGCAGGCTGCTCTGCAGTGGAGAATGCCATTGTTGGTGTACTTGACCGTATGATCGGTACGTTCAGTGATGCAATATCACAAGTAATTTCCGCGCAGGCTGCTATGCAGTGGAGAATACCATTGCTGGTGTAGTTGACCCTATGATCGGTACGTTCAGCAGTGATGCAATATCACAAGTAATTTACGCGCAGGCTGCTCTGCAGTGGAGAATTCCATTGCTGGTGCACTTGACCGTATGATCGGTACGTTCAGTGATGCAATACCACAATTAATTTCCGCGCAGGCTGCTCTGCAGTGGAGAATGCAATTGCTGGTGTACTTGACCGCATGATCGGTACGTTCAGTGACGCAATATCACAAGTAAATTCGCGCTCAGGCTGCTCTGCAGTGGAGAATGCCATTGCTGGTGTACTTGACCGTATGATCGGTACGTTCAGTGATGCAATATCACAAGTAATTTCGCGCAGGCTGCTCTGCAGTGGAGAATGCCATTGCTGTGTACTTGACCGCATGATCGGTACGTTTAGTGATGCAATATCACAAGTAATGTCCGCGCAGGCTGCTCTGCAATGGAGAATGCCATTGCTGGTGTACTTGGCCCAAATGATCGGTACGTTCAGTGATGCATTATCACAAGTAATTTCCGCGCAGGCTGCTCTGCAAGGGAGAAGGCTGTTGCTCGTATACTTGAGTGCATGATCGGTACGTTCAGTGATGCAATATCACAAGTAATTTCCGCACAGGCTGCTCTGCAGTGAATGCCATTGCTGGTGTACTTGTCCGTATGATCGGTACGTTCAGTTATGCAATATCACTAGTAATTTCCGCGCAGGCTGCTCGGCAGTGGAGAATGCCATTGCTGGTGTACTTGACCGTATGATCAGTACGGTCAGTGATGCAATATCACAAGTAATTTCCGCGCAGGCTGCTCTGCAGTGGAGAATGACATTGCTGGTGTATTTGACCGTATGATCGGCACGTTCAGTGATGCAATATCACAAGTAATTTCCGCCCAGGCTGCTCTGCAGTGTAGAATGCCATTGCTGGTGTACTTGGCCGTATGATCGGTACGTTCAGTGATGTATTATCACAAGTAATTTCCGCGCAGGCTGCTCTGCAGGGGAGAAGGCTGTTGCTCGTATACTTGACCGCATGATCGGTACGTTCGGTGATGTTATATCTGAAGTAATTTCCGCGCAGGCTGCTCTGCCGTGGAGAATGCCATTGCTGGTGTACTTGACCGTATGATCGATACGTTCAGTGATGCAATATCACAAGTAATTTCCGCGCAGGCTGCTCTACAGTGGAGAATGCCATTGCTGTGTACTTGACCGCATGATCGGTACGTTTAGTGATGCAATATCACAAGTAATGTCCGCGCAGGCTGCTCTGCAATGGAGAATGCCATTGCTGGTGTACTTGACCGCATGATCGGTACGTTTAGTGATGCAATATCACAAGTAATGTCCGCGCAGGCTGCTCTGCCGTGGAGAATGCCATTGCTGGTGTACTTGACCGCATGATCGGTACGTTCAGTGATGCAATATCACAAGTAATTTCCGCGCAGGCTGCTCTGCAAGCAAGAAGGCTGTTGCTCGTATACTTGAGTGCATGATCGGTACGTTCGGTGATGTTATATCAGAAGTAATATCCGCGCATTCTGCTCTGCCGTGGAGAAGGCCATTGCTGTTGTACTTGACCGCATGATCAGTACGTTCAGTGATGCGATATCAGAAGTAATTTCCGCGCAGGCTGCTCTGCAGTGGAGGAGGCCATTGCAGGTGTACTTCACCGGATGGTCAGTACTTTCAGTGATGCAATATCAGAAGTAATTTCCGCGCAGGCTGCTCTGCAGTGGAGAAGGCTGTTGCTCGTATACTTGACCGCATGATCGGTACGTTCGGTGATGTTATATCTGAAGTAATTTCCGCGCAGGCTGCTCTGCCGTGGAGAATGCCATTGCTGGTGTACTTGACCGTATGATCGGTACGTTCAGTGATGCAATATCACAAGTAATTTCCGCGCAGGCTGCTCTACAGTGGAGAATGCCATTGCTGTGTACTTGACCGCATGATCGGTACGTTTAGTGATGCAATATCACAAGTAATGTCCGCGCAGGCTGCTCTGCAATGGAGAATGCCATTGCTGGTGTACTTGACCGCATGATCGGTACGTTTAGTGATGCAATATCACAAGTAATGTCCGCGCAGGCTGCTCTGCCGTGGAGAATGCCATTGCTGGTGTACTTGACCGCATGATCGGTACGTTCAGTGATGCAATATCACAAGTAATTTCCGCGCAGGCTGCTCTGCAAGCAAGAAGGCTGTTGCTCGTATACTTGAGTGCATGATCGGTACGTTCGGTGATGTTATATCAGAAGTAATATCCGCGCATTCTGCTCTGCCGTGGAGAAGGCCATTGCTGTTGTACTTGACCGCATGATCAGTACGTTCAGTGATGCGATATCAGAAGTAATTTCCGCGCAGGCTGCTCTGCAGTGGAGGAGGCCATTGCAGGTGTACTTCACCGGATGGTCAGTACTTTCAGTGATGCAATATCAGAAGTAATTTCCGCGCAGGCTGCTCTGCAGTGGAGAAGGCTGTTGCTGGTATAGTTGACTGCTTGATCGGTACGTTCAGTGATGCATTTTCACAAGTAATTTCTGCGCAGGCTGCTCTGCTGTGGAGAAGGCCATTGCTGGTGTACTTGACCGCATGATCAATATACGTTCAGTGATGCAATATCAAAAGTAATTTCCGCGCAGGCTGCTCTGCTGTGGAGAAGGCTGTTGCTGGTATACTTGACTGCATAACCGGTACGTTCAGTGATGCATTATCACAAGTAATATCCGCGCAGGCTGCTCTGCAGTGAAGGCTGTTGCTCGTATACTTGACTGCATGATCAGTACGTTCAGTGATGCATTATCACAAGTAGTTTCTGCGCAGGCTGCTCTGCAGTGGAGAATGCCATTGCTGGTGTACTTGACCGCATGATCGGTACGTTCAGTTATGCAATATCACAAGTAATTTCCGCGCAGGCTGCTCTGCCGTGGAGAATGCCATTGCTGGTGTACTTGACCGTATGATCGGTACGTTCAGTGATGCAATACCACAAGTAATTTCCGCGCAGGCTGCTCTGCAGTGGAGAATTCCATTGCTGGTGTAGTTGACCGTATGATCGGTACGTTCAGTGATGCAATATCACAAGTAATTTCCGCGCAGGCTGCTCTGCAGTGGAGAATGCCATTGTTGGTGTACTTGACCGTATGATCGGTACGTTCAGTGATGCAATATCACAAGTAATTTCCGCGCAGGCTGCTATGCAGTGGAGAATACCATTGCTGGTGTAGTTGACCCTATGATCGGTACGTTCAGCAGTGATGCAATATCACAAGTAATTTACGCGCAGGCTGCTCTGCAGTGGAGAATTCCATTGCTGGTGCACTTGACCGTATGATCGGTACGTTCAGTGATGCAATACCACAATTAATTTCTGCGCAGGCTGCTCTGCAGTGGAGAATGCAATTGCTGGTGTACTTGACCGCATGATCGGTACGTTCAGTGACGCAATATCACAAGTAAATTCGCGCTCAGGCTGCTCTGCAGTGGAGAATGCCATTGCTGGTGTACTTGACCGTATGATCGGTACGTTCAGTGATGCAATATCACAAGTAATTTCGCGCAGGCTGCTCTGCAGTGGAGAATGCCATTGCTGTGTACTTGACCGCATGATCGGTACGTTTAGTGATGCAATATCACAAGTAATGTCCGCGCAGGCTGCTCTGCAATGGAGAATGCCATTGCTGGTGTACTTGGCCCAAATGATCGGTACGTTCAGTGATGCATTATCACAAGTAATTTCCGCGCAGGCTGCTCTGCAAGGGAGAAGGCTGTTGCTCGTATACTTGAGTGCATGATCGGTACGTTCAGTGATGCAATATCACAAGTAATTTCCGCACAGGCTGCTCTGCAGTGAATGCCATTGCTGGTGTACTTGTCCGTATGATCGGTACGTTCAGTTATGCAATATCACTAGTAATTTCCGCGCAGGCTGCTCGGCAGTGGAGAATGCCATTGCTGGTGTACTTGACCGTATGATCAGTACGGTCAGTGATGCAATATCACAAGTAATTTCCGCGCAGGCTGCTCTGCAGTGGAGAATGACATTGCTGGTGTATTTGACCGTATGATCGGCACGTTCAGTGATGCAATATCACAAGTAATTTCCGCCCAGGCTGCTCTGCAGTGTAGAATGCCATTGCTGGTGTACTTGGCCGTATGATCGGTACGTTCAGTGATGTATTATCACAAGTAATTTCCGCGCAGGCTGCTCTGCAGGGGAGAAGGCTGTTGCTCGTATACTTGACCGCATGATCGGTACGTTCGGTGATGTTATATCTGAAGTAATTTCCGCGCAGGCTGCTCTGCCGTGGAGAATGCCATTGCTGGTGTACTTGACCGTATGATCGATACGTTCAGTGATGCAATATCACAAGTAATTTCCGCGCAGGCTGCTCTACAGTGGAGAATGCCATTGCTGTGTACTTGACCGCATGATCGGTACGTTTAGTGATGCAATATCACAAGTAATGTCCGCGCAGGCTGCTCTGCAATGGAGAATGCCATTGCTGGTGTACTTGACCGCATGATCGGTACGTTTAGTGATGCAATATCACAAGTAATGTCCGCGCAGGCTGCTCTGCCGTGGAGAATGCCATTGCTGGTGTACTTGACCGCATGATCGGTACGTTCAGTGATGCAATATCACAAGTAATTTCCGCGCAGGCTGCTCTGCAAGCAAGAAGGCTGTTGCTCGTATACTTGAGTGCATGATCGGTACGTTCGGTGATGTTATATCAGAAGTAATATCCGCGCATTCTGCTCTGCCGTGGAGAAGGCCATTGCTGTTGTACTTGACCGCATGATCAGTACGTTCAGTGATGCGATATCAGAAGTAATTTCCGCGCAGGCTGCTCTGCAGTGGAGGAGGCCATTGCAGGTGTACTTCACCGGATGGTCAGTACTTTCAGTGATGCAATATCAGAAGTAATTTCCGCGCAGGCTGCTCTGCAGTGGAGAAGGCTGTTGCTGGTATAGTTGACTGCTTGATCGGTACGTTCAGTGATGCATTTTCACAAGTAATTTCCGCGCAGGCTGCTCTGCTGTGGAGAAGGCCATTGCTGGTGTACTTGACCGCATGATCAATATACGTTCAGTGATGCAATATCAAAAGTAATTTCCGCGCAGGCTGCTCTGCTGTGGAGAAGGCTGTTGCTGGTATACTTGACTGCATAACCGGTACGTTCAGTGATGCATTATCACAAGTAATATCCGCGCAGGCTGCTCTGCAGTGAAGGCTGTTGCTCGTATACTTGACTGCATGATCAGTACGTTCAGTGATGCATTATCACAAGTAGTTTCTGCGCAGGCTGCTCTGCAGTGGAGAATGCCATTGCTGGTGTACTTGACCGCATGATCGGTACGTTCAGTTATGCAATATCACAAGTAATTTCCGCGCAGGCTGCTCTGCTGTGGAGAATGCCATTGCTGGTGTACTTGACCGTATGATCAGTATGTTCAGTGATGCAATATCACAGGTAATTTCCGCGCAGGCTGCCCTGCAGTGGAGAATGACATTGCTGGTGTACTTGACCGTATGATCGGTGCGTTCAGTGATGCAATATCACAAGTAATTTCCGCGCAGGCTGCTCTGCAGTGTAGAATGCCATTGCTGGTATACTTGACCCTATGATCGGTACGTTCATTGATGCAATATCACAAGTAATTCCCGCGCAGGCTGCTCTGCAGTGGAGAATGCCATTGCTGGTGTACTTGACCGTGTGATCGGTACGTTCAGTGATGCAATATCACAAGTAATTTCCGCGCAGGCTGCTCTGCAGTGGAGAATGCCATTGCTGGTGCACTTGACCGTATGATCGGTACGTTCAGTGATGCAATACCACAATTAATTTCCGCGCAGGCTGCTCTGCAGTGGAGAATGCAATTGCTGGTGTACTTGACCGCATGATCGGTACGTTCAGTGACGCAATATCACAAGTAAATTCGCGCTCAGGCTGCTCTGCAGTGGAGAATGCCATTGCTGGTGTACTTGACCGTATGATCGGTACGTTCAGTGATGCAATATCACAAGTAATTTCGCGCAGGCTGCTCTGCAGTGGAGAATGCCATTGCTGTGTACTTGACCGCATGATCGGTACGTTTAGTGATGCAATATCACAAGTAATGTCCGCGCAGGCTGCTCTGCAATGGAGAATGCCATTGCTGGTGTACTTGGCCCGAATGATCGGTACGTTCAGTGATGCATTATCACAAGTAATTTCCGCGCAGGCTGCTCTGCAAGGGAGAAGGCTGTTGCTCGTATACTTGAGTGCATGATCGGTACGTTCAGTGATGCAATATCACAAGTAATTTCCGCACAGGCTGCTCTGCAGTGAATGCCATTGCTGGTGTACTTGTCCGTATGATCGGTACGTTCAGTTATGCAATATCACTAGTAATTTCCGCGCAGGCTGCTCGGCAGTGGAGAATGCCATTGCTGGTGTACTTGGCCGTATGATCGGTACGTTCAGTGATGCAATATCACAAGTAATTTCCGCGGAGGCTGCTCTCCAGTGGAGAATGCCATTGCTGGTGTAGTTGACCGTATGATCGGTACGTTCAGTGATGCAATATCACAAGTAATTTCCGCGCAGGCTGCTCTGCAGTGGAAAATTCTATTGCTGGTGTACTTGGCCGTATGATCGGTACGTTCAGTGATGCAATATCACAAGTAATTTCCGCGCAGGCTGCTCTCCAGTGGAGAATGCCATTGCTGGTGTAGTTGACCGTATGATCGGTACGTTCAGTGATGCAATATCACAAGTAATTTCCGCGCAGGCTGCTCTGCAGTGGAAAATGCCATTGCTGCTGTACTTGGCCGTATGATCGGTACGTTCAGTGATGCATTATCACAAGTAATTTCCGCGCAGGCTGCTCTGCAGGGGGAAGGCTGTTGCTCGTATACTTGACCGCATGATCGGTAAACTCGGTGATGTTATATCTGAAGTAATTTCCGCGCAGGCTGCTCTGCAGTGGAGAATGCCATTGCTGGTGTAGTTCACCGTATGATCGGTACGTTCAGTGATGCAATAACACAAGTAATTTCCGCGCAAGCTGCTCTGCAGTGGAGAATGCCATTGCTGGTGTACTTGACCGTATAATCGGTACGTTCGGTGATGCAATATCACAAGTAATTTCCGCGCAGGCTGCTCTGCAGTGGAGAATGCCATTGCTGGTGTACTTGACCGCATGATCGGTACGTTCAGTGATGCAATATCACAAGTAATTTCCGCGCAGGCTGCTCTGCAGTGGAGAATGCCATTGCAGGTGTAGTTGACCCTATGATCGGTATGTTCAGCAGTGATGCAATACCACAAGTAATTTCCGCGCAGGCTGCTCTGCAGTGGAGAATGCCATTGCTGGTGTACTTGACCGTATGATCGGTACGTTCAGTGATGCAATACCACAAGTAATATCCGCGCAGGCTGCTCTGCAGTGAAGGCTGTTGCTCGTATACTTGACTTCATGATCAGTACGTTCAGTGATGCATTATCACAAGTAGTTTCTGCGCAGGCTGCTCTGCAGTGGAGAATGCCATTGCTGGTGTACTTGACCGCATGATCGGTACGTTCAGTTATGCAATATCACAAGTAATTTCCGCGCAGGCTGCTCTGCTGTGGAGAATGCCATTGCTGGTGTAGTTGACCGTATGATCAGTATGTTCAGTGATGCAATATCACAGGTAATTTCCGCGCAGGCTGCCCTGCAGTGGAGAAGGCTGTTGCTGGTATACTTGACTGCATGATCGGTGCGTTCAGTGATGCATATTCACAAGTAATTTCCGCCCTTGCTGCTCTCCTGAGGAGAAGGCCATTGCTGGTTCACTTGACCGCATGATCAGTACTCTCAGTGATGCAATATCAGAAGTAATTTCCGCGCAGTACGTTCAGTTATGCATTATCACAAGTAATATCCACGCAGGCTGCTCTGCAGTGGAGAAGGCTGTTGCTGGTGTACTTGACCGCATGATCAGTACGTTCAATGATGCATTATCACAATTTCCGCGCAGGCTGCTCTGCTATGGAGAAAGCCCTTGCTGGTGTACTTGACCGCATGAACAGTACGTTCAGTGATGCAATATCAGAAGTAATTTCCGCGCAGGCTGCTCTGCTGTGGAGAAAACCATCACTGGTGTACTTGACCGCATGATCAGTAGGTTCAGTGATGCATTATCACAAGTAGTTTATGCGCAGGCTGCTCTGCAGTGGAGACTGCCATTGCTGGTGTACTTGACCGCATGATCGGTGCGTTCAGTGATGCAATATCACAAGTAATTTCCGCGCAGGCTGCTCTGCAGTGTAGAATGCCATTGCTGGTATACTTGACCCTATGATCGGTACGTTCATTGATGCAATATCACAAGTAATTTCCGCGCAGGCTGCTCTGCAGTGGAGAATGCCATTGCTGGTGTACTTGACCGTATGATCGGTACGTTCAGTGATGCAATATCACAAGTAATTTCCGCGCTGGCTGCTCTGCAGTGAAGAATGCCATTGCTGTTGTACTTGACCGCATGATCGGTACGTTCAGTGATGCAATATCACAAGTAATTTCCGCGCAGGCTGCTCTGCAGTGGAGAATGCCATTGCTGGTGCACTTGACCGTATGATCGGTACGTTCAGTGATGCAATACCACAATTGATTTCCGCGCAGGCTGCTCTGCAGTGGAGAATGCAATTGCTGGTGTACTTGACCGCATGATCGGTACGTTCAGTGACGCAATATCACAAGTAAATTCGCGCTCAGGCTGCTCTGCAGTGGAGAATGCCATTGCTGGTGTACTTGACCGTATGATCGGTACGTTCAGTGATGCAATATCACAAGTAATTTCGCGCAGGCTGCTCTGCAGTGGAGAATGCCATTGCTGTGTACTTGACCGCATGATCGGTACGTTTAGTGATGCAATATCACAAGTAATGTCCGCGCAGGATGCTCTGCAATGGAGAATGCCATTGCTGGTGTACTTGGCCCGAATGATCGGTACGTTCAGTGATGCATTATCACAAGTAATTTCCGCGCAGGCTGCTCTGCAAGGGAGAAGGCTGTTGCTCGTATACTTGAGTGCATGATCGGTACGTTCAGTGATGCAATATCACAAGTAATTTCCGCACAGGCTGCTCTGCAGTGAATGCCATTGCTGGTGTACTTGTCCGTATGATCGGTACGTTCAGTTATGCAATATCACTAGTAATTTCCGCGCAGGCTGCTCGGCAGTGGAGAATGCCATTGCTGGTGTACTTGACCGTATGATCGGTACGTTCGGTGATGCAATATCACAAGTAATTTCCGCGGAGGCTGCTCTCCAGTGGAGAATGCCATTGCTGGTGTAGTTGACCGTATGATCGGTACGTTCAGTGATGCAATATCACAAGTAATTTCCGCGCAGGCTGCTCTGCAGTGGAAAATTCCATTGCTGGTGTACTTGGCCGTATGATCGGTACGTTCAGTGATGCAATATCACAAGTAATTTCCGCGCAGGCTGCTCTCCAGTGGAGAATGCCATTGCTGGTGTATTTGACCGTATGATCGGCACGTTCAGTGATGCAATATCACAAGTAATTTCCGCCCAGGCTACTCTGCAGTGTAGAATGCCATTGCTGGTGTACTTGGCCGTATGATCGGTACGTTCAGTGATGTATTATCACAAGTAATTTCCGCGCAGGCTGCTCTGCAGGGGAGAAGGCTGTTGCTCGTATACTTGACCGCATGATCGGTACGTTCGGTGATGTTATATCTGAAGTAATTTCCGCGCAGGCTGCTCTGCCGTGGAGAATGCCATTGCTGGTGTACTTGACCGTATGATCGGTACGTTCAGTGATGCAATATCACAAGTAATTTCCGCGCAGGCTGCTCTACAGTGGAGAATGCCATTGCTGTGTACTTGACCGCATGATCGGTACGTTTAGTGATGCAATATCACAAGTAATGTCCGCGCAGGCTGCTCTGCCGTGGAGAATGCCATTGCTGGTGTACTTGACCGCATGATCGGTACGTTCAGTGATGCAATATCACAAGTAATTTCCGCGCAGGCTGCTCTGCAAGCAAGAAGGCTGTTGCTCGTATACTTGAGTGCATGATCGGTACGTTCGGTGATGTTATATCAGAAGTAATATCCGCGCATTCTGCTCTGCCGTGGAGAAGGCCATTGCTGTTGTACTTGACCGCATGATCAGTACGTTCAGTGATGCGATATCAGAAGTAATTTCCGCGCAGGCTGCTCTGCAGTGGAGGAGGCCATTGCAGGTGTACTTCACCGGATGGTAAGTACTTTCAGTGATGCAATATCAGAAGTAATTTCCGCGCAGGCTGCTCTGCAGTGGAGAAGGCTGTTGCTGGTATAGTTGACTGCTTGATCGGTACGTTCAGTGATGCATTTTCACAAGTAATTTCCGCGCAGGCTGCTCTGCTGTGGAGAAGGCCATTGCTGGTGTACTTGACCGCATGATCAATATACGTTCAGTGATGCAATATCAAAAGTAATTTCCGCGCAGGCTGCTCTGCTGTGGAGAAGGCTGTTGCTGGTATACTTGACTGCATAACCGGTACGTTCAGTGATGCATTATCACAAGTAATAGCCGCGCAGGCTGCTCTGCAGTGAAGGCTGTTGCTCGTATACTTGACTGCATGATCAGTACGTTCAGTGATGCATTATCACAAGTAGTTTCTGCGCAGGCTGCTCTGCAGTGGAGAATGCCATTGCTGGTGTACTTGACCGCATGATCGGTACGTTCAGTTATGCAATATCACTAGTAATTTCCGCGCAGGCTGCTCTGCTGTGGAGAATGCCATTGCTGGTGTACTTGACCGTATGATCAGTATGTTCAGTGATGCAATATCACAGGTAATTTCCGCGCAGGCTGCCCTGCAGTGGAGAATGACATTGCTGGTGTACTTGACCGTATGATCGGTGCGTTCAGTGATGCAATATCACAAGTAATTTCCGCGCAGGCTGCTCTGCAGTGTAGAATGCCATTGCTGGTATACTTGACCCTATGATCGGTACGTTCATTGATGCAATATCACAAGTAATTTCCGCGCAGGCTGCTCTGCAGTGGAGAATGCCATTGCTGGTGTACTTGACCGTATGATCGGTACGTTCAGTGATGCAATATCACAAGTAATTTCCGCGCTGGCTGCTCTGCAGTGAAGAATGCCATTGCTGTTGTACTTGACCGCATGATCGGTACGTTCAGTGATGCAATATCACAAGTAATTTCCGCGCAGGCTGCTCTGCAGTGGAGAATGCCATTGCTGGTGCACTTGACCGTATGATCGGTACGTTCAGTGATGCAATACCACAATTAATTTCCGCGCAGGCTGCTCTGCAGTGGAGAATGCAATTGCTGGTGTACTTGACCGCATGATCGGTACGTTCAGTGACGCAATATCACAAGTAAATTCGCGCTCAGGCTGCTCTGCAGTGGAGAATGCCATTGCTGGTGTACTTGACCGTATGATCGGTACGTTCAGTGATGCAATATCACAAGTAATTTCGCGCAGGCTGCTCTGCAGTGGAGAATGCCATTGCTGTGTACTTGACCGCATGATCGGTACGTTTAGTGATGCAATATCACAAGTAATGTCCGCGCAGGATGCTCTGCAATGGAGAATGCCATTGCTGGTGTACTTGGCCCGAATGATCGGTACGTTCAGTGATGCATTATCACAAGTAATTTCCGCGCAGGCTGCTCTGCAAGAGAGAAGGCTGTTGCTCGTATACTTGAGTGCATGATCGGTACGTTCAGTGATGCAATATCACAAGTAATTTCCGCACAGGCTGCTCTGCAGTGAATGCCATTGCTGGTGTACTTGTCCGTATGATCGGTACGTTCAGTTATGCAATATCACTAGTAATTTCCGCGCAGGCTGCTCGGCAGTGGAGAATGCCATTGCTGGTGTACTTGACCGTATGATCGGTACGTTCGGTGATGCAATATCACAAGTAATTTCCGCGGAGGCTGCTCTCCAGTGGAGAATGCCATTGCTGGTGTAGTTGACCGTATGATCGGTACGTTCAGTGATGCAATATCACAAGTAATTTCCGCGCAGGCTGCTCTGCAGTGGAAAATTCCATTGCTGGTGTACTTGGCCGTATGATCGGTACGTTCAGTGATGTATTATCACAAGTAATTTCCGCGCAGGCTGCTCTGCAGGGGAGAAGGCTGTTGCTCGTATACTTGACCGCATGATCGGTACGTTCGGTGATGTTATATCTGAAGTAATTTCCGCGCAGGCTGCTCTGCCGTGGAGAATGCCATTGCTGGTGTACTTGACCGTATGATCGGTACGTTCAGTGATGCAATATCACAAGTAATTTCCGCGCAGGCTGCTCTACAGTGGAGAATGCCATTGCTGTGTACTTGACCGCATGATCGGTACGTTTAGTGATGCAATATCACAAGTAATGTCCGCGCAGGCTGCTCTGCCGTGGAGAATGCCATTGCTGGTGTACTTGACCGCATGATCGGTACGTTCAGTGATGCAATATCACAAGTAATTTCCGCGCAGGCTGCTCTGCAAGCAAGAAGGCTGTTGCTCGTATACTTGAGTGCATGATCGGTACGTTCGGTGATGTTATATCAGAAGTAATATCCGCGCATTCTGCTCTGCCGTGGAGAAGGCCATTGCTGTTGTACTTGACCGCATGATCAGTACGTTCAGTGATGCGATATCAGAAGTAATTTCCGCGCACGCTGCTCTGCAGTGGAGGAGGCCATTGCAGGTGTACTTCACCGGATGGTAAGTACTTTCAGTGATGCAATATCAGAAGTAATTTCCGCGCAGGCTGCTCTGCAGTGGAGAAGGCTGTTGCTGGTATAGTTGACTGCTTGATCGGTACGTTCAGTGATGCATTTTCACAAGTAATTTCCGCGCAGGCTGCTCTGCTGTGGAGAAGGCCATTGCTGGTGTACTTGACCGCATGATCAATATACGTTCAGTGATGCAATATCAAAAGTAATTTCCGCGCAGGCTGCTCTGCTGTGGAGAAGGCTGTTGCTGGTATACTTGACTGCATAACCGGTACGTTCAGTGATGCATTATCACAAGTAATATCCGCGCAGGCTGCTCTGCAGTGAAGGCTGTTGCTCGTATACTTGACTGCATGATCAGTACGTTCAGTGATGCATTATCACAAGTAGTTTCTGCGCAGGCTGCTCTGCAGTGGAGAATGCCATTGCTGGTGTACTTGACCGCATGATCGGTACGTTCAGTTATGCAATATCACAAGTAATTTCCGCGCAGGCTGCTCTGCTGTGGAGAATGCCATTGCTGGTGTACTTGACCGTATGATCAGTATGTTCAGTGATGCAATATCACAGGTAATTTCCGCGCAGGCTGCCCTGCAGTGGAGAATGACATTGCTGGTGTACTTGACCGTATGATCGGTGCGTTCAGTGATGCAATATCACAAGTAATTTCCGCGCAGGCTGCTCTGCAGTGTAGAATGCCATTGCTGGTATACTTGACCCTATGATCGGTACGTTCATTGATGCAATATCACAAGTAATTTCCGCGCAGGCTGCTCTGCAGTGGAGAATGCCATTGCTGGTGTACTTGACCGTATGATCGGTACGTTCAGTGATGCAATATCACAAGTAATTTCCGCGCTGGCTGCTCTGCAGTGAAGAATGCCATTGCTGTTGTACTTGACCGCATGATCGGTACGTTCAGTGATGCAATATCACAAGTAATTTCCGCGCAGGCTGCTCTGCAGTGGAGAATGCCATTGCTGGTGCACTTGACCGTATGATCGGTACGTTCAGTGATGCAATACCACAATTAATTTCCGCGCAGGCTGCTCTGCAGTGGAGAATGCAATTGCTGGTGTACTTGACCGCATGATCGGTACGTTCAGTGATGCAATATCACAAGTAATTTCCGCGCAGGCTGCTCTCCAGTGGAGAATGCCATTGCTGGTGTAGTTGACCGTATGATCGGTACGTTCAGTGATGCAATATCACAAGTAATTTCCGCGCAGGCTGCTCTGCAGTGGAAAATGCCATTGCTGCTGTACTTGGCCGTATGATCGGTACGTTCAGTGATGCATTATCACAAGTATTTTCCGCGCAGGCTGCTCTGCAGGGGGGAAGGCTGTTGCTCGTATACTTGACCGCATGATCGGTAAACTCGGTGATGTTATATCTGAAGTAATTTCCGCGCAGGCTGCTCTGCAGTGGAGAATGCCATTGCTGGTGTAGTTCACCGTATGATCGGTACGTTCAGTGATGCAATAACACAAGTAATATCCGCGCAGGCTGCTCTGCAGTGAAGGCTGTTGCTCGTATACTTGACTTCATGATCAGTACGTTCAGTGATGCATTATCACAAGTAGTTTCTGCGCAGGCTGCTCTGCAGTGGAGAATGCCATTGCTGGTGTACTTGACCGCATGATCGGTACGTTCAGTTATGCAATATCACAAGTAATTTCCGCGCAGGCTGCTCTGCTGTGGAGAATGCCATTGCTGGTGTAGTTGACCGTATGATCAGTATGTTCAGTGATGCAATATCACATGTAATTTCCGCGCAGGCTGCCCTGCAGTGGAGAAGGCTGTTGCTGGTATACTTGACTGCATGATCGGTGCGTTCAGTGATGCATATTCACAAGTAATTTCCGCCCTTGCTGCTCTCCTGAGGAGAAGGCCATTGCTGGTTCACTTGACCGCATGATCAGTACTCTCAGTGATGCAATATCAGAAGTAATTTCCGCGCAGTACGTTCAGTTATGCATTATCACAAGTAATATCCACGCAGGCTGCTCTGCAGTGGAGAAGGCTGTTGCTGGTGTACTTGACCGCATGATCAGTACGTTCAATGATGCATTATCACAATTTCCGCGCAGGCTGCTCTGCTATGGAGAAAGCCCTTGCTGGTGTACTTGACCGCATGAACAGTACGTTCAGTGATGCAATATCAGAAGTAATTTCCGCGCAGGCTGCTCTGCTGTGGAGAAAACCATCACTGGTGTACTTGACCGCATGATCAGTAGGTTCAGTGATGCATTATCACAAGTAGTTTATGCGCAGGCTGCTCTGCAGTGGAGACTGCCATTGCTGGTGTACTTGACCGCATGATCGGTACGTTCAGTGATGCAATATCACAAGTAATTTCCGCGCAGGCTGCTCTGCTGTGGAGAATGCCATTGCTGGTGTACTTGACCGTATGATCAGTACGGTCAGTGATGCAATATCACAAGTAATTTCCGCGCAGGCTGCTCTGCAGTGGAGAATGACATTGCTGGTGTATTTGATCGTATGATCGGCACGTTCAGTGATGCAATATCACAAGTAATTTCCGCCCAGGCTGCTCTGCAGTGTAGAATGCCATTGCTGGTGTACTTGGCCGTATGATCGGTACGTTCAGTGATGTATTATCACAAGTAATTTCCGCGCAGGCTGCTCTGCAGGGGAGAAGGCTGTTGCTCGTATACTTGACCGCATGATCGGTACGTTCGGTGATGTTATATCTGAAGTAATTTCCGCGCAGGCTGCTCTGCCGTGGAGAATGCCATTGCTGGTGTACTTGACCGTATGATCGGTACGTTCAGTGATGCAATACCACAAGTAATTTCCGCGCAGGCTGCTCTGCAGTGGAGAATTCCATTGCTGGTGTAGTTGACCGTATGATCGGTACGTTCAGTGATGCAATATCACAAGTAATTTCCGCGCAGGCTGCTCTGCAGTGGAGAATGCCATTGTTGGTGTACTTGACCGTATGATCGGTACGTTCAGTGATGCAATATCACAAGTAATTTCCGCGCAGGCTGCTATGCAGTGGAGAATACCATTGCTGGTGTAGTTGACCCTATGATCGGTACGTTCAGCAGTGATGCAATATCACAAGTAATTTACGCGCAGGCTGCTCTGCAGTGGAGAATGCCATTGCTGGTGCACTTGACCGTATGATCGGTACGTTCAGTGATGCAATACCACAATTTCCGCGCAGGCTGCTCTGCAGTGGAGAATGCAATTGCTGGTGTACTTGACCGCATGATCGGTACGTTCAGTGACGCAATATCACAAGTAAATTCGCGCTCAGGCTGCTCTGCAGTGGAGAATGCCATTGCTGGTGTACTTGACCGTATGATCGGTACGTTCAGTGATGCAATATCACAAGTAATTTCGCGCAGGCTGCTCTGCAGTGGAGAATGCCATTGCTGTGTACTTGACCGCATGATCGGTACGTTTAGTGATGCAATATCACAAGTAATGTCCGCGCAGGCTGCTCTGCAATGGAGAATGCCATTGCTGGTGTACTTGGCCGAAATGATCGGTACGTTCAGTGATGCATTATCACAAGTAATTTCCGCGCAGGCTGCTCTGCAAGGGAGAAGGCTGTTGCTCGTATACTTGAGTGCATGATCGGTACGTTCAGTGATGCAATATCACAAGTAATTTCCGCACAGGCTGCTCTGCAGTGAATGCCATTGCTGGTGTACTTGTCCGTATGATCGGTACGTTCAGTTATGCAATATCACTAGTAATTTCCGCGCAGGCTGCTCGGCAGTGGAGAATGCCATTGCTGGTGTACTTGACCGTATGATCAGTACGGTCAGTGTTGCAATATCACAAGTAATTTCCACGCAGGCTGCTCTGCAGTGGAGAATGACATTGCTGGTGTATTTGACCGTATGATCGGCACGTTCAGTGATGCAATATCACAAGTAATTTCCGCCCAGGCTGCTCTGCAGTGTAGAATGCCATTGCTGGTGTACTTGGCCGTATGATCGGTACGTTCAGTGATGCAATATCACAAGTAATTTCCGCGCAGGCTGCTCTGCAGGGGAGAAGGCTGTTGCTCGTATACTTGACCGCATGATCGGTACGTTCGGTGATGTTATATCTGAAGTAATATCCGCGCATTCTGCTCTGCCGTGGAGAAGGCCATTGCTGTTGTACTTGACCGCATGATCAGTACGTTCAGTGATGCGATATCAGAAGTAATTTCCGCGCAGGCTGCTCTGCAGTGGAGGAGGCCATTGCAGGTGTACTTCACCGGATGGTAAGTACTTTCAGTGATGCAATATCAGAAGTAATTTCCGCGCAGGCTGCTCTGCAGTGGAGAAGGCTGTTGCTGGTATAGTTGACTGCTTGATCGGTACGTTCAGTGATGCATTTTCACAAGTAATTTCCGCGCAGGCTGCTCTGCTGTGGAGAAGGCCATTGCTGGTGTACTTGACCGCATGATCAATATACGTTCAGTGATGCAATATCAAAAGTAATTTCCGCGCAGGCTGCTCTGCTGTGGAGAAGGCTGTTGCTGGTATACTTGACTGCATAACCGGTACGTTCAGTGATGCATTATCACAAGTAATATCCGCGCAGGCTGCTCTGCAGTGAAGGCTGTTGCTCGTATACTTGACTGCATGATCAGTACGTTCAGTGATGCATTATCACAAGTAGTTTCATCGCAGGCTGCTCTGCAGTGGAGAATGCCATTGCTGGTGTACTTGACCGCATGATCGGTACGTTCAGTTATGCAATATCACAAGTAATTTCCGCGCAGGCTGCTCTGCTGTGGAGAATGCCATTGCTGGTGTACTTGACCGTATGATCAGTATGTTCAGTGATGCAATATCACAGGTAATTTCCGCGCAGGCTGCCCTGCAGTGGAGAATGACATTGCTGGTGTACTTGACCGTATGATCGGTGCGTTCAGTGATGCAATATCACAAGTAATTTCCGCGCAGGCTGCTCTGCAGTGTAGAATGCCATTGCTGGTATACTTGACCCTATGATCGGTACGTTCATTGATGCAATATCACAAGTAATTTCCGCGCAGGCTGCTCTGCAGTGGAGAATGCCATTGCTGGTGTACTTGACCGTATGATCGGTACGTTCAGTGATGCAATATCACAAGTAATTTCCGCGCTGGCTGCTCTGCAGTGAAGAATGCCATTGCTGTTGTACTTGACCGCATGATCGGTACGTTCAGTGATGCAATATCACAAGTAATTTCCGCGCAGGCTGCTCTGCAGTGGAGAATGCCATTGCTGGTGCACTTGACCGTATGATCGGTACGTTCAGTGATGCAATACCACAATTAATTTCCGCGCAGGCTGCTCTGCAGTGGAGAATGCAATTGCTGGTGTACTTGACCGCATGATCGGTACGTTCAGTGATGCAATATCACAAGTAATTTCCGCTCAGGCTGCTCTCCAGTGGAGAATGCCATTGCTGGTGTAGTTGACCGTATGATCGGTACGTTCAGTGATGCAATATCACAAGTAATTTCCGCGCAGGCTGCTCTGCAGTGGAAAATGCCATTGCTGCTGTACTTGGCCGTATGATCGGTACGTTCAGTGATGCATTATCACAAGTATTTTCCGCGCAGGCTGCTCTGCAGGGGGGAAGGCTGTTGCTCGTATACTTGACCGCATGATCGGTAAACTCGGTGATGTTATATCTGAAGTAATTTCCGCGCAGGCTGCTCTGCAGTGGAGAATGCCATTGCTGGTGTAGTTCACCGTATGATCGGTACGTTCAGTGATGCAATAACACAAGTAATATCCGCGCAGGCTGCTCTGCAGTGAAGGCTGTTGCTCGTATACTTGACTTCATGATCAGTACGTTCAGTGATGCATTATCACAAGTAGTTTCTGCGCAGGCTGCTCTGCAGTGGAGAATGCCATTGCTGGTGTACTTGACCGCATGATCGGTACTTTCAGTTATGCAATATCACAAGTAATTTCCGCGCAGGCTGCTCTGCTGTGGAGAATGCCATTGCTGGTGTAGTTGACCGTATGATCAGTATGTTCAGTGATGCAATATCACAGGTAATTTCCGCGCAGGCTGCCCTGCAGTGGAGAAGGCTGTTGCTGGTATACTTGACTGCATGATCGGTGCGTTCAGTGATGCATATTCACAAGTAATTTCCGCCCTTGCTGCTCTCCTGAGGAGAAGGCCATTGCTGGTTCACTTGACCGCATGATCAGTACTCTCAGTGATGCAATATCAGAAGTAATTTCCGCGCAGTACGTTCAGTTATGCATTATCACAAGTAATATCCACGCAGGCTGCTCTGCAGTGGAGAAGGCTGTTGCTGGTGTACTTGACCGCATGATCAGTACGTTCAATGATGCATTATAACAATTTCCGCGCAGGCTGCTCTGCTATGGAGAAAGCCCTTGCTGGTGTACTTGACCGCATGAACAGTACGTTCAGTGATGCAATATCAGAAGTAATTTCCGCGCAGGCTGCTCTGCTGTGGAGAAAACCATCACTGGTGTACTTGACCGCATGATCAGTAGGTTCAGTGATGCATTATCACAAGTAGTTTATGCGCAGGCTGCTCTGCAGTGGAGACTGCCATTGCTGGTGTACTTTACCGCATGATCGGTACGTTCAGTGATGCAATATCACAAGTAATTTCCGCGCAGGCTGCTCTGCTGTGGAGAATGCCATTGCTGGTGTACTTGACCGTATGATCAGTACGGTCAGTGATGCAATATCACAAGTAATTTCCGCGCAGGCTGCTCTGCAGTGGAGAATGACATTGCTGGTGTATTTGATCGTATGATCGGCACGTTCAGTGATGCAATATCACAAGTAATTTCCGCCCAGGCTGCTCTGCAGTGTAGAATGCCATTGCTGGTGTACTTGGCCGTATGATCGGTACGTTCAGTGATGTATTATCACAAGTAATTTCCGCGCAGGCTGCTCTGCAGGGGAGAAGGCTGTTGCTCGTATACTTGACCGCATGATCGGTACGTTCGGTGATGTTATATCTGAAGTAATTTCCGCGCAGGCTGCTCTGCCGTGGAGAATGCCATTGCTGGTGTACTTGACCGTATGATCGGTACGTTCAGTGATGCAATACCACAAGTAATTTCCGCGCAGGCTGCTCTGCAGTGGAGAATTCCATTGCTGGTGTAGTTGACCGTATGATCGGTACGTTCAGTGATGCAATATCACAAGTAATTTCCGCGCAGGCTGCTCTGCAGTGGAGAATGCCATTGTTGGTGTACTTGACCGTATGATCGGTACGTTCAGTGATGCAATATCACAAGTAATTTCCGCGCAGGCTGCTATGCAGTGGAGAATACCATTGCTGGTGTAGTTGACCCTATGATCGGTACGTTCAGCAGTGATGCAATATCACAAGTAATTTACGCGCAGGCTGCTCTGCAGTGGAGAATGCCATTGCTGGTGCACTTGACCGTATGATCGGTACGTTCAGTGATGCAATACCACAATTTCCGCGCAGGCTGCTCTGCAGTGGAGAATGCAATTGCTGGTGTACTTGACCGCATGATCGGTACGTTCAGTGACGCAATATCACAAGTAAATTCGCGCTCAGGCTGCTCTGCAGTGGAGAATGCCATTGCTGGTGTACTTGACCGTATGATCGGTACGTTCAGTGATGCAATATCACAAGTAATTTCGCGCAGGCTGCTCTGCAGTGGAGAATGCCATTGCTGTGTACTTGACCGCATGATCGGTACGTTTAGTGATGCAATATCACAAGTAATGTCCGCGCAGGCTGCTCTGCAATGGAGAATGCCATTGCTGGTGTACTTGGCCCAAATGATCGGTACGTTCAGTGATGCATTATCACAAGTAATTTCCGCGCAGGCTGCTCTGCAAGGGAGAAGGCTGTTGCTCGTATACTTGAGTGCATGATCGGTACGTTCAGTGATGCAATATCACAAGTAATTTCCGCACAGGCTGCTCTGCAGTGAATGCCATTGCTGGTGTACTTGTCCGTATGATCGGTACGTTCAGTTATGCAATATCACTAGTAATTTCCGCGCAGGCTGCTCGGCAGTGGAGAATGCCATTGCTGGTGTACTTGACCGTATGATCAGTACGGTCAGTGATGCAATATCACAAGTAATTTCCACGCAGGCTGCTCTGCAGTGGAGAATGACATTGCTGGTGTATTTGACCGTATGATCGGCACGTTCAGTGATGCAATATCACAAGTAATTTCCGCCCAGGCTGCTCTGCAGTGTAGAATGCCATTGCTGGTGTACTTGGCCGTATGATCGGTACGTTCAGTGATGTATTATCACAAGTAATTTCCGCGCAGGCTGCTCTGCAGGGGAGAAGGCTGTTGCTCGTATACTTGACCGCATGATCGGTACGTTCGGTGATGTTATATCTGAAGTAATTTCCGCGCAGGCTGCTCTGCCGTGGAGAATGCCATTGCTGGTGTACTTGACCGTATGATCGGTACGTTCAGTGATGCAATATCACAAGTAATTTCCGCGCAGGCTGCTCTACAGTGGAGAATGCCATTGCTGTGTACTTGACCGCATGATCGGTACGTTTAGTGATGCAATATCACAAGTAATGTCCGCGCAGGCTGCTCTGCCGTGGAGAATGCCATTGCTGGTGTACTTGACCGCATGATCGGTACGTTCAGTGATGCAATATCACAAGTAATTTCCGCGCAGGCTGCTCTGCAGGGGAGAAGGCTGTTGCTCGTATACTTGACCGCATGATCGGTACGTTCGGTGATGTTATATCTGAAGTAATATCCGCGCATTCTGCTCTGCCGTGGAGAAGGCCATTGCTGTTGTACTTGACCGCATGATCAGTACGTTCAGTGATGCGATATCAGAAGTAATTTCCGCGCAGGCTGCTCTGCAGTGGAGGAGGCCATTGCAGGTGTACTTCACCGGATGGTAAGTACTTTCAGTGATGCAATATCAGAAGTAATTTCCGCGCAGGCTGCTCTGCAGTGGAGAAGGCTGTTGCTGGTATAGTTGACTGCTTGATCGGTACGTTCAGTGATGCATTTTCACAAGTAATTTCCGCGCAGGCTGCTCTGCTGTGGAGAAGGCCATTGCTGGTGTACTTGACCGCATGATCAATATACGTTCAGTGATGCAATATCAAAAGTAATTTCCGCGCAGGCTGCTCTGCTGTGGAGAAGGCTGTTGCTGGTATACTTGACTGCATAACCGGTACGTTCAGTGATGCATTATCACAAGTAATATCCGCGCAGGCTGCTCTGCAGTGAAGGCTGTTGCTCGTATACTTGACTGCATGATCAGTACGTTCAGTGATGCATTATCACAAGTAGTTTCATCGCAGGCTGCTCTGCAGTGGAGAATGCCATTGCTGGTGTACTTGACCGCATGATCGGTACGTTCAGTTATGCAATATCACAAGTAATTTCCGCGCAGGCTGCTCTGCTGTGGAGAATGCCATTGCTGGTGTACTTGACCGTATGATCAGTATGTTCAGTGATGCAATATCACAGGTAATTTCCGCGCAGGCTGCCCTGCAGTGGAGAATGACATTGCTGGTGTACTTGACCGTATGATCGGTGCGTTCAGTGATGCAATATCACAAGTAATTTCCGCGCAGGCTGCTCTGCAGTGTAGAATGCCATTGCTGGTATACTTGACCCTATGATCGGTACGTTCATTGATGCAATATCACAAGTAATTTCCGCGCAGGCTGCTCTGCAGTGGAGAATGCCATTGCTGGTGTACTTGACCGTATGATCGGTACGTTCAGTGATGCAATATCACAAGTAATTTCCGCGCTGGCTGCTCTGCAGTGAAGAATGCCATTGCTGTTGTACTTGACCGCATGATCGGTACGTTCAGTGATGCAATATCACAAGTAATTTCCGCGCAGGCTGCTCTGCAGTGGAGAATGCCATTGCTGGTGCACTTGACCGTATGATCGGTACGTTCAGTGATGCAATACCACAATTAATTTCCGCGCAGGCTGCTCTGCAGTGGAGAATGCAATTGCTGGTGTACTTGACCGCATGATCGGTACGTTCAGTGATGCAATATCACAAGTAATTTCCGCTCAGGCTGCTCTCCAGTGGAGAATGCCATTGCTGGTGTAGTTGACCGTATGATCGGTACGTTCAGTGATGCAATATCACAAGTAATTTCCGCGCAGGCTGCTCTGCAGTGGAAAATGCCATTGCTGCTGTACTTGGCCGTATGATCGGTACGTTCAGTGATGCATTATCACAAGTATTTTCCGCGCAGGCTGCTCTGCAGGGGGGAAGGCTGTTGCTCGTATACTTGACCGCATGATCGGTAAACTCGGTGATGTTATATCTGAAGTAATTTCCGCGCAGGCTGCTCTGCAGTGGAGAATGCCATTGCTGGTGTAGTTCACCGTATGATCGGTACGTTCAGTGATGCAATAACACAAGTAATATCCGCGCAGGCTGCTCTGCAGTGAAGGCTGTTGCTCGTATACTTGACTTCATGATCAGTACGTTCAGTGATGCATTATCACAAGTAGTTTCTGCGCAGGCTGCTCTGCAGTGGAGAATGCCATTGCTGGTGTACTTGACCGCATGATCGGTACTTTCAGTTATGCAATATCACAAGTAATTTCCGCGCAGGCTGCTCTGCTGTGGAGAATGCCATTGCTGGTGTAGTTGACCGTATGATCAGTATGTTCAGTGATGCAATATCACAGGTAATTTCCGCGCAGGCTGCCCTGCAGTGGAGAAGGCTGTTGCTGGTATACTTGACTGCATGATCGGTGCGTTCAGTGATGCATATTCACAAGTAATTTCCGCCCTTGCTGCTCTCCTGAGGAGAAGGCCATTGCTGGTTCACTTGACCGCATGATCAGTACTCTCAGTGATGCAATATCAGAAGTAATTTCCGCGCAGTACGTTCAGTTATGCATTATCACAAGTAATATCCACGCAGGCTGCTCTGCAGTGGAGAAGGCTGTTGCTGGTGTACTTGACCGCATGATCAGTACGTTCAATGATGCATTATAACAATTTCCGCGCAGGCTGCTCTGCTATGGAGAAAGCCCTTGCTGGTGTACTTGACCGCATGAACAGTACGTTCAGTGATGCAATATCAGAAGTAATTTCCGCGCAGGCTGCTCTGCTGTGGAGAAAACCATCACTGGTGTACTTGACCGCATGATCAGTAGGTTCAGTGATGCATTATCACAAGTAGTTTATGCGCAGGCTGCTCTGCAGTGGAGACTGCCATTGCTGGTGTACTTTACCGCATGATCGGTACGTTCAGTGATGCAATATCACAAGTAATTTCCGCGCAGGCTGCTCTGCTGTGGAGAATGCCATTGCTGGTGTACTTGACCGTATGATCAGTACGGTCAGTGATGCAATATCACAAGTAATTTCCGCGCAGGCTGCTCTGCAGTGGAGAATGACATTGCTGGTGTATTTGATCGTATGATCGGCACGTTCAGTGATGCAATATCACAAGTAATTTCCGCCCAGGCTGCTCTGCAGTGTAGAATGCCATTGCTGGTGTACTTGGCCGTATGATCGGTACGTTCAGTGATGTATTATCACAAGTAATTTCCGCGCAGGCTGCTCTGCAGGGGAGAAGGCTGTTGCTCGTATACTTGACCGCATGATCGGTACGTTCGGTGATGTTATATCTGAAGTAATTTCCGCGCAGGCTGCTCTGCCGTGGAGAATGCCATTGCTGGTGTACTTGACCGTATGATCGGTACGTTCAGTGATGCAATACCACAAGTAATTTCCGCGCAGGCTGCTCTGCAGTGGAGAATTCCATTGCTGGTGTAGTTGACCGTATGATCGGTACGTTCAGTGATGCAATATCACAAGTAATTTCCGCGCAGGCTGCTCTGCAGTGGAGAATGCCATTGTTGGTGTACTTGACCGTATGATCGGTACGTTCAGTGATGCAATATCACAAGTAATTTCCGCGCAGGCTGCTATGCAGTGGAGAATACCATTGCTGGTGTAGTTGACCCTATGATCGGTACGTTCAGCAGTGATGCAATATCACAAGTAATTTACGCGCAGGCTGCTCTGCAGTGGAGAATGCCATTGCTGGTGCACTTGACCGTATGATCGGTACGTTCAGTGATGCAATACCACAATTTCCGCGCAGGCTGCTCTGCAGTGGAGAATGCAATTGCTGGTGTACTTGACCGCATGATCGGTACGTTCAGTGACGCAATATCACAAGTAAATTCGCGCTCAGGCTGCTCTGCAGTGGAGAATGCCATTGCTGGTGTACTTGACCGTATGATCGGTACGTTCAGTGATGCAATATCACAAGTAATTTCGCGCAGGCTGCTCTGCAGTGGAGAATGCCATTGCTGTGTACTTGACCGCATGATCGGTACGTTTAGTGATGCAATATCACAAGTAATGTCCGCGCAGGCTGCTCTGCAATGGAGAATGCCATTGCTGGTGTACTTGGCCCAAATGATCGGTACGTTCAGTGATGCATTATCACAAGTAATTTCCGCGCAGGCTGCTCTGCAAGGGAGAAGGCTGTTGCTCGTATACTTGAGTGCATGATCGGTACGTTCAGTGATGCAATATCACAAGTAATTTCCGCACAGGCTGCTCTGCAGTGAATGCCATTGCTGGTGTACTTGTCCGTATGATCGGTACGTTCAGTTATGCAATATCACTAGTAATTTCCGCGCAGGCTGCTCGGCAGTGGAGAATGCCATTGCTGGTGTACTTGACCGTATGATCAGTACGGTCAGTGATGCAATATCACAAGTAATTTCCACGCAGGCTGCTCTGCAGTGGAGAATGACATTGCTGGTGTATTTGACCGTATGATCGGCACGTTCAGTGATGCAATATCACAAGTAATTTCCGCCCAGGCTGCTCTGCAGTGTAGAATGCCATTGCTGGTGTACTTGGCCGTATGATCGGTACGTTCAGTGATGTATTATCACAAGTAATTTCCGCGCAGGCTGCTCTGCAGGGGAGAAGGCTGTTGCTCGTATACTTGACCGCATGATCGGTACGTTCGGTGATGTTATATCTGAAGTAATTTCCGCGCAGGCTGCTCTGCCGTGGAGAATGCCATTGCTGGTGTACTTGACCGTATGATCGGTACGTTCAGTGATGCAATATCACAAGTAATTTCCGCGCAGGCTGCTCTACAGTGGAGAATGCCATTGCTGTGTACTTGACCGCATGATCGGTACGTTTAGTGATGCAATATCACAAGTAATGTCCGCGCAGGCTGCTCTGCCGTGGAGAATGCCATTGCTGGTGTACTTGACCGCATGATCGGTACGTTCAGTGATGCAATATCACAAGTAATTTCCGCGCAGGCTGCTCTGCAAGCAAGAAGGCTGTTGCTCGTATACTTGAGTGCATGATCGGTACGTTCGGTGATGTTATATCAGAAGTAATATCCGCGCATTCTGCTCTGCCGTGGAGAAGGCCATTGCTGTTGTACTTGACCGCATGATCAGTACGTTCAGTGATGCGATATCAGAAGTAATTTCCGCGCAGGCTGCTCTGCAGTGGAGGAGGCCATTGCAGGTGTACTTCACCGGATGGTAAGTACTTTCAGTGATGCAATATCAGAAGTAATTTCCGCGCAGGCTGCTCTGCAGTGGAGAAGGCTGTTGCTGGTATAGTTGACTGCTTGATCGGTACGTTCAGTGATGCATTTTCACAAGTAATTTCCGCGCAGGCTGCTCTGCTGTGGAGAAGGCCATTGCTGGTGTACTTGACCGCATGATCAATATACGTTCAGTGATGCAATATCAAAAGTAATTTCCGCGCAGGCTGCTCTGCTGTGGAGAAGGCTGTTGCTGGTATACTTGACTGCATAACCGGTACGTTCAGTGATGCATTATCACAAGTAATATCCGCGCAGGCTGCTCTGCAGTGAAGGCTGTTGCTCGTATACTTGACTGCATGATCAGTACGTTCAGTGATGCATTATCACAAGTAGTTTCTGCGCAGGCTGCTCTGCAGTGGAGAATGCCATTGCTGGTGTACTTGACCGCATGATCGGTACGTTCAGTTATGCAATATCACAAGTAATTTCCGCGCAGGCTGCTCTGCTGTGGAGAATGCCATTGCTGGTGTACTTGACCGTATGATCAGTATGTTCAGTGATGCAATATCACAGGTAATTTCCGCGCAGGCTGCCCTGCAGTGGAGAATGACATTGCTGGTGTACTTGACCGTATGATCGGTGCGTTCAGTGATGCAATATCACAAGTAATTTCCGCGCAGGCTGCTCTGCAGTGTAGAATGCCATTGCTGGTATACTTGACCCTATGATCGGTACGTTCATTGATGCAATATCACAAGTAATTTCCGCGCAGGCTGCTCTGCAGTGGAGAATGCCATTGCTGGTGTACTTGACCGTATGATCGGTACGTTCAGTGATGCAATATCACAAGTAATTTCCGCGCTGGCTGCTCTGCAGTGAAGGATGCCATTGCTGTTGTACTTGACCGCATGATCGGTACGTTCAGTGATGCAATATCACAAGTAATTTCCGCGCAGGCTGCTCTGCAGTGGAGAATGCCATTGCTGGTGCACTTGACCGTATGATCGGTACGTTCAGTGATGCAATACCACAATTAATTTCCGCGCAGGCTGCTCTGCAGTGGAGAATGCAATTGCTGGTGTACTTGACCGCATGATCGGTACGTTCAGTGACGCAATATCACAAGTAAATTCGCGCTCAGGCTGCTCTGCAGTGGAGAATGCCATTGCTGGTGTACTTGACCGTATGATCGGTACGTTCAGTGATGCAATATCACAAGTAATTTCGCGCAGGCTGCTCTGCAGTGGAGAATGCCATTGCTGTGTACTTGACCGCATGATCGGTACGTTTAGTGATGCAATATCACAAGTAATGTCCGCGCAGGATGCTCTGCAATGGAGAATTCCATTGCTGGTGTACTTGGCCCGAATGATCGGTACGTTCAGTGATGCATTATCACAAGTAATTTCCACGCAGGCTGCTCTGCAAGGGAGAAGGCTGTTGCTCGTATACTTGAGTGCATGATCGGTACGTTCAGTGATGCAATATCACAAGTAATTTCCGCACAGGCTGCTCTGCTGTGAATGCCATTGCTGGTGTACTTGTCCGTATGATCGGTACGTTCAGTTATGCAATATCACTTGTAATTTCCGCGCAGGCTGCTCGGCAGTGGAGAATGCCATTGCTGGTGTACTTGACCGTATGATCGGTACGTTCGGTGATGCAATATCACAAGTAATTTCCGCGGAGGCTGCTCTCCAGTGGAGAATGCCATTGCTGGTGTAGTTGACCGTATGATCGGTACGTTCAGTGATGCAATATCACAAGTAATTTCCGCGCAGGCTGCTCTGCAGTGGAAAATTCCATTGCTGGTGTACTTGGCCGTATGATCGGTACGTTCAGTGATGCAATATCACAAGTAATTTCCGCGCAGGCTGCTCTCCAGTGGAGAATGCCATTGCTGGTGTAGTTGACCGTATGATCGGTACGTTCAGTGATGCAATATCACAAGTAATTTCCGCGCAGGCTGCTCTGCAGTGGAAAATGCCATTGCTGCTGTACTTGGCCGTTTGATCGGTACGTTCAGTGATGCATTATCACAAGTAATTTCCGCGCAGGCTGCTCTGCAGGGGGGAAGGCTGTTGCTCGTATACTTGACCGCATGATCGGTAAACTCGGTGATGTTATATCTGAAGTAATTTCCGCGCAGGCTGCTCTGCAGTGGAGAATGCCATTGCTGGTGTAGTTCACCGTATGATCGGTACGTTCAGTGATGCAATAACACAAGTAATTTCCGCGCAAGCTGCTCTGCAGTGGAGAATGCCATTGCTGGTGTACTTGACCGTATAATCGGTACGCTCGGTGATGCAATATCACAAGTAATTTCCGCGCAGGCTGCTCTGCAGTGGAGAATGCCATTGCTGGTGTACTTGACCGCATGATCGGTACGTTCAGTGATGCAATATCACAAGTAATTTCCGCGCAGGCTGCTCTGCAGTGGAGAATGCCATTGCAGGTGTAGTTGACCCTATGATCGGTATGTTCAGCAGTGATGCAATACCACAAGTAATTTCCGCGCAGGCTGCTCTGCAGTTGAGAATGCCATTGCTGGTGTACTTGACCGTATGATCGGTACGTTCAGTGATGCAATACCACAAGTAATATCCGCGCAGGCTGCTCTGCAGTGAAGGCTGTTGCTCGTATACTTGACTTCATGATCAGTACGTTCAGTGATGCATTATCACAAGTAGTTTCTGCGCAGGCTGCTCTGCAGTGGAGAATGCCATTGCTGTGTACTTGACCGCATGATCGGTACGTTTAGTGATGCAATATCACAAGTAATGTCCGCGCAGGCTGCTCTGCAATGGAGAATGCCATTGCTGGTGTACTTGGCCCAAATGATCGGTACGTTCAGTGATGCATTATCACAAGTAATTTCCGCGCAGGCTGCTCTGCAAGGGAGAAGGCTGTTGCTCGTATACTTGAGTGCATGATCGGTACGTTCAGTGATGCAATATCACAAGTAATTTCCGCACAGGCTGCTCTGCAGTGAATGCCATTGCTGGTGTACTTGTCCGTATGATCGGTACGTTCAGTTATGCAATATCACTAGTAATTTCCGCGCAGGCTGCTCTACAGTGGAGAATGCCATTGCTGTGTACTTGACCGCATGATCGGTACGTTTAGTGATGCAATATCACAAGTAATGTCCGCGCAGGCTGCTCTGCCGTGGAGAATGCCATTGCTGGTGTACTTGACCGCATGATCGGTACGTTCAGTGATGCAATATCACAAGTAATTTCCGCGCAGGCTGCTCTGCAAGCAAGAAGGCTGTTGCTCGTATACTTGAGTGCATGATCGGTACGTTCGGTGATGTTATATCAGAAGTAATATCCGCGCATTCTGCTCTGCCGTGGAGAAGGCCATTGCTGTTGTACTTGACCGCATGATCAGTACGTTCAGTGATGCGATATCAGAAGTAATTTCCGCGCAGGCTGCTCTGCAGTGGAGGAGGCCATTGCAGGTGTACTTCACCGGATGGTAAGTACTTTCAGTGATGCAATATCAGAAGTAATTTCCGCGCAGGCTGCTCTGCAGTGGAGAAGGCTGTTGCTGGTATAGTTGACTGCTTGATCGGTACGTTCAGTGATGCATTTTCACAAGTAATTTCCGCGCAGGCTGCTCTGCTGTGGAGAAGGCCATTGCTGGTGTACTTGACCGCATGATCAATATACGTTCAGTGATGCAATATCAAAAGTAATTTCCGCGCAGGCTGCTCTGCTGTGGAGAAGGCTGTTGCTGGTATACTTGACTGCATAACCGGTACGTTCAGTGATGCATTATCACAAGTAATATCCGCGCAGGCTGCTCTGCAGTGAAGGCTGTTGCTCGTATACTTGACTGCATGATCAGTACGTTCAGTGATGCATTATCACAAGTAGTTTCTGCGCAGGCTGCTCTGCAGTGGAGAATGCCATTGCTGGTGTACTTGACCGCATGATCGGTACGTTCAGTTATGCAATATCACAAGTAATTTCCGCGCAGGCTGCTCTGATGTGGAGAATGCCATTGCTGGTGTACTTGACCGTATGATCAGTATGTTCAGTGATGCAATATCACAGGTAATTTCCGCGCAGGCTGCCCTGCAGTGGAGAATGACATTGCTGGTGTACTTGACCGTATGATCGGTGCGTTCAGTGATGCAATATCACAAGTAATTTCCGCGCAGGCTGCTCTGCAGTGTAGAATGCCATTGCTGGTATACTTGACCCTATGATCGGTACGTTCATTGATGCAATATCACAAGTAATTTCCGCGCAGGCTGCTCTGCAGTGGAGAATGCCATTGCTGGTGTACTTGACCGTATGATCGGTACGTTCAGTGATGCAATATCACAAGTAATTTCCGCGCTGGCTGCTCTGCAGTGAAGAATGCCATTGCTGTTGTACTTGACCGCATGATCGGTACGTTCAGTGATGCAATATCACAAGTAATTTCCGCGCAGGCTGCTCTGCAGTGGAGAATGCCATTGCTGGTGCACTTGACCGTATGATCGGTACGTTCAGTGATGCAATACCACAATTAATTTCCGCGCAGGCTGCTCTGCAGTGGAGAATGCAATTGCTGGTGTACTTGACCGCATGATCGGTACGTTCAGTGACGCAATATCACAAGTAAATTCGCGCTCAGGCTGCTCTGCAGTGGAGAATGTCATTGTTGGTGTACTTGACCGTATGATCGGTACGTTCAGTGATGCAATATCACAAGTAATTTCGCGCAGGCTGCTCTGCAGTGGAGAATGCCATTGCTGTGTACTTGACCGCATGATCGGTACGTTTAGTGATGCAATATCACAAGTAATGTCCGCGCAGGATGCTCTGCAATGGAGAATGCCATTGCTGGTGTACTTGGCCCGAATGATCGGTACGTTCAGTGATGCATTATCACAAGTAATTTCCGCGCAGGCTGCTCTGCAAGGGAGAAGGCTGTTGCTCGTATACTTGAGTGCATGATCGGTACGTTCAGTGATGCAATATCACAAGTAATTTCCGCACAGGCTGCTCTGCAGTGAATGCCATTGCTGGTGTACTTGTCCGTATGATCGGTACGTTCAGTTATGCAATATCACTTGTAATTTCCGCGCAGGCTGCTCGGCAGTGGAGAATGCCATTGCTGGTGTACTTGACCGTATGATCGGTACGTTCGGTGATGCAATATCACAAGTAATTTCCGCGGAGGCTGCTCTCCAGTGGAGAATGCCATTGCTGGTGTAGTTGACCGTATGATCGGTACGTTCAGTGATGCAATATCACAAGTAATTTCCGCGCAGGCTGCTCTGCAGTGGAAAATTCCATTGCTGGTGTACTTGGCCGTATGATCGGTACGTTCAGTGATGCAATATCACAAGTAATTTCCGCGCAGGCTGCTCTCCAGTGGAGAATGCCATTGCTGGTGTAGTTGACCGTATGATCGGTACGTTCAGTGATGCAATATCACAAGTAATTTCCGCGCAGGCTGCTCTGCAGTGGAAAATGCCATTGCTGCTGTACTTGGCCGTATGATCGGTACGTTCAGTGATGCATTATCACAAGTAATTTCCGCGCAGGCTGCTCTGCAGGGGGGAAGGCTGTTGCTCGTATACTTGACCGCATGATCGGTAAACTCGGTGATGTTATATCTGAAGTAATTTCCGCGCAGGCTGCTCTGCAGTGGAGAATGCCATTGCTGGTGTAGTTCACCGTATGATCGGTACGTTCAGTGATGCAATAACACAAGTAATTTCCGCGCAAGCTGCTCTGCAGTGGAGAATGCCATTGCTGGTGTACTTGACCGTATAATCGGTACGTTCGGTGATGCAATATCACAAGTAATTTCCGCGCAGGCTGCTCTGCAGTGGAGAATGCCATTGCTGGTGTACTTGACCGCATGATCGGTACGTTCAGTGATGCAATATCACAAGTAATTTCCGCGCAGGCTGCTCTGCAGTGGAGAATGCCATTGCAGGTGTAGTTGACCCTATGATCGGTATGTTCAGCAGTGATGCAATACCACAAGTAATTTCCGCGCAGGCTGCTCTGCAGTGGAGAATGCCATTGCTGGTGTACTTGACCGTATGATCGGTACGTTCAGTGATGCAATACCACAAGTAATATCCGCGCAGGCTGCTCTGCAGTGAAGGCTGTTGCTCGTATACTTGACTTCATGATCAGTACGTTCAGTGATGCATTATCACAAGTAGTTTCTGCGCAGGCTGCTCTGCAGTGGAGAATGCCATTGCTGGTGTACTTGACCGCATGATCGGTACGTTCAGTTATGCAATATCACAAGTAATTTCCGCGCAGGCTGCTCTGCTGTGGAGAATGCCATTGCTGGTGTAGTTGACCGTATGATCAGTATGTTCAGTGATGCAATATCACAGGTAATTTCCGCGCAGGCTGCCCTGCAGTGGAGAAGGCTGTTGCTGGTATACTTGACTGCATGATCGGTGCGTTCAGTGATGCATATTCACAAGTAATTTCCGCCCTTGCTGCTCTCCTGAGGAGAAGGCCATTGCTGGTTCACTTGACCGCATAATCAGTACTCTCAGTGATGCAATATCAGAAGTAATTTCCGCGCAGTACGTTCAGTTATGCATTATCACAAGTAATATCCACGCAGGCTGCTCTGCAGTGGAGAAGGCTGTTGCTGGTGTACTTGACCGCATGATCAGTACGTTCAATGATGCATTATCACAATTTCCGCGCAGGCTGCTCTGCTATGGAGAAAGCCCTTGCTGGTGTACTTGACCGCATGAACAGTACGTTCAGTGATGCAATATCAGAAGTAATTTCCGCGCAGGCTGCTCTGCTGTGGAGAAAACCATCACTGGTGTACTTGACCGCATGATCAGTAGGTTCAGTGATGCATTATCACAAGTAGTTTATGCGCAGGGTGCTCTGCAGTGGAGACTGCCATTGCTGGTGTACTTGACCGCATGATCGGTACGTTCAGTGATGCAATATCACAAGTAATTTCCGCGCAGGCTGCTCTGCTGTGGAGAATGCCATTGCTGGTGTACTTGACCGTATGATCAGTATGGTCAGTGATGCAATATCACAAGTAATTTCCGCGCAGGCTGCTCTGCAGTGGAGAATGACATTGCTGGTGTATTTGATCGTATGATCGGCACGTTCAGTGATGCAATATCACAAGTAATTTCCGCCCAGGCTGCTCTGCAGTGTAGAATGCCATTGCTGGTGTACTTGGCCGTATGATCGGTACGTTCAGTGATGTATTATCACAAGTAATTTCCGCGCAGGCTGCTCTGCAGGGGAGAAGGCTGTTGCTCGTATACTTGACCGCATGATCGGTACGTTCGGTGATGTTATATCTGAAGTAATTTCCGCGCAGGCTGCTCTGCCGTGGAGAATGCCATTGCTGGTGTACTTGACCGTATGATCGGTACGTTCAGTGATGCAATACCACAAGTAATTTCCGCGCAGGCTGCTCTGCAGTGGAGAATTCCATTGCTGGTGTAGTTGACCGTATGATCGGTACGTTCAGTGATGCAATATCACAAGTAATTTCCGCGCAGGCTGCTCTGCAGTGGAGAATGCCATTGCTGGTGTACTTGGCCGTATGATCGGTACGTTCAGTGATGCATTATCACAAGTAATTTCCGCGCAGGCTGCTCTGCAAGCAAGAACGCTGTTGCTCGTATACTTGAGTGCATGATCGGTACGTTCGGTGATGTTATATCAGAAGTAATATCCGCGCATTCTGCTCTGCCGTGGAGAAGGCCATTGCTGTTGTACTTGACCGCATGATCAGTACGTTCAGTGATGCGATCTCAGAAGTAATTTCCGCGCAGGCTGCTCTGCAGTGGAGGAGGCCATTGCAGGTGTACTTCACCGGATGGTCAGTACTTTCAGTGATGCAATATCAGAAGTAATTTCCGCGCAGGCTGCTCTGCAGTGGAGAAGGCTGTTGCTGGTATAGTTGACTGCTTGATCGGTACGTTCAGTGATGCATTTTCACAAGTAATTTCCGCGCAGGATGCTCTGCTGTGGAGAAGGCCATTGCTGGTGTACTTGACCGCATGATCAATATACGTTCAGTGATGCAATATCAAAAGTAATTTCCGCGCAGGCTGCTCTGCTGTGGAGAAGGCTGTTGCTGGTATACTTGACTGCATAACCGGTACGTTCAGTGATGCATTATCACAAGTAATATCCGCGCAGGCTGCTCTGCAGTGAAGGCTGTTGCTCGTATACTTGACTGCATGATCAGTACGTTCAGTGATGCATTATCACAAGTAGTTTCTGCGCAGGCTGCTCTGCAGTGGAGAATGCCATTGCTGGTGTACTTGACCGCATGATAGGTACGTTCAGTTATGCAATATCACAAGTAATTTCCGCGCAGGCTGCTCTGCTGTGGAGAATGCCATTGCTGGTGTACTTGACCGTATGATCAGTATGTTCAGTGATGCAATATCAGAGGTAATTTCCGCGCAGGCTGCCCTGCAGTGGAGAATGACATTGCTGGTGTACTTGACCGTATGATCGGTGCGTTCAGTGATGCAATATCACAAGTAATTTCCGCGCAGGCTGCTCTGCAGTGTAGAATGCCATTGCTGGTATACTTGACCGTATGATCGGTACGTTTAGTGATGCAATATCACAAGTAATGTCCGCGCAGGATGCTCTGCAATGGAGAATGCCATTGCTGGTGTACTTGGCCCGAATGATCGGTACGTTCAGTGATGCATTATCACAAGTAATTTCCGCGCAGGCTGCTCTGCAAGGGAGAAGGCTGTTGCTCGTATACTTGAGTGCATGATCGGTACGTTCAGTGATGCAATATCACAAGTAATTTCCGCACAGGCTGCTCTGCAGTGAATGCCATTGCTGGTGTACTTGTCCGTATGATCGGTACGTTCAGTTATGCAATATCACTAGTAATTTCCGCGCAGGCTGCTCGGCAGTGGAGAATGCCATTGCTGGTGTACTTGACCGTATGATCGGTACGTTCAGTGATGCAATATAACAAGTAATTTCCGCGGAGGCTGCTCTCCAGTGGAGAATGCCATTGCTGGTGTAGTTGACCGTATGATCGGTACGTTCAGTGATGCAATATCACAAGTAATTTCCGCGCAGGCTGCTCTGCAGTGGAAAATTCCATTGCTGGTGTACTTGGCCGTATGATCGGTACGTTCAGTGATGCAATATCACAAGTAATTTCCGCGCAGGCTGCTCTCCAGTGGAGAATGCCATTGCTGGTGTAGTTGACGGTATGATCGGTACGTTCAGTGATGCAATATCACAAGTAATTTCCGCGCAGGCTGCTCTGCAGTGGAAAATGCCATTGCTGCTGTACTTGGCCGTATGATCGGTACGTTCAGTGATGCATTATCACAAGTAATTTCCGCGCAGGCTGCTCTGCAGGGGGGAAGGCTGTTGCTCGTATACTTGACCGCATGATCGGTAAACTCGGTGATGTTATATCTGAAGTAATTTCCGCGCAGGCTGCTCTGCAGTGGAGAATGCCATTGCTGGTGTAGTTCACCGTATGATCGGTACGTTCAGTGATGCAATAACACAAGTAATTTCCGCGCAAGCTGCTCTGCAGTGGAGAATGCCATTGCTGGTGTACTTGACCGTATAATCGGTACGTTCGGTGATGCAATATCACAAGTAATTTCCGCGCAGGCTGCTCTGCAGTGGAGAATGCCATTGCTGGTGTACTTGACCGCATGATCGGTACGTTCAGTGATGCAATATCACAAGTAATTTCCGCGCAGGCTGCTCTGCAGTGGAGAATGCCATTGCAGGTGTAGTTGACCCTATGATCGGTATGTTCAGCAGTGATGCAATACCACAAGTAATTTCCGCGCAGGCTGCTCTGCAGTGGAGAATGCCATTGCTGGTGTACTTGACCGTATGATCGGTACGTTCAGTGATGCAATACCACAAGTAATATCCGCGCAGGCTGCTCTGCAGTGAAGGCTGTTGCTCGTATACTTGACTTCATGATCAGTACGTTCAGTGATGCATTATCACAAGTAGTTTCTGCGCAGGCTGCTCTGCAGTGGAGAATGCCATTGCTGGTGTACTTGACCGCATGATCGGTACGTTCAGTTATGCAATATCACAAGTAATTTCCGCGCAGGCTGCTCTGCTGTGGAGAATGCCATTGCTGGTGTAGTTGACCGTATGATCAGTATGTTCAGTGATGCAATATCACAGGTAATTTCCGCGCAGGCTGCCCTGCAGTGGAGAAGGCTGTTGCTGGTATACTTGACTGCATGATCGGTGCGTTCAGTGATGCATATTCACAAGTAATTTCCGCCCTTGCTGCTCTCCTGAGGAGAAGGCCATTGCTGGTTCACTTGACCGCATGATCAGTACTCTCAGTGATGCAATATCAGAAGTAATTTCCGCGCAGTACGTTCAGTTATGCATTATCACAAGTAATATCCACGCAGGCTGCTCTGCAGTGGAGAAGGCTGTTGCTGGTGTACTTGACCGCATGATCAGTACGTTCAATGATGCATTATCACAATTTCCGCGCAGGCTGCTCTGCTATGGAGAAAGCCCTTGCTGGTGTACTTGACCGCATGAACAGTACGTTCAGTGATGCAATATCAGAAGTAATTTCCGCGCAGGCTGCTCTGCTGTGGAGAAAACCATCACTGGTGTACTTGACCGCATGATCAGTAGGTTCAGTGATGCAATTTCACAAGTAGTTTATGCGCAGGCTGCTCTGCAGTGGAGACTGCCATTGCTGGTGTACTTGACCGCATGATCGGTACGTTCAGTGATGCAATATCACAAGTAATTTCCGCGCAGGCTGCTCTGCTGTGGAGAATGCCATTGCTGGTGTACTTGACCGTATGATCAGTATGGTCAGTGATGCAATATCACAAGTAATTTCCGCGCAGGCTGCTCTGCAGTGGAGAATGACATTGCTGGTGTATTTGATCGTATGATCGGCACGTTCAGTGATGCAATATCACAAGTAATTTCCGCCCAGGCTGCTCTGCAGTGTAGAATGCCATTGCTGGTGTACTTGGCCGTATGATCGGTACGTTCAGTGATGTATTATCACAAGTAATTTCCGCGCAGGCTGCTCTGCAGGGGAGAAGGCTGTTGCTCGTATACTTGACCGCATGATCGGTACGTTCGGTGATGTTATATCTGAAGTAATTTCCGCGCAGGCTGCTCTGCCGTGGAGAATGCCATTGCTGGTGTACTTGACCGTATGATCGGTACGTTCAGTGATGCAATACCACAAGTAATTTCCGCGCAGGCTGCTCTGCAGTGGAGAATTCCATTGCTGGTGTAGTTGACCGTATGATCGGTACGTTCAGTGATGCAATATCACAAGTAATTTCCGCGCAGGCTGCTCTGCAGTGGAGAATGCCATTGCTGGTGTACTTGGCCGTATGATCGGTACGTTCAGTGATGCATTATCACAAGTAATTTCCGCGCAGGCTGCTCTGCAAGCAAGAACGCTGTTGCTCGTATACTTGAGTGCATGATCGGTACGTTCGGTGATGTTATATCAGAAGTAATATCCGCGCATTCTGCTCTGCCGTGGAGAAGGCCATTGCTGTTGTACTTGACCGCATGATCAGTACGTTCAGTGATGCGATATCAGAAGTAATTTCCGCGCAGGCTGCTCTGCAGTGGAGGAGGCCATTGCAGGTGTACTTCACCGGATGGTCAGTACTTTCAGTGATGCAATATCAGAAGTAATTTCCGCGCAGGCTGCTCTGCAGTGGAGAAGGCTGTTGCTGGTATAGTTGACTGCTTGATCGGTACGTTCAGTGATGCATTTTCACAAGTAATTTCCGCGCAGGATGCTCTGCTGTGGAGAAGGCTATTGCTGGTGTACTTGACCGCATGATCAATATACGTTCAGTGATGCAATATCAAAAGTAATTTCCGCGCAGGCTGCTCTGCTGTGGAGAAGGCTGTTGCTGGTATACTTGACTGCATAACCGGTACGTTCAGTGATGCATTATCACAAGTAATATCCGCGCAGGCTGCTCTGCAGTGAAGGCTGTTGCTCGTATACTTGACTGCATGATCAGTACGTTCAGTGATGCATTATCACAAGTAGTTTCTGCGCAGGCTGCTCTGCAGTGGAGAATGCCATTGCTGGTGTACTTGACCGCATGATAGGTACGTTCAGTTATGCAATATCACAAGTAATTTCCGCGCAGGCTGCTCTGCTGTGGAGAATGCCATTGCTGGTGTACTTGACCGTATGATCAGTATGTTCAGTGATGCAATATCAGAGGTAATTTCCGCGCAGGCTGCCCTGCAGTGGAGAATGACATTGCTGGTGTACTTGACCGTATGATCGGTGCGTTCAGTGATGCAATATCACAAGTAATTTCCGCGCAGGCTGCTCTGCAGTGTAGAATGCCATTGCTGGTATACTTGACCGTATGATCGGTACGTTTAGTGATGCAATATCACAAGTAATGTCCGCGCAGGATGCTCTGCAATGGAGAATGCCATTGCTGGTGTACTTGGCCCGAATGATCGGTACGTTCAGTGATGCATTATCACAAGTAATTTCCGCGCAGGCTGCTCTGCAAGGGAGAAGGCTGTTGCTCGTATACTTGAGTGCATGATCGGTACGTTTAGTGATGCAATATCACAAGTAATTTCCGCACAGGCTGCTCTGCAGTGAATGCCATTGCTGGTGTACTTGTCCGTATGATCGGTACGTTCAGTTATGCAATATCACTAGTAATTTCCGCGCAGGCTGCTCGGCAGTGGAGAATGCCATTGCTGGTGTACTTGACCGTATGATCGGTACGTTAAGTGATGAAATATAACAAGTAATTTCCGCGGAGGCTGCTCTCCAGTGGAGAATGCCATTGCTGGTGTAGTTGACCGTATGATCGGTACGTTCAGTGATGCAATATCACAAGTAATTTCCGCGCAGGCTGCTCTGCAGTGGAAAATTCCATTGCTGGTGTACTTGGCCGTATGATCGGTACGTTCAGTGATGCAATATCACAAGTAATTTCCGCGCAGGCTGCTCTCCAGTGGAGAATGCCATTGCTGGTGTAGTTGACGGTATGATCGGTACGTTCAGTGATGCAATATCACAAGTAATTTCCGCGCAGGCTGCTCTGCAGTGGAAAATGCCATTGCTGCTGTACTTGGCCGTATGATCGGTACGTTCAGTGATGCATTATCACAAGTAATTTCCGCGCAGGCTGCTCTGCAGGGGGGAAGGCTGTTGCTCGTATACTTGACCGCATGATCGGTAAACTCGGTGATGTTATATCTGAAGTAATTTCCGCGCAGGCTGCTCTGCAGTGGAGAATGCCATTGCTGGTGTAGTTCACCGTATGATCGGTACGTTCAGTGATGCAATAACACAAGTAATTTCCGCGCAAGCTGCTCTGCAGTGGAGAATGCCATTGCTGGTGTACTTGACCGTATAATCGGTACGTTCGGTGATGCAATATCACAAGTAATTTCCGCGCAGGCTGCTCTGCAGTGGAGAATGCCATTGCTGGTGTACTTGACCGCATGATCGGTACGTTCAGTGATGCAATATCACAAGTAATTTCCGCGCAGGCTGCTCTGCAGTGGAGAATGCCATTGCAGGTGTAGTTGACCCTATGATCGGTATGTTCAGCAGTGATGCAATACCACAAGTAATTTCCGCGCAGGCTGCTCTGCAGTGGAGAATGCCATTGCTGGTGTACTTGACCGTATGATCGGTACGTTCAGTGATGCAATACCACAAGTAATTTCCGCGCAGGCTGCTCTGCTGTGGAGAATGCCATTGCTGGTGTAGTTGACCGTATGATCAGTATGTTCAGTGATGCAATATCACAGGTAATTTCCGCGCAGGCTGCCCTGCAGTGGAGAAGGCTGTTGCTGGTATACTTGACTGCATGATCGGTGCGTTCAGTGATGCATATTCACAAGTAATTTCCGCCCTTGCTGCTCTCCTGAGGAGAAGGCCATTGCTGGTTCACTTGACCGCATGATCAGTACTCTCAGTGATGCAATATCAGAAGTAATTTCCGCGCAGTACGTTCAGTTATGCATTACCACAAGTAATATCCACGCAGGCTGCTCTGCAGTGGAGAAGGCTGCTGCTGGTGTACTTGACCGCATGATCAGTACGTTCAATGATGCATTATCACAATTTCCGCGCAGGCTGCTCTGCTATGGAGAAAGCCCTTGCTGGTGTACTTGACCGCATGAACAGTACGTTCAGTGATGCAATATCAGAAGTAATTTCCGCGCAGGCTGCTCTGCTGTGGAGAAAACCATCACTGGTGTACTTGACCGCATGATCAGTAGGTTCAGTGATGCATTATCACAAGTAGTTTATGCGCAGGCTGCTCTGCAGTGGAGACTGCCATTGCTGGTGTACTTGACCGCATGATCGGTACGTTCAGTGATGCAATATCACAAGTAATTTCCGCGCAGGCTGCTCTGCTGTGGAGAATGCCATTGCTGGTGTACTTGACCGTATGATCAGTACGGTCAGTGATGCAATATCACAAGTAATTTCCGCGCAGGCTGCTCTGCAGTGGAGAATGACATTGCTGGTGTATTTGATCGTATGATCGGCACGTTCAGTGATGCAATATCACAAGTAATTTCCGCCCAGGCTGCTCTGCAGTGTAGAATGCCATTGCTGGTGTACTTGGCCGTATGATCGGTACGTTCAGTGATGTATTATCACAAGTAATTTCCGCGCAGGCTGCTCTGCAGGGGAGAAGGCTGTTGCTCGTATACTTGACCGCATGATCGGTACGTTCGGTGATGTTATATCTGAAGTAATTTCCGCGCAGGCTGCTCTGCCGTGGAGAATTCCATTGCTGGTGTACTTGACCGTATGATCGGTACGTTCAGTGATGCAATACCACAAGTAATTTCCGCGCAGGCTGCTCTGCAGTGGAGAATTCCATTGCTGGTGTAGTTGACCGTATGATCGGTACGTTCAGTGATGCAATATCACAAGTAATTTCCGCGCAGGCTGCTCTGCAGTGGAGAATGCCATTGCTGGTGTACTTGGCCGTATGATCGGTACGTTCAGTGATGCATTATCACAAGTAATTTCCGCGCAGGCTGCTCTGCAAGCAAGAACGCTGTTGCTCGTATACTTGAGTGCATGATCGGTACGTTCGGTGATGTTATATCAGAAGTAATATCCGCGCATTCTGCTCTGCCGTGGAGAAGGCCATTGCTGTTGTACTTGACCGCATGATCAGTACGTTCAGTGATGCGATATCAGAAGTAATTTCCGCGCAGGCTGCTCTGCAGTGGAGGAGGCCATTGCAGGTGTACTTCACCGGATGGTCAGTACTTTCAGTGATGCAATATCAGAAGTAATTTCCGCGCAGGCTGCTCTGCAGTGGAGAAGGCTGTTGCTGGTATAGTTGACTGCTTGATCGGTACGTTCAGTGATGCATTTTCACAAGTAATTTCCGCGCAGGATGCTCTGCTGTGGAGAAGGCCATTGCTGGTGTACTTGACCGCATGATCAATATACGTTCAGTGATGCAATATCAAAAGTAATTTCCGCGCAGGCTGCTCTGCTGTGGAGAAGGCTGTTGCTGGTATACTTGACTGCATAACCGGTACGTTCAGTGATGCATTATCACAAGTAATATCCGCGCAGGCTGCTCTGCAGTGAAGGCTGTTGCTCGTATACTTGACTGCATGATCAGTACGTTCAGTTATGCAATATCACAAGTAATTTCCGCGCAGGCTGCTCTGCTGTGGAGAATGCCATTGCTGGTGTACTTGACCGTATTTTCAGTATGTTCAGTGATGCAATATCAGAGGTAATTTCCGCGCAGGCTGCCCTGCAGTGGAGAATGACATTGCTGGTGTACTTGACCGTATGATCGGTGCGTTCAGTGATGCAATATCACAAGTAATTTCCGCGCAGGCTGCTCTGCAGTGTAGAATGCCATTGCTGGTATACTTGACCGTATGATCGGTACGTTCATTGATGCAATATCACAAGTAATTTCCGCGCAGGCTGCTCTGCAGTGGAGAATGCCATTGCTGGTGTACTTGACCGTATGATCGGTACGTTCAGTGATGCAATATCACAAGTAATTTCCGCGCTGGCTGCTCTGCAGTGAAGAATGCCATTGCTGTTGTACTTGACCGCATGATCGGTACGTTGAGTGATGCAATATCACAAGTAATTTCCGCGCAGGCTGCTCTGCAGTGGAGAATGCCATTGCTGTTGTACTTGACCGCATGATCGGTACGTTAAGTGATGCAATATCACAAGTAATTTCTGCGCAGGCTGCTCTGCAGTGGAGAATGCCATTGCTGGTGTACTTGACCGTAAGATCGGTACGTTCAGTGATGCAATATCACAAGTAATTTCGGCGCAGGCTGCTCTGGAGTGTAGAATTCCATTGCTGGTATACTTGACCGTATGATCGGTACGTTCAGTGATGCAATATCACAAGTAATTTCCGCGCTGGCTTCTCTGCAGTGAAGAATGCCATTGCTGGTGTACTTGACCGTATGATCGGTACGTTCAGTGATGCAATACCACAAGTAATTTCCGCGCAGGCTGCTCTGGAGTGTAGAATTCCATTGCTGGTATACTTGACCGTATGATCGGTACGTTCAGTGATGCAATATCACAAGTAATTTCCGCGCTGGCTTCTCTGCAGTGAAGAATGCCATTGCTGTTGTACTTGACCGCATGATCGGTACGTTCAGTGATGCAATATCACAAGTAATTTCCGCGCAGGCTGCTCTGCAGTGGAGGATGCCATTGCTGTTGTACTTGACCGCATGATCGGTACGTTCAGTGATGCAATATCACAAGTAATTTCCGCGCAGGCTGCTCTGCAGTGGAGAATGCCATTGTTGGTGTACTTGACCGTATGATCGGTACGTTCAGTGATGCAATATCACAAGTAATTTCCGCGCAGGCTGCTCTGCAGTGGAGAATACCATTGCTGTTGTAGTTGACCCTATGATCGGTACGTTCAGCAGTGATGCAATATCACAAGTAATTTACGCGCAGGCTGCTCTGCAGTGGAGAATGCCATTGCTGGTGCACTTGACCGTATGATCGGTACGTTCAGTGATGCAATACCACAATTAATTTCCGCGCAGGCTGCTCTGCAGTGGAGAATGCAATTGATGGTGTACTTGACCGCATGATCGGTACGTTCAGTGACGCAATATCACAAGTAAATTCGCGCTCAGGCTGCTCTGCAGTGGAGAATGCCATTGCTGGTGTACTTGACCGTATGATCAGTATGTTCAGTGATGCAATATCAGAGGTAATTTCCGCGCAGGCTGCCCTGCAGTGGAGAATGACATTGCTGGTGTACTTGACCGTATGATCGGTGCGTTCAGTGATGCAATATCACAAGTAATTTCCGCGCAGGCTGCTCTGCAGTGTAGAATGCCATTGCTGGTATACTTGACCGTATGATCGGTACGTTTAGTGATGCAATATCACAAGTAATGTCCGCGCAGGATGCTCTGCAATGGAGAATGCCATTGCTGGTGTACTTGGCCCGAATGATCGGTACGTTCAGTGATGCATTATCACAAGTAATTTCCGCGCAGGCTGCTCTGCAAGGGAGAAGGCTGTTGCTCGTATACTTGAGTGCATGATCGGTACGTTCAGTGATGCAATATCACAAGTAATTTCCGCACAGGCTGCTCTGCAGTGAATGCCATTGCTGGTGTACTTGTCCGTATGATCGGTACGTTCAGTTATGCAATATCACTAGTAATTTCCGCGCAGGCTGCTCGGCAGTGGAGAATGCCATTGCTGGTGTACTTGACCGTATGATCGGTACGTTAAGTGATGAAATATAACAAGTAATTTCCGCGGAGGCTGCTCTCCAGTGGAGAATGCCATTGCTGGTGTAGTTGACCGTATGATCGGTACGTTCAGTGATGCAATATCACAAGTAATTTCCGCGCAGGCTGCTCTGCAGTGGAAAATTCCATTGCTGGTGTACTTGGCCGTATGATCGGTACGTTCAGTGATGCAATATCACAAGTAATTTCCGCGCAGGCTGCTCTCCAGTGGAGAATGCCATTGCTGGTGTAGTTGACGGTATGATCGGTACGTTCAGTGATGCAATATCACAAGTAATTTCCGCGCAGGCTGCTCTGCAGTGGAAAATGCCATTGCTGCTGTACTTGGCCGTATGATCGGTACGTTCAGTGATGCATTATCACAAGTAATTTCCGCGCAGGCTGCTCTGCAGGGGGGAAGGCTGTTGCTCGTATACTTGACCGCATGATCGGTAAACTCGGTGATGTTATATCTGAAGTAATTTCCGCGCAGGCTGCTCTGCAGTGGAGAATGCCATTGCTGGTGTAGTTCACCGTATGATCGGTACGTTCAGTGATGCAATAACACAAGTAATTTCCGCGCAAGCTGCTCTGCAGTGGAGAATGCCATTGCTGGTGTACTTGACCGTATAATCGGTACGTTCGGTGATGCAATATCACAAGTAATTTCCGCGCAGGCTGCTCTGCAGTGGAGAATGCCATTGCTGGTGTACTTGACCGCATGATCGGTACGTTCAGTGATGCAATATCACAAGTAATTTCCGCGCAGGCTGCTCTGCAGTGGAGAATGCCATTGCAGGTGTAGTTGACCCTATGATCGGTATGTTCAGCAGTGATGCAATACCACAAGTAATTTCCGCGCAGGCTGCTCTGCAGTGGAGAATGCCATTGCTGGTGTACTTGACCGTATGATCGGTACGTTCAGTGATGCAATACCACAAGTAATATCCGCGCAGGCTGCTCTGCAGTGAAGGCTGTTGCTCGTATACTTGACTTCATGATCAGTACGTTCAGTGATGCATTATCACAAGTAGTTTCTGCGCAGGCTGCTCTGCAGTGGAGAATGCCATTGCTGGTGTACTTGACCGCATGATCGGTACGTTCAGTTATGCAATATTACAAGTAATTTCCGCGCAGGCTGCTCTGCTGTGGAGAATGCCATTGCTGGTGTAGTTGACCGTATGATCAGTATGTTCAGTGATGCAATATCACAGGTAATTTCCGCGCAGGCTGCCCTGCAGTGGAGAAGGCTGTTGCTGGTATACTTGACTGCATGATCGGTGCGTTCAGTGATGCATATTCACAAGTAATTTCCGCCCTTGCTGCTCTCCTGAGGAGAAGGCCATTGCTGGTTCACTTGACCGCATGATCAGTACTCTCAGTGATGCAATATCAGAAGTAATTTCCGCGCAGTACGTTCAGTTATGCATTACCACAAGTAATATCCACGCAGGCTGCTCTGCAGTGGAGAAGGCTGCTGCTGGTGTACTTGACCGCATGATCAGTACGTTCAATGATGCATTATCACAATTTCCGCGCAGGCTGCTCTGCTATGGAGAAAGCCCTTGCTGGTGTACTTGACCGCATGAAAAGTACGTTCAGTGATGCAATATCAGAAGTAATTTCCGCGCAGGCTGCTCTGCTGTGGAGAAAACCATCACTGGTGTACTTGACCGCATGATCAGTAGGTTCAGTGATGCATTATCACAAGTAGTTTATGCGCAGGCTGCTCTGCAGTGGAGACTGCCATTGCTGGTGTACTTGACCGCATGATCGGTACGTTCAGTGATGCAATATCACAAGTAATTTCCGCGCAGGCTGCTCTGCTGTGGAGAATGCCATTGCTGGTGTACTTGACCGTATGATCAGTACGGTCAGTGATGCAATATCACAAGTAATTTCCGCGCAGGCTGCTCTGCAGTGGAGAATGACATTGCTGGTGTATTTGATCGTATGATCGGCACGTTCAGTGATGCAATATCACAAGTAATTTCCGCCCAGGCTGCTCTGCAGTGTAGAATGCCATTGCTGGTGTACTTGGCCGTATGATCGGTACGTTCAGTGATGTATTATCACAAGTAATTTCCGCGCAGGCTGCTCTGCAGGGGAGAAGGCTGTTGCTCGTATACTTGACCGCATGATCGGTACGTTCGGTGATGTTATATCTGAAGTAATTTCCGCGCAGGCTGCTCTGCCGTGGAGAATTCCATTGCTGGTGTACTTGACCGTATGATCGGTACGTTCAGTGATGCAATACCACAAGTAATTTCCGCGCAGGCTGCTCTGCAGTGGAGAATTCCATTGCTGGTGTAGTTGACCGTATGATCGGTACGTTCAGTGATGCAATATCACAAGTAATTTCCGCGCAGGCTGCTCTGCAGTGGAGAATGCCATTGCTGGTGTACTTGGCCGTATGATCGGTACGTTCAGTGATGCATTATCACAAGTAATTTCCGCGCAGGCTGCTCTGCAAGCAAGAACGCTGTTGCTCGTATACTTGAGTGCATGATCGGTACGTTCGGTGATGTTATATCAGAAGTAATATCCGCGCATTCTGCTCTGCCGTGGAGAAGGCCATTGCTGTTGTACTTGACCGCATGATCAGTACGTTCAGTGATGCGATATCAGAAGTAATTTCCGCGCAGGCTGCTCTGCAGTGGAGGAGGCCATTGCAGGTGTACTTCACCGGATGGTCAGTACTTTCAGTGATGCAATATCAGAAGTAATTTCCGCGCAGGCTGCTCTGCAGTGGAGAAGGCTGTTGCTGGTATAGTTGACTGCTTGATCGGTACGTTCAGTGATGCATTTTCACAAGTAATTTCCGCGCAGGATGCTCTGCTGTGGAGAAGGCCATTGCTGGTGTACTTGACCGCATGATCAATATACGTTCAGTGATGCAATATCAAAAGTAATTTCCGCGCAGGCTGCTCTGCTGTGGAGAAGGCTGTTGCTGGTATACTTGACTGCATAACCGGTACGTTCAGTGATGCATTATCACAAGTAATATCCGCGCAGGCTGCTCTGCAGTGAAGGCTGTTGCTCGTATACTTGACTGCATGATCAGTACGTTCAGTTATGCAATATCACAAGTAATTTCCGCGCAGGCTGCTCTGCTGTGGAGAATGCCATTGCTGGTGTACTTGACCGTATTTTCAGTATGTTCAGTGATGCAATATCAGAGGTAATTTCCGCGCAGGCTGCCCTGCAGTGGAGAATGACATTGCTGGTGTACTTGACCGTATGATCGGTGCGTTCAGTGATGCAATATCACAAGTAATTTCCGCGCAGGCTGCTCTGCAGTGTAGAATGCCATTGCTGGTATACTTGACCGTATGATCGGTACGTTCATTGATGCAATATCACAAGTAATTTCCGCGCAGGCTGCTCTGCAGTGGAGAATGCCATTGCTGGTGTACTTGACCGTATGATCGGTACGTTCAGTGATGCAATATCACAAGTAATTTCCGCGCTGGCTGCTCTGCAGTGAAGAATGCCATTGCTGTTGTACTTGACCGCATGATCGGTACGTTGAGTGATGCAATATCACAAGTAATTTCCGCGCAGGCTGCTCTGCAGTGGAGAATGCCATTGCTGTTGTACTTGACCGCATGATCGGTACGTTAAGTGATGCAATATCACAAGTAATTTCTGCGCAGGCTGCTCTGCAGTGGAGAATGCCATTGCTGGTGTACTTGACCGTATGATCGGTACGTTCAGTGATGCAATATCACAAGTAATTTCGGCGCAGGCTGCTCTGGAGTGTAGAATTCCATTGCTGGTATACTTGACCGTATGATCGGTACGTTCAGTGATGCAATATCACAAGTAATTTCCGCGCTGGCTTCTCTGCAGTGAAGAATGCCATTGCTGGTGTACTTGACCGTATGATCGGTACGTTCAGTGATGCAATACCACAAGTAATTTCCGCGCAGGCTGCTCTGGAGTGTAGAATTCCATTGCTGGTATACTTGACCGTATGATCGGTACGTTCAGTGATGCAATATCACAAGTAATTTCCGCGCTGGCTTCTCTGCAGTGAAGAATGCCATTGCTGTTGTACTTGACCGCATGATCGGTACGTTCAGTGATGCAATATCACAAGTAATTTCCGCGCAGGCTGCTCTGCAGTGGAGGATGCCATTGCTGTTGTACTTGACCGCATGATCGGTACGTTCAGTGATGCAATATCACAAGTAATTTCCGCGCAGGCTGCTCTGCAGTGGAGAATGCCATTGTTGGTGTACTTGACCGTATGATCGGTACGTTCAGTGATGCAATATCACAAGTAATTTCCGCGCAGGCTGCTCTGCAGTGGAGAATACCATTGCTGGTGTAGTTGACCCTATGATCGGTACGTTCAGCAGTGATGCAATATCACAAGTAATTTACGCGCAGGCTGCTCTGCAGTGGAGAATGCCATTGCTGGTGCACTTGACCGTATGATCGGTACGTTCAGTGATGCAATACCACAATTAATTTCCGCGCAGGCTGCTCTGCAGTGGAGAATGCAATTGATGGTGTACTTGACCGCATGATCGGTACGTTCAGTGACGCAATATCACAAGTAAATTCGCGCTCAGGCTGCTCTGCAGTGGAGAATGCCATTGCTGGTGTACTTGACCGTATGATCGGTACGTTCAGTGATGCAATATCACAAGTAATTTCGCGCAGGCTGCTCTGCAGTGGAGAATGCCATTGCTGTGTACTTGACCGCATGATCGGTACGTTTAGTGATGCAATATCACAAGTAATTTCCGCGCAGGCTGCTCTGCAATGGAGAATGCCATTGCTGGTGTACTTGGCCCGAATGATCGGTACGTTCAGTGAGGCATTATCACAAGTAATTTCCGCGCAGGCTGCTCTGCAAGGGAGAAGGCTGTTGCTCGTATACTTGAGTGCATGATCGGTACGTTGAGTGATGCAATATCACAAGTAATTTCCGCACAGGCTGCTCTGCAGTGAATGCCATTGCTGGTGTACTTGTCCGTATGATCGGTACGTTCAGTTATGCTATATCACTAGTAATTTCCGCGCAGGCTGCTCGGCAGTGGAGAATGCCATTGCTGGTGTACTTGACCGTATGATCGGTACGTTCAGTGATGCAATATCACAAGTAATTTCCGCGCAGGCTGCTCTCCAGTGGAGAATGCCATTGCTGGTGTAGTTGACCGCTCGAGTAGAAACTATGGAGGAGTCTGTTACGCACATGTCTGCCATTTTTGAGGAACTGAAAAAAACTATTTTCGTGCAGGAAAATGAAATTAAGGTACTTAGGAAGCAGGTACAGGAACTGGAGATGAAGGAGGATGAGGACCAATCTGCTCAGGCTCAGCTTCGGCGGGAAGTGAACGAACTTGAATTCCGAAATAGGCAGCTTAATTTAGAAATCCATGGGGTGCCTCTCGTGCAAGGTGAAAACTTGCATAATGTGCTAAACGGAGTTGCAGACCAGCTGGAAACGCCACATTTGGTCGAGCATGACATTGCCTCGGTACACAGGCTACCCGCACAGAAAGACAAAATTCCCGGAATAATCGTCCGTTTCACAAGGCAGTCGACAAGGGAATCTTGGTTAAGTAAAAAGAGCAAGCTAAATGATAGCCATCCACGCATCTTCATCCAGGAAAACTTGACCCGTCATAACAGAGACCTGCTGCAAGCTACAAAGAACTGGGCCAAAGAAGCTGGTTTTAAATACGTGTGGCATACGCATGGAAAGGTTCTTTTGAGAATGTCTGATGGTGCAAACGCAATTCACATTAGAAGCCGTGATGACCTCGACCGCCTTCTGCCCAAATGATGCGCCCAGCCAGTATCATTCTTGAACAGAGAAGCTAGAGATGGATGAACACGATTTCTATTCACCAGATGACTTGAACAATGTGGTATCTCATTTGGGACGTCATGCGTTAAAATCTGTGCATTTAAACGCCAGATCTGTCCGAAACAAAGCACTTCTGTTAGATGAATTCTTTAGCCAATTTTCTTTCAATTTTTCAGTTGTCATGTTCAGTGAAACATGGAGCAAAAATGAGAGTGATGTTTTTAGAATGGAAGGCTATAATACACATTATCTCAACCGACCTTGTGGTCGCGGTGGTGGTGTTGCAGTTCTAACTTTAGAACAAATGGACTGCGAACTAGTAGACGCTTTCAGTATTGTAACTCCCGATTACGAAGTTTTATCTTTATTTGCGGATAAAGTACTGTATTCGGTTTGTTATCGGCCGCCAAGTGGGCATGTTCCAACATTTCTTGAATTTTATGAAAGCTTTCTTTCGTTTGTTGTGGAAAGCAGGTGCATGTTGGTAGCTGCAGGTGATTACAACATTGATATGGGTATTGATACTCCTGTTTGTACCAATTTTACCAATATTTTGCTGTCAAATGGGTTTAACAATGTTATAAATAATCCAACAAGAATAACAACTAATTGCCAGTCAGTATTGGATGTCTTCATAACAAATTTTGTATTATCGGATGTAAAAGCTGGTGCATTAGCATGTTCTATTAGTGATCATCTTCCGGTGTGTTTTTGCCTAGATGTTGCCAGCATTCTTAAACATCCGCCTGCTGAAAACCTTTACCAGCCAGTAACTGACGCGGCTCTCGATGCATTCAGAAAAGAATTGATTCAAGTAGACTGGCGAAAGGTCCTGACTTTGGTCGATGCTGACAATGCTTATGATGCATTTTTAGATATATTTAAAGGTTTTTACCAAGTTCACTTTCCAGTAAAAAAGCGCCAAAGAAATAGGAAAATTCGGAAACCATGGGTAACATACGAACTCTACCAACAAATGAGAACAAAACACGAACTGTTCAGAAAATTTCTTCGCACGCGTAATCTTAATGACTTGACGATTTTCAAACAATATCGAAACAAACTAACCAAGAAATTGTGCATTGCGCGCAAAGATTACTTCTCATCTTTTGTGGATGTCAAAAATGCACCGAGCGCACTGCTTTGGGACAAACTAAATATGTTACTACGCCGTGATAATAGCAGGAGCTGCATGTCCAAACTTACTATTAAGGGCAAGAACTTGCAAGGGGCGGAACTGGCTGATGCTTTCAACACTTTTTTCACAAATATGAGTACACCAGGTAGTTCCCACAACGCATGTCAATATATGAACAGGAGGAATGATAGAACTTTATTTTTACAGCCAGTCACAGTGCAGGAAGTGATTTCAACAATTAGAAGTTTAAACAACAGCAGCAGTAGGGATATCGATGAAATTCAAATAAAACCCGTCAAATACGTCGCAGATGTAATTGCACCAGTTCTTATGAATATTTTTAATATGTGTTTAACTACGTCTATATTCCCAGTAAAGTTGCAGGTTGCTAAAGTAGTAGTGCTCTTTAAAAAGGGGAATCGAAACGAATTGGGCAATTATCGGCCTGTATCTATATTGCCAATTTTTTCAAAGGTTTTCGAGAAAATAATTCATTGCAGGGTTTTGAATTTCATCGAAACCTCCAATGTATTAACACCTTACCAATTTGGTTTCCGGAAGAATATGTCAACTGAATTAGCCTTGCTTCACCAAAAAGAACATATTTTAACACAATTTGAGAACAAGAAAATCGTGGTTGGCTTATTTGTTGACTTCTCCAAGGCTTTTGACTTGGTCAATCATGAAGTTTTATTGAATAAGTTGGATATTTATGGTGTACGTGGATGTGCGTTACATTTACTACGGTCATATTTGTCCCACCGGCGACAAGTAGTCCAAATTAATAACTCTCGATCACAAGTCCTACCACTGGCTTGTGGTGTCCCACAAGGTAGCATATTGGGGCCTTTGCTCTTTAACCTTTATATAAATGACATTGTTAATATTAACCAGGATGCCAAATTTATCATATACGCAGACGATACTAGCATATTTTTCTCTGGTAATAATATCGATCAACTTATCTCTAGTTGCAATGACACAATAGTTCAACAACAACAATGGTCGTCCTATAATTCTATGACAATTAACACAAATAAAACAAAAGCCGTTATCTTTCGGGCAAAGAATAAGCCACTCCTTCCTCATGCCGATATTATTTTTAACTCTCGTCCTGTTGACATTGTTGACCATTTAAAAAGCCTTGGTGTGACATTTACTGCTCACATGTCCTGGGAAACTCATGTGAACTTACTAGTGACAAATTTAGCTCGGATAACTGGAGTAATTGGTCGTCTCAGATACATTCTTTCTACAAAACTTAAACTATTGGTTTATAATTCACTCTTTTATTCACATGTTAACTATTGCCAACTTGTCTGGGGTACAACTACATTCTCTAACCTACAAAAAATTTATGTCATGCAGAAGCGATACCTACGTCATGTGTACAACGCCGGTTATAATGCAACAACTGCAGGTTTTTTTCATAGAGCGCATGTCATTACGGCTCATAAACTATATCTCTACCGTCTGAGTACTAGATTTAAATATGAAGTAAGATATAACATACATAACCTTGGTACTCTGGCATATTTAGAAAAGAATGAACAATAATATGCTACAAGACATGGAGAATGTTGGAAAATCGTTGCACCCCGTTTGAACTCTAGCATGGAACGCCTATGTTATTCTTTACCATCACTGTTAAACCATTATCTGTCTACTAACTTTGATTTATTTATTTGCTCCGCTGCTAAGCTTCGCTCTATGTTTACTGAGGATGAATAACTGATTTTACTTATCCTGGGATTTCATTTTTCGGACCGCTCTGTTTTGCTTCTGTTCTGCACTGATCATGTGTTTTCATTTTCTTTTGTTTGACTGTATGAATTGATTGCTGTTGACCAAACGCTGCTCATTAAGTGGGGCGACGGACTCGTCAAGCCGCCTATTGACGGCTTTTTATCCGTCGTCCTCCATCTGTGTACTGCACATGGTGGAAATAAAGTCTTCTTCTTCTTCTAATGATCGGTACGTTCAGTGATGCAATATCACAAGTAATTTTCGCGCAGGCTGCTCTGCAGTGGAAATTCCATTGCTGGTGTACTTGGCCGTATGATCGGTACGTTCAGTGATGCAATATCACAAGTAATTTCCGCGCAGGCTGCTCTCCAGTGGAGAATGCCATTGCTGGTGTAGTTGACCGTATGATCGGTACGTTCAGTGATGCAATATCACAAGTAATTTCCGCGCAGGCTGCTCTGCAGTGGAAAATGCCATTGCTGCTGTACTTGGCCGTATGATCGGTACGTTCAGTGATGCATTATCACAAGTAATTTCCGCGCAGGCTGCTCTGCAGGGGGGAAGGCTGTTGCTCGTATACTTGACCGCATGATCGGTAAACTCGGTGATGTTATATCTGAAGTAATTTCCGCGCAGGCTGCTCTGCAGTGGAGAATGCCATTGCTGGTGTAGTTCACCGAATGATCGGTCCGTTCAGTGATGCAATATCACAAGTAATTTCCGCGCAGGCTGCTCTGCAGTGGAGAATGCCATTGCTGGTGTACTTGACCGCATGATCGGTACGTTCAGTGATGCAATATCACAAGTAATTTCCGCGCAGGCTGCTCTGCAGTGGAGAATGCCATTGCTGGTGTAGTTGACCCTATGATCGGTATGTTCAGCAGTGATGCAATACCACAAGTAATTTCCGCGCAGGCTGCTCTGCAGTGGAGAATGCCATTGCTGGTGTACTTGACCGTATGATCGATACGTTAGGTGATGCAACATCAAGTAGTTTCCGCGCAGGCTGCTCTGCAGTGGAGAACGCCATTGTTGGTGCACTTGACCGTATGATCGGTACGTTCAGTGATGCAATACCACAAGTAATATCCGCGCAGGCTGCTCTGCAGTGAAGGCTGTTGCGACTGCATGATCAGTACGTTCAGTGATGCATTATCACAAGTAGTTTCTGCGCAGGCTGCTCTGCAGTGGAGAATGCCATTGCTGGTGTACTTGACCGCATGATCGGTACGTTCAGTTATGCAATATCACAAGTAATTTCCGCGCAGGCTGCTCTGCTGTGGAGAATGCCATTGCTGGTGTAGTTGACCGTATGATCAGTATGTTCAGTGATGAAATATCACAGGTAATTTCCGCGCAGGCTGCCCTGCAGTGGAGAATGACATTGCTGGTGTACTTGACCGTATGATCGGTGCGTTCAGTGATGCAATATCACAAGTAATTTCAGCGCAGGCTGCTCTGCAGTGTAGAATGCCATTGCTGGTATACTTGACCGTATGATCGGTACGCTCATTGATGCAATATCACAAGTAATTTCAGCGTAGGCTGCTCTGCAGTGGAGAATGCCATTGCTGGTGTACTTGACCGTATGATCGGTACGTTCAGTGATGCAATATCACAAGTAATTTCCGCGCTGGCTGCTCTGCAGTGAAGAATGCCATTGCTGTTGTACTTGACCGCATGATCGGTACGTTGAGTGATGCAATATCACAAGTGATTTCCGCGCAGGCTGCTCTGCAGTGGAGAATGCCATTGCTGTTGTACTTGACCGCATGATCGGTACGTTCAGTGATGCAATATAACAAGTAATTTCCGCGCAGGCTGCTCTGCAGTGGAGAATGCCATTGCTGGTGTACTTGACCGTATGATCGGTACGTTCAGTGATGCAATATCACAAGTAATTTCCGTGCTGGCTGCTCTGCAGTGAAGAATGCCATTGCTGTTGTACTTGACCGCATGATCGGTACGTTCAGTGATGCAATATCACAAGTAATTTCCGCGCAGGCTGCTCTGCAGTGGAGAATGCCATTGCTGTTGTACTTGACCGCATGATCGGTACGTTCAGTGATGCAATATCACAAGTAATTTCCGCGCAGGCTGCTCTGTAGTGGAGAATGCCATTGCTGGTGTACTTGACCGTATGATCGGTACGTTCAGTGATGCAATATCACAAGTAATTTCCGCGCAGGCTGCTCTGGAGTGTAGAATTCCATTGCTGGTATACTTGACCGTATGATCGGCACGTTCAGTGATGCAATATCACAAGTAATTTCCGCGCTGGCTTCTCTGCAGTGAAGAATGCCATTGCTGTTGTACTTGACCGCATGATCGGTACGTTCAGTGATGCAATATCACTAGTAATTTCCACGCAGGCTGCTCTGCAGTGGAGAATGCCATTGCTGTTGTACTTGACCGCATGATCGGTACGTTCAGTGATGCAATATCACAAGTAATTTCCGCGCAGGCTGCTCTGCAGTGGAGAATGCCATTGCTGGTGTACTTGACCGTATGATCGGTACGTTCAGTGATGCAATATCACAAGTAATTTCCGCGCAGGCTGCTCTGCAGTGGAGAATACCATTGCTGGTGTAGTTGACCCTATGATCGGTACGTTCAGCAGTGATGCAATATCACAAGTAATTTACGCGCAGGCTGCTCTGCAGTGGAGAATGCCATTGCTGGTGCACTTGACCGTATGATCGGTACGTTCAGTGATGCAATACCACAATTAATTTCCGCGCAGGCTGCTCTGCAGTGGAGAATGCCTTTGCTGGTGTACTTGACCGCATGATCGGTACGTTCAGTGACGCAATATCACAAGTAAATTCGCGGTCAGGCTGCTCTGCTGTGGAGAATGCCATTGCTGGTGTACTTGACCGTATGATCGGTACGTTCAGTGATGCAATATCACAAGTAATTTCGCGCAGGCTGCTCTGCAGTGGAGAATGCCATTGCTGTGTACTTGACCGCATGATCGGTACGTTTAGTGATGCAATATCACAAGTAATTTCCGCGCAGGCTGCTCTGCAATGGAGAATGCCATTGCTGGTGTACTTGGCCCGAATGATCGGCACGTTCAGTGATGCATTATCACAAGTAATTTCCGCGCAGGCTGCTCTGCAAGGGAGAAGGCTGTTGCTCGTATACTTGAGTGCATGATCGGTACGTTCGGTGATGTTATATCAGAAGTAATATCCGCGCATTCTGCTCTGCCGTGGAGAAGGCCATTGCTGTTGTACTTGACCGCATGATCAGTACGTTCAGTGATGCGATATCAGAAGTAATTTCCGCGCAGGCTGCTCTGCAGTGGAGGAGGCCATTGCAGGTGTACTTCACCGGATGGTCAGTACTTTCAGTGATGCAATATCAGAAGTAATTTCCGCGCAGGCTGCTCTGCAGTGGAGAAGGCTGTTGCTGGTATAGTTGACTGCTTGATCGGTACGTTCAGTGATGCATTTTCACAAGTAATTTCCGCGCAGGATGCTCTGCTGTGGAGAAGGCCATTGCTGGTGTACTTGACCGCATGATCAATATACGTTCAGTGATGCAATATCAAAAGTAATTTCCGCGCAGGCTGCTCTGCTGTGGAGAAGGCTGTTGCTGGTATACTTGACTGCATAACCGGTACGTTCAGTGATGCATTATCACAAGTAATATCCGCGCAGGCTGCTCTGCAGTGAAGGCTGTTGCTCGTATACTTGACTGCATGATCAGTACGTTCAGTTATGCAATATCACAAGTAATTTCCGCGCAGGCTGCTCTGCTGTGGAGAATGCCATTGCTGGTGTACTTGACCGTATTTTCAGTATGTTCAGTGATGCAATATCAGAGGTAATTTCCGCGCAGGCTGCTCTGCAGTGGAGAATGCCATTGCTGGTGTACTTGACCGTATGATCGGTACGTTCAGTGATGCAATATCACAAGTAATTTCCGCGCTGGCTGCTCTGCAGTGAAGAATGCCATTGCTGTTGTACTTGACCGCATGATCGGTACGTTGAGTGATGCAATATCACAAGTAATTTCCGCGCAGGCTGCTCTGCAGTGGAGAATGCCATTGCTGTTGTACTTGACCGCATGATCGGTACGTTAAGTGATGCAATATCACAAGTAATTTCCGCGCAGGCTGCTCTGCAGTGGAGAATGCCATTGCTGGTGTACTTGACCGTATGATCGGTACGTTCAGTGATGCAATATCACAAGTAATTTCGGCGCAGGCTGCTCTGGAGTGTAGAATTCCATTGCTGGTATACTTGACCGTATGATCGGTACGTTCAGTGATGCAATATCACAAGTAATTTCCGCGCTGGCTTCTCTGCAGTGAAGAATGCCATTGCTGGTGTACTTGACCGTATGATCGGTACGTTCAGTGATGCAATACCACAAGTAATTTCCGCGCAGGCTGCTCTGGAGTGTAGAATTCCATTGCTGGTATACTTGACCGTATGATCGGTACGTTCAGTGATGCAATATCACAAGTAATTTCCGCGCTGGCTTCTCTGCAGTGAAGAATGCCATTGCTGTTGTACTTGACCGCATGATCGGTACGTTCAGTGATGCAATATCACAAGTAATTTCCGCGCAGGCTGCTCTGCAGTGGAGGATGCCATTGCTGTTGTACTTGACCGCATGATCGGTACGTTCAGTGATGCAATATCACAAGTAATTTCCGCGCAGGCTGCTCTGCAGTGGAGAATGCCATTGTTGGTGTACTTGACCGTATGATCGGTACGTTCAGTGATGCAATATCACAAGTAATTTCCGCGCAGGCTGCTCTGCAGTGGAGAATACCATTGCTGGTGTAGTTGACCCTATGATCGGTACGTTCAGCAGTGATGCAATATCACAAGTAATTTACGCGCAGGCTGCTCTGCAGTGGAGAATGCCATTGCTGGTGCACTTGACCGTATGATCGGTACGTTCAGTGATGCAATACCACAATTAATTTCCGCGCAGGCTGCTCTGCAGTGGAGAATGCAATTGATGGTGTACTTGACCGCATGATCGGTACGTTCAGTGACGCAATATCACAAGTAAATTCGCGCTCAGGCTGCTCTGCAGTGGAGAATGCCATTGCTGGTGTACTTGACCGTATGATCGGTACGTTCAGTGATGCAATATCACAAGTAATTTCGCGCAGGCTGCTCTGCAGTGGAGAATGCCATTGCTGTGTACTTGACCGCATGATCGGTACGTTTAGTGATGCAATATCACAAGTAATTTCCGCGCAGGCTGCTCTGCAATGGAGAATGCCATTGCTGGTGTACTTGGCCCGAATGATCGGTACGTTCAGTGAGGCATTATCACAAGTAATTTCCGCGCAGGCTGCTCTGCAAGGGAGAAGGCTGTTGCTCGTATACTTGAGTGCATGATCGGTACGTTCAGTGATGCAATATCACAAGTAATTTCCGCACAGGCTGCTCTGCAGTGAATGCCATTGCTGGTGTACTTGTCCGTATGATCGGTACGTTCAGTTATGCAATATCACTAGTAATTTCCGCGCAGGCTGCTCGGCAGTGGAGAATGCCATTGCTGGTGTACTTGACCGTATGATCGGTACGTTCAGTGATGCAATATCACAAGTAATTTCCGCGCAGGCTGCTCTCCAGTGGAGAATGCCATTGCTGGTGTAGTTGACCGCTCGAGTAGAAACTATGGAGGAGTCTGTTACGCACATGTCTGCCATTTTTGAGGAACTGAAAAAAACTATTTTCGTGCAGGAAAATGAAATTAAGGTACTTAGGAAGCAGGTACAGGAACTGGAGATGAAGGAGGATGAGAACCAATCTGCTCAGGCTCAGCTTCGGCGGGAAGTGAACGAACTTGAATTCCGAAATAGGCAGCTTAATTTAGAAATCCATGGGGTGCCTCTCGTGCAAGGTGAAAACTTGCATAATGTGCTAAACGGAGTTGCAGACCAGCTGGAAACGCCACATTTGGTCGAGCATGACATTGCCTCGGTACACAGGCTACCCGCACAGAAAGACAAAATTCCCGGAATAATCGTCCGTTTCACAAGGCAGTCGACAAGGGAATCTTGGTTAAGTAAAAAGAGCAAGCTAAATGATAGCCATCCACGCATCTTCATCCAGGAAAACTTGACCCGTCATAACAGAGACCTGCTGCAAGCTACAAAGAACTGGGCCAAAGAAGCTGGTTTTAAATACGTGTGGCATACGCATGGAAAGGTTCTTTTGAGAATGTCTGATGGTGCAAACGCAATTCACATTAGAAGCCGTGATGACCTCGACCGCCTTCTGCCCAAATGATGCGCCCAGCCAGTATCATTCTTGAACAGAGAAGCTAGAGATGGATGAACACGATTTCTATTCACCAGATGACTTGAACAATGTGGTATCTCATTTGGGACGTCATGCGTTAAAATCTGTGCATTTAAACGCCAGATCTGTCCGAAACAAAGCACTTCTGTTAGATGAATTCTTTAGCCAATTTTCTTTCAATTTTTCAGTTGTCATGTTCAGTGAAACATGGAGCAAAAATGAGAGTGATGTTTTTAGAATGGAAGGCTATAATACACATTATCTCAACCGACCTTGTGGTCGCGGTGGTGGTGTTGCAGTTCTAACTTTAGAACAAATGGACTGCGAACTAGTAGACGCTTTCAGTATTGTAACTCCCGATTACGAAGTTTTATCTTTATTTGCGGATAAAGTACTGTATTCGGTTTGTTATCGGCCGCCAAGTGGGCATGTTCCAACATTTCTTGAATTTTATGAAAGCTTTCTTTCGTTTGTTGTGGAAAGCAGGTGCATGTTGGTAGCTGCAGGTGATTACAACATTGATATGGGTATTGATACTCCTGTTTGTACCAATTTTACCAATATTTTGCTGTCAAATGGGTTTAACAATGTTATAAATAATCCAACAAGAATAACAACTAATTGCCAGTCAGTATTGGATGTCTTCATAACAAATTTTGTATTATCGGATGTAAAAGCTGGTGCATTAGCATGTTCTATTAGTGATCATCTTCCGGTGTGTTTTTGCCTAGATGTTGCCAGCATTCTTAAACATCCGCCTGCTGAAAACCTTTACCAGCCAGTAACTGACGCGGCTCTCGATGCATTCAGAAAAGAATTGATTCAAGTAGACTGGCGAAAGGTCCTGACTTTGGTCGATGCTGACAATGCTTATGATGCATTTTTAGATATATTTAAAGGTTTTTACCAAGTTCACTTTCCAGTAAAAAAGCGCCAAAGAAATAGGAAAATTCGGAAACCATGGGTAACATACGAACTCTACCAACAAATGAGAACAAAACACGAACTGTTCAGAAAATTTCTTCGCACGCGTAATCTTAATGACTTGACGATTTTCAAACAATATCGAAACAAACTAACCAAGAAATTGTGCATTGCGCGCAAAGATTACTTCTCATCTTTTGTGGATGTCAAAAATGCACCGAGCGCACTGCTTTGGGACAAACTAAATATGTTACTACGCCGTGATAATAGCAGGAGCTGCATGTCCAAACTTACTATTAAGGGCAAGAACTTGCAAGGGGCGGAACTGGCTGATGCTTTCAACACTTTTTTCACAAATATGAGTACACCAGGTAGTTCCCACAACGCATGTCAATATATGAACAGGAGGAATGATAGAACTTTATTTTTACAGCCAGTCACAGTGCAGGAAGTGATTTCAACAATTAGAAGTTTAAACAACAGCAGCAGTAGGGATATCGATGAAATTCAAATAAAACCCGTCAAATACGTCGCAGATGTAATTGCACCAGTTCTTATGAATATTTTTAATATGTGTTTAACTACGTCTATATTCCCAGTAAAGTTGCAGGTTGCTAAAGTAGTAGTGCTCTTTAAAAAGGGGAATCGAAACGAATTGGGCAATTATCGGCCTGTATCTATATTGCCAATTTTTTCAAAGGTTTTCGAGAAAATAATTCATTGCAGGGTTTTGAATTTCATCGAAACCTCCAATGTATTAACACCTTACCAATTTGGTTTCCGGAAGAATATGTCAACTGAATTAGCCTTGCTTCACCAAAAAGAATATATTTTAACACAATTTGAGAACAAGAAAATCGTGGTTGGCTTATTTGTTGACTTCTCCAAGGCTTTTGACTTGGTCAATCATGAAATTTTATTGAATAAGTTGGATATTTATGGTGTACGTGGATGTGCGTTACATTTACTACGGTCATATTTGTCCCACCGGCGACAAGTAGTCCAAATTAATAACTCTCGATCACAAGTCCTACCACTGGCTTGTGGTGTCCCACAAGGTAGCATATTGGGGCCTTTGCTCTTTAACCTTTATATAAATGACATTGTTAATATTAACCAGGATGCCAAATTTATCATATACGCAGACGATACTAGCATATTTTTCTCTGGTAATAATATCGATCAACTTATCTCTAGTTGCAATGACACAATAGTTCAACAACAACAATGGTCGTCCTATAATTCTATGACAATTAACACAAATAAAACAAAAGCCGTTATCTTTCGGGCAAAGAATAAGCCACTCCTTCCTCATGCCGATATTATTTTTAACTCTCGTCCTGTTGACATTGTTGACCATTTCAAAAGCCTTGGTGTGACATTTACTGCTCACATGTCCTGGGAAACTCATGTGAACTTACTAGTGACAAATTTAGCTCGGATAACTGGAGTAATTGGTCGTCTCAGATACATTCTTTCTACAAAACTTAAACTATTGGTTTATAATTCACTCTTTTATTCACATGTTAACTATTGCCAACTTGTCTGGGGTACAACTACATTCTCTAACCTACAAAAAATTTATGTCATGCAGAAGCGATACCTACGTCATGTGTACAACGCCGGTTATAATGCAACAACTGCAGGTTTTTTTCATAGAGCGCATGTCATTACGGCTCATAAACTATATCTCTACCGTCTGAGTACTAGATTTAAATATGAAGTAAGATATAACATACATAACCTTGGTACTCTGGCATATTTAGAAAAGAATGAACAATAATATGCTACAAGACATGGAGAATGTTGGAAAATCGTTGCACCCCGTTTGAACTCTGGCATGGAACGCCTATGTTATTCTTTACCATCACTGTTAAACCATTATCTGTCTACTAACTTTGATTTATTTATTTGCTCCGCTGCTAAGCTTCGCTCTATGTTTACTGAGGATGAATAACTGATTTTACTTATCCTGGGATTTCATTTTTCGGACCGCTCTGTTTTGCTTCTGTTCTGCACTGATCATGTGTTTTCATTTTCTTTTGTTTGACTGTATGAATTGATTGCTGTTGACCAAACGCTGCTCATTAAGTGGGGCGACGGACTCGTCAAGCCGCCTATTGACGGCTTTTTTTCCGTCGTCCTCCATCTGTGTACTGCACATGGTGGAAATAAAGTCTTCTTCTTCTTCTAATGATCGGTACGTTCAGTGATGCAATATCACAAGTAATTTCCGCGCAGGCTGCTCTCCAGTGGAGAATGCCATTGCTGGTGTAGTTGACCGTATGATCGGTACGTTCAGTGATGCAATATCACAAGTAATTTCCGCGCAGGCTGCTCTGCAGTGGAAAATGCCATTGCTGCTGTACTTGGCCGTATGATCGGTACGTTCAGTGATGCATTATCACAAGTAATTTCCGCGCAGGCTGCTCTGCAGGGGGGAAGGCTGTTGCTCGTATACTTGACCGCATGATCGGTAAACTCGGTGATGTTATATCTGAAGTAATTTCCGCGCAGGCTGCTCTGCAGTGGAGAATGCCATTGCTGGTGTAGTTCACCGTATGATCGGTCCGTTCAGTGATGCAATATCACAAGTAATTTCCGCGCAGGCTGCTCTGCAGTGGAGAATGCCATTGCTGGTGTACTTGACCGCATGATCGGTACGTTCAGTGATGCAATATCACAAGTAATTTCCGCGCAGGCTGCTCTGCAGTGGAGAATGCCATTGCTGGTGTAGTTGACCCTATGATCGGTATGTTCAGCAGTGATGCAATACCACAAGTAATTTCCGCGCAGGCTGCTCTGCAGTGGAGAATGCCATTGCTGGTGTACTTGACCGTATGATCGATACGTTAGGTGATGCAACATCAAGTAGTTTCCGCGCAGGCTGCTCTGCAGTGGAGAACGCCATTGTTGGTGCACTTGACCGTATGATCGGTACGTTCAGTGATGCAATACCACAAGTAATATCCGCGCAGGCTGCTCTGCAGTGAAGGCTGTTGCTCGTATACTTGACTGCATGATCAGTACGTTCAGTGATGCATTATCACAAGTAGTTTCTGCGCAGGCTGCTCTGCAGTGGAGAATGCCATTGCTGGTGTACTTGACCGCATGATCGGTACGTTCAGTTATGCAATATCACAAGTAATTTCCGCGCAGGCTGCTCTGCTGTGGAGAATGCCATTGCTGGTGTAGTTGACCGTATGATCAGTATGTTCAGTGATGAAATATCACAGGTAATTTCCGCGCAGGCTGCCCTGCAGTGGAGAATGACATTGCTGGTGTACTTGACCGTATGATCGGTGCGTTCAGTGATGCAATATCACAAGTAATTTCAGCGCAGGCTGCTCTGCAGTGTAGAATGCCATTGCTGGTATACTTGACCGTATGATCGGTACGCTCATTGATGCAATATCACAAGTAATTTCAGCGTAGGCTGCTCTGCAGTGGAGAACGCCATTGCTGGTGTACTTGACCGTATGATCGGTACGTTCAGTGATGCAATATCACAAGTAATTTCCGCGCTGGCTGCTCTGCAGTGAAGAATGCCATTGCTGTTGTACTTGACCGCATGATCGGTACGTTGAGTGATGCAATATCACAAGTGATTTCCGCGCAGGCTGCTCTGCAGTGGAGAATGCCATTGCTGTTGTACTTGACCGCATGATCGGTACGTTCAGTGATGCAATATAACAAGTAATTTCCGCGCAGGCTGCTCTGCAGTGGAGAATGCCATTGCTGGTGTACTTGACCGTATGATCGGTACGTTCAGTGATGCAATATCACAAGTAATTTCCGTGCTGGCTGCTCTGCAGTGAAGAATGCCATTGCTGTTGTACTTGACCGCATGATCGGTACGTTCAGTGATGCAATATCACAAGTAATTTCCGCGCAGGCTGCTCTGCAGTGGAGAATGCCATTGCTGTTGTACTTGACCGCATGATCGGTACGTTCAGTGATGCAATATCACAAGTAATTTCCGCGCAGGCTGCTCTGTAGTGGAGAATGCCATTGCTGGTGTACTTGACCGTATGATCGGTACGTTCAGTGATGCAATATCACAAGTAATTTCCGCGCAGGCTGCTCTGGAGTGTAGAATTCCATTGCTGGTATACTTGACCGTATGATCGGCACGTTCAGTGATGCAATATCACAAGTAATTTCCGCGCTGGCTTCTCTGCAGTGAAGAATGCCATTGCTGTTGTACTTGACCGCATGATCGGTACGTTCAGTGATGCAATATCACTAGTAATTTCCACGCAGGCTGCTCTGCAGTGGAGAATGCCATTGCTGTTGTACTTGACCGCATGATCGGTACGTTCAGTGATGCAATATCACAAGTAATTTCCGCGCAGGCTGCTCTGCAGTGGAGAATGCCATTGCTGGTGTACTTGACCGTATGATCGGTACGTTCAGTGATGCAATATCACAAGTAATTTCCGCGCAGGCTGCTCTGCAGTGGAGAATACCATTGCTGGTGTAGTTGACCCTATGATCGGTACGTTCAGCAGTGATGCAATATCACAAGTAATTTACGCGCAGGCTGCTCTGCAGTGGAGAATGCCATTGCTGGTGCACTTGACCGTATGATCGGTACGTTCAGTGATGCAATACCACAATTAATTTCCGCGCAGGCTGCTCTGCAGTGGAGAATGCCTTTGCTGGTGTACTTGACCGCATGATCGGTACGTTCAGTGACGCAATATCACAAGTAAATTCGCGGTCAGGCTGCTCTGCTGTGGAGAATGCCATTGCTGGTGTACTTGACCGTATGATCGGTACGTTCAGTGATGCAATATCACAAGTAATTTCGCGCAGGCTGCTCTGCAGTGGAGAATGCCATTGCTGTGTACTTGACCGCATGATCGGTACGTTTAGTGATGCAATATCACAAGTAATTTCCGCGCAGGCTGCTCTGCAATGGAGAATGCCATTGCTGGTGTACTTGGCCCGAATGATCGGTACGTTCAGTGATGCATTATCACAAGTAATTTCCGCGCAGGCTGCTCTGCAAGGGAGAAGGCTGTTGCTCGTATACTTGAGTGCATGATCGGTACGTTCAGTGATGCAATATCACAAGTAATTTCCGCACAGGCTGCTCTGCAGTGAATGCCATTGCTGGTGTACTTGTCCGTATGATCGGTACGTTCAGTTATGCAATATCACTAGTAATTTCCGCGCAGGCTGCTCGGCAGTGGAGAATGCCATTGCTGGTGTACTTGACCGTATGATCGGTACGTTCAGTGATGCAATATCACAAGTTTTTTCCGCGCAGGCTGCTCTCCTGTGGAGAATGCCATTGCTGGTGTAGTTGACCGTATGATCGGTACGTTCAGTGATGCAATATCACAAGTAATTTCCGCGCAGGCTGCTCTGCAGTGGAAAATTCCATTGCTGGTGTACTTGGCCGTATGATCGGTACGTTCAGTGATGCAATATCACAAGTAATTTCCGCGCAGGCTGCTCTCCAGTGGAGAATGCCATTGCTGGTTTAGTTGACCGTATGATCGGTACGTTCAGTGATGCAATATCACAAGTAATTTCCGCGCAGGCTGCTCTGCAGTGGAAAATGCCATTGCTGCTGTACTTGGCCGTATGATCGGTACGTTCAGTGATGCATTATCACAAGTAATTTCCGCGCAGGCTGCTCTGCAGGGGGGAAGGCTGTTGCTCGTATACTTGACCGCATGATCGGTAAACTCGGTGATGTTATATCTGAAGTAATTTCCGCGCAGGCTGCTCTGCAGTGGAGAATGCCATTGCTGGTGTAGTTCACCGTATGATCGGTACGTTCAGTGATGCAATATCACAAGTAATTTCCGCGCAAGCTGCTCTGCAGTGGAGAATGCCATTGCTGGTGTACTTGACCGTATGATCGGTACGTTCGGTGATGCAATATCACAAGTAATTTCCGCGCAGGCTCCTCTGCAGTGGAGAATGCCATTGCTGGTGTACTTGACCGCATGATCGGTACGTTCAGTGATGCAATATTACAAGTAATTTCCGCGCAGGCTGCTCTGAAGTGGAGAATGCCATTGCTGTTGTAGTTGACCCTATGATCGGTATGTTCAGCAGTGATGCACTACCACAAGTAATTTCCGCGCAGGCTGCTCTGCAGTGGAGAATGCCATTGCTGGTGTACTTGACCGTATGATCGATACGTTAGGTGATGCAACATCAAGTAGTTTCCGCGCAGGCTGCTCTGCAGTGGAGAACGCCATTGTTGGTGCACTTGACCGTATGATCGGTACGTTCAGTGATGCAATACCACAAGTAATTTCCGCGCAGGCTGCTCTGCAAGGGAGAAGGCTGTTGCTCGTATACTTGAGTGCATGATAGGTATGTTCAGTGATGCAATATCACAAGTAATTTCCGCGCAGGCTGCTCTGCAGTGTAGAAGGCTGTTGCTGGTATACTTGACTGCTTGATCGGTACGTTCAGTGATGCATTTTCACATGCAATTTCTGCGCAGGCTGCTCTGCTGTGCAGAAGGCCATTGCTGGTGTACTTGACCGCATGATCAGTATACGTTGAGTGATGCAATATCAGAAGTAATTTCCGCGCAGGCTGCTCTGCTGTGGAGAAAGCCATCACTGGTGTACTTAACCGCATGATCAGTAGGTTCAGTGATGCATTATCACAAGTAGTTTCTGCGCAGGCTGCTCTGCAGTGGAGAATGCCACTGCTGGTGTATTTGACCTCATGATCAGCACGTTCAATGATGCATTACCACAAGTAATTTTCGCGCAGGCTGCTCTGCGGTGAGAAGGCCACTGCTGGTGTATTTGACCGCATGATCAGTACGTCCAGTGACGCAATATCACAGGTAATTTCCGCGCAGGCTGCTCTGCGGCGGAGAAGGCTGTTGCTGGTGTACTTGACCGCATGATCAGTACGTTCAGTGATGAGTGATCACAAGTAATTTCCGCGCATGCTGCTCTGCTGTGGAGAAGGCAGTTGCTGGTATACGTGACTGCATGATCGGTGCGTTCAGTCATGCATTATCACAAGTAATTTCCGCCCAGGCTGCTCTGCTGTGGAGAAGGCCATTGCTGGTGTACTTGACCGCATGATCAGTACGTTCAGTGATGCAATATCAGAAGTAATTTCCCCGGAGGCTGCTCTGCAGTGGAGAAGGCTGTTGCTGGTATACTTGACTGCATGATCGGTGCGTTCATTGATGCATTATCACAAGTAATTTCCGCCCTTGCTGCTCTCCTGTGGAGAAGGCCATTGCTGGTGCACTTCACCGCATGATCAGTACTCTCCGTGATGCAATATCAGAAGTAATTTCCGCGCAGTCTGCTGGAGAAGGCTGTTGCTGGTATACTTGACTGCATGATGTGTGCATTCAGTGATGCATTATCACAAGTAATTTCCGCCCAGGCTGCTCTGCTGTGGAGAAGGCGATTGCTGGTGTTCTTGACCGCATGATCAGTACGTTCAGTGAAGCAATATCAGAAGCAATTTCCCCGCAGTACGTTCAGTTATGCATTATCACAAGTAATATCCACGCAGACTGCTCTGCAGTGGAGAAGGCTGTTCATGGTGTACTTGACCGCATGATCAGTACGTTCAGTGATGCAATATCAGAAGTAATTTCCGCGCAGGCTGCTCTGCTGTGGAGAAAGCCATCACTGGTGTACTTGACCACATGATGAGTAGGTTCAGTGATGCATTATCACAAGTAGTTTCTGCGCAGGCTGCTCTGCAGTGGAGAATGCCACTGCTGGTGTATTTGACCTCATGATCAGCTCGTTCAATGATGCATTATCTCAAGTAATTCCCGCGCAGGCTGCTCTGCGGTGAGAAGGCCACTGCTGGTGTATTTGACCGCATGATCAGTACGTTCAGTGATGCATTATCACAAGTAATTTCCGCCCTGGCTGCTCTGCTGTGGAGAAGGCCATTGCTGGTGTACTTGACCGTATGATCGGTACGTTCAGTGATGCAATATCACAAGTAATTTCCGCGCAGGCTGCTCTGCAGTGGAGAATGCCATTGCTGGTGTACTTGGCCGTATGATCGGTACGTTCATTGATGCATTATCACAAGTAATTTCCGCGCAGGCTGCTCTGCAAGCAAGAAGGCTGTTGCTCGTATACTTGAGTGCATGATCGGTACGTTCGGTGATGTTATATCAGAAGTAATATCCGCGCATTCTGCTCTGCCGTGGAGAAGGCCATTGCTGTTGTACTTGACCGCATGATCAGTACGTTCGGTGATGTTATATCAGAAGTAATTTCCGCGCAGGCTGCTCTGCAGTGGAGAAGGCTGTTGCTGGTATAGTTGACTGCTTGATCGGTACGTTCAGTGATGCATTTTCACAAAAAATTTCCGTGCAGGCTGCTCTGCTGTGGAGAAGGCCATTGCTGGTGTACTTGACCGCATGATCAATATACGTTCAGTGATGCAATATCAAAAGTAATTTCCGCGCAGGCTGCTCTGCTGTGGAGAAGGCTGTTGCTGGTATACTTGACTGCATAACCGGTACGTTCAGTGATGCATTATCACAAGTAATATCCGCGCAGGCTGCTCTGCAGTGAAGGCTGTTGCTCGTATACTTGACTGCATGATCAGTACGTTCAGTGATGCATTATCACAAGTAGTTTCTGCGCAGGCTGCTCTGCAGTGGAGAATGCCATTGCTGGTGTACTTGACCGCATGATCGGTACGTTCAGTTATGCAATATCACAAGTAATTTCCGCGCAGGCTGCTCTGCTGTGGAGAATGCCATTGCTGGTGTACTTGACCGTATGATCAGTATGTTCAGTGATGCAATATCACAGGTAATTTCCGCGCAGGCTGCCCTGCAGTGTAGAATGACATTGCTGGTGTACTTGACCGTATGATCGGTGCGTTCAGTGATGCAATATCACAAGTAATTTCCGCGCAGGCTGCTCTGCAGTGTAGAATGCCATTGCTGGTATACTTGACCGTATGATCGGTACGCTCATTGATGCAATATCACAAGTAATTTCCGCGCAGGCTGCTCTGCAGTGGAGAATGCCATTGCTGGTGTACTTGACCGTATGATCGGTACGTTCAGTGATGCAATATCACAAGTAATTTCCGCGCAGGCTGCTCTGCAGTGGAGAATGCCATTGCTGTTGTACTTGACCGCATGATCGGTACGTTCAGTGATGCAATATCACAAGTAATTTCCGCGCAGGCTGCTCTGCAGTGGAGATTGCCATTGCTGGTGTACTTGACCGTATGATCGGTACGTTCAGTGATGCAATATCACAAGTAATTTCCGCGCTGGCTGCTCTGCAGTGAAGAATGCCATTGCTGTTGTACTTGACCGCATGATCGGTACGTTCAGTGATGCAATATCACAAGTAATTTCCGCGCAGGCTGCTCTGCAGTGGAGAATGCCATTGCTGTTGTACTTGACCGCATGATCGGTACGTTCAGTGATGCAATATCACAAGTAATTTCCGCGCAGGCTGCTCTGCAGTGGAGAATGCCATTGCTGGTGTACTTGACCGTATGATCGGTACGTTCAGTGATGCAATATCACAAGTAATTTCCGCGCAGGCTGCTCTGGAGTGTAGAATTCCATTGCTGGTATACTTGACCGTATGATCGGTACGTTCAGTGATGCAATATCACAAGTAATTTCCGCGCTGGCTTCTCTACAGTGAAGATGCCATTGCTGTTGTACTTGACCGCATGATCGGTACGTTCAGTGATGCAATATCACAAGTAATTTCCGCGCAGGCTGCTCTGCAGTGGAGAACGCCTTTGCTGTTGTACTTGACCGCATGATCGGTACGTTCAGTGATGCACTATCACAAGTAATTTCCGCGCATTCTGCTCTGCCGTGGAGATGGCCATTGCTGTTGTACTTGACCGCATGATCAGTACGTTCAGTGATGCGATATCAGAAGTAATTTCCGCGCAGGCTGCGTTGCAGTGGAGGAGGCCATTGCAGGTGTACTTCACCGGATGGTCAGTACTTTCAGTGATGCAATATCAGAAGTAATTTCCGCGCAGGCTGCTCTGCAGTGGAGAAGGCTGTTGCTGGTATAGTTGACTGCTTGATCGGTACGTTCAGTGATGCATTTTCACAAGTAATTTCCGCGCAGGCTGCTCTGCTGTGGAGAAGGCCATTGCTGGTGTACTTGACCGCATGATCAATATACGTTCAGTGATGCAATATCAAAAGTAATTTCCGCGCAGGCTGCTCTGCTGTGGAGAAGGCTGTTGCTGGTATACTTGACTGCATAACCGGTACGTTCAGTGATGCATTATCACAAGTAATATCCGCGCAGGCTGCTCTGCAGTGAAGGCTGTTGCTCGTATACTTGACTGCATAATCAGTACGTTCAGTGATGCATTATCACAAGTAGTTTCTGCGCAGGCTGCTCTGCAGTGGAGAATGCCATTGCTGGTGTACTTGACCGCATGATCGGTACGTTCAGTTATGCAATATCACAAGTAATTTCCTTGCAGGCTGCTCTGCTGTGGAGAATGCCATTGCTGGTGTACTTGACCGTATGATCAGTATGTTCAGTGATGCAATATCACAGGTAATTTCCGCGCAGGCTGCCCTGCAGTGGAGAATGCCATTGCTGGTATACTTGACCGTATGATCGGTACGTTCATTGATGCAATATCACAAGTAATTTCCGCGCAGGCTGCTCTGCAGTGGAGAATGCCATTGCTGGTGTACTTGACCGCATGATCGGTACGTTCAGTGATGCAATATCACAAGTAATTTCCGCGCAGGCTGCTCTGCAGTGGAGAATGCCATTGCTGGTGTACTTGACCGTATGATCGGTACGTTCATGATGCAATATCACAAGTAATTTCCGCGCTGGCTGCTCTGCAGTGAAGAATGCCATTGCTGTTGTACTTGACCGCATGATCGGTACGTTCAGTGATGCAATATCACAAGTAATTTCCGCGCAGGCTGCTCTGCAGTGGAGAATGCCATTGCTGTTGTACTTGACCGCATGATCGGTACGTTCAGTGATGCAATATCACAAGTAATTTCCGCGCAGGCTGCTCTGCAGTGGAGAATGCCATTGCTGGTGTACTTGACCGTATGATCGGTACGTTCAGTGATGCAATATCACAAGTAATTTCCGCGCAGGCTGCTCTGGAGTGTAGAATTCCATTGCTGGTATACTTGACCGTATGATCGGTGCGTTCAGTGATGCAATATCACAAGTAATTTCCGCGCAGGCTGCTCTGCAGTGGAGAATGCCATTGCTGTTGTACTTGACCGCATGATCGGTACGTTCAGTGATGCAATACCACAAGTAATATCCGCGCAGGCTGCTCTGCAGTGAAGGCTGTTGCTCGTATACTTGACTGCATGATCAGTACGTTCAGTGATGCATTATCACAAGTAGTTTCTGCGCAGGCTGCTCTGCAGTGGAGAATGCCATTGCTGGTGTACTTGACCGCATGATCGGTACGTTCAGTTATGCAATATCACAAGTTTTTTCCGCGCAGGCTGCTCTGCTGTGGAGAAGGCCATTGCTGGTGTACTTGACCGCATGATCAATATACGTTCAGTGATGCAATATCAAAAGTAATTTCCGCGCAGGCTGCTCTGCTGTGGAGAAGGCTGTTGCTGGTATACTTGACTGCATAACCGGTACGTTCAGTGATGCATTATCACAAGTAATATCCGCGCAGGCTGCTCTGCAGTGAAGGCTGTTGCTCGTATACTTGACTGCATAATCAGTACGTTCAGTGATGCATTATCACAAGTAGTTTCTGCGCAGGCTGCTCTGCAGTGGAGAATGCCATTGCTGGTGTACTTGACCGCATGATCGGTACGTTCAGTTATGCAATATCACAAGTAATTTCCTTGCAGGCTGCTCTGCTGTGGAGAATGCCATTGCTGGTGTACTTGACCGTATGATCAGTATGTTCAGTGATGCAATATCACAGGTAATTTCCGCGCAGGCTGCCCTGCAGTGGAGAATGCCATTGCTGGTATACTTGACCGTATGATCGGTACGTTCATTGATGCAATATCACAAGTAATTTCCGCGCAGGCTGCTCTGCAGTGGAGAATGCCATTGCTGGTGTACTTGACCGCATGATCGGTACGTTCAGTGATGCAATATCACAAGTAATTTCCGCGCAGGCTGCTCTGCAGTGGAGAATGCCATTGCTGGTGTACTTGACCGTATGATCGGTACGTTCATGATGCAATATCACAAGTAATTTCCGCGCTGGCTGCTCTGCAGTGAAGAATGCCATTGCTGTTGTACTTGACCGCATGATCGGTACGTTCAGTGATGCAATATCACAAGTAATTTCCGCGCAGGCTGCTCTGCAGTGGAGAATGCCATTGCTGTTGTACTTGACCGCATGATCGGTACGTTCAGTGATGCAATATCACAAGTAATTTCCGCGCAGGCTGCTCTGCAGTGGAGAATGCCATTGCTGGTGTACTTGACCGTATGATCGGTACGTTCAGTGATGCAATATCACAAGTAATTTCCGCGCAGGCTGCTCTGGAGTGTAGAATTCCATTGCTGGTATACTTGACCGTATGATCGGTGCGTTCAGTGATGCAATATCACAAGTAATTTCCGCGCAGGCTGCTCTGCAGTGGAGAATGCCATTGCTGTTGTACTTGACCGCATGATCGGTACGTTCAGTGATGCAATACCACAAGTAATATCCGCGCAGGCTGCTCTGCAGTGAAGGCTGTTGCTCGTATACTTGACTGCATGATCAGTACGTTCAGTGATGCATTATCACAAGTAGTTTCTGCGCAGGCTGCTCTGCAGTGGAGAATGCCATTGCTGGTGTACTTGACCGCATGATCGGTACGTTCAGTTATGCAATATCACAAGTAATTTCCGCGCAGGCTGCTCTGCAGTGGAGAATGCCATTGCTGTTGTACTTGACCGCATGATCGGTACGTTCAGTGATGCAATATCACAAGTAATTTCCGCGCAGGCTGCTCTGCAGTGGAGATTGCCATTGCTGGTGTACTTGACCGTATGATCGGTACGTTCAGTGATGCAATATCACAAGTAATTTCCGCGCTGGCTGCTCTGCAGTGAAGAATGCCATTGCTGTTGTACTTGACCGCATGATCGGTACGTTCAGTGATGCAATATCACAAGTAATTTCCGCGCAGGCTGCTCTGCAGTGGAGAATGCCATTGCTGTTGTACTTGACCGCATGATCGGTACGTTCAGTGATGCAATATCACAAGTAATTTCCGCGCAGGCTGCTCTGCAGTGGAGAATGCCATTGCTGGTGTACTTGACCGTATGATCGGTACGTTCAGTGATGCAATATCACAAGTAATTTCCGCGCAGGCTGCTCTGGAGTGTAGAATTCCATTGCTGGTATACTTGACCGTATGATCGGTACGTTCAGTGATGCAATATCACAAGTAATTTCCGCGCTGGCTTCTCTACAGTGAAGATGCCATTGCTGTTGTACTTGACCGCATGATCGGTACGTTCAGTGATGCAATATCACAAGTAATTTCCGCGCAGGCTGCTCTGCAGTGGAGAACGCCTTTGCTGTTGTACTTGACCGCATGATCGGTACGTTCAGTGATGCACTATCACAAGTAATTTCCGCGCATTCTGCTCTGCCGTGGAGATGGCCATTGCTGTTGTACTTGACCGCATGATCAGTACGTTCAGTGATGCGATATCAGAAGTAATTTCCGCGCAGTCTGCGTTGCAGTGGAGGAGGCCATTGCAGGTGTACTTCACCGGATGGTCAGTACTTTCAGTGATGCAATATCAGAAGTAATTTCCGCGCAGGCTGCTCTGCAGTGGAGAAGGCTGTTGCTGGTATAGTTGACTGCTTGATCGGTACGTTCAGTGATGCATTTTCACAAGTAATTTCCGCGCAGGCTGCTCTGCTGTGGAGAAGGCCATTGCTGGTGTACTTGACCGCATGATCAATATACGTTCAGTGATGCAATACCAAAAGTAATTTCCGCGCAGGCTGCTCTGCTGTGGAGAAGGCTGTTGCTGGTATACTTGACTGCATAACCGGTACGTTCAGTGATGCATTATCACAAGTAATATCCGCGCAGGCTGCTCTGCAGTGAAGGCTGTTGCTCGTATACTTGACTGCATAATCAGTACGTTCAGTGATGCATTATCACAAGTAGTTTCTGCGCAGGCTGCTCTGCAGTGGAGAATGCCATTGCTGGTGTACTTGACCGCATGATCGGTACGTTCAGTTATGCAATATCACAAGTAATTTCCGCGCAGGCTGCTCTGCTGTGGAGAATGCCATTGCTGGTGTACTTGACCGTATGATCAGTATGTTCAGTGATGCAATATCACAGGTAATTTCCGCGCAGGCTGCCCTGCAGTGGAGAATGCCATTGCTGGTATACTTGACCGTATGATCGGTACGTTCATTGATGCAATATCACAAGTAATTTCCGCGCAGGCTGCTCTGCAGTGGAGAATGCCATTGCTGGTGTACTTGACCGCATGATCGGTACGTTCAGTGATGCAATATCACAAGTAATTTCCGCGCAGGCTGCTCTGCAGTGGAGAATGCCATTGCTGGTGTACTTGACCGTATGATCGGTACGTTCAGTGATGCAATATCACAAGTAATTTCCGCGCTGACTGCTCTGCAGTGAAGAATGCCATTGCTGTTGTACTGGACCGCATGATCGGTACGCTCAGTGATGCAATATCACAAGTAATTTCCGCGCAGGCTGCTCTGCAGTGGAGAATGCCATTGCTGTTGTACTTGACCGCATGATCGGTACGTTCAGTGATGCAATATCACAAGTAATTTCCGCGCAGGCTGCTCTGCAGTGGAGAATGCCATTGCTGGTGTACTTGACCGTATGATCGGTACGTTCAGTGATGCAATATCACAAGTAATTTCCGCGCAGGCTGCTCTGGAGTGTAGAATTCCATTGCTGGTATACTTGACCGTATGATCGGTGCGTTCAGTGATGCAATATCACAAGTAATTTCCGCGCAGGCTGCTCTGCAGTGTAGAATGCCATTGCTGGTATACTTGACCGTATGATCGGTACGTTCATTGATGCAATATCACAAGTAATTTCCGCGCAGGCTGCTCTGCAGTGGAGAATGCCATTCCTGGTGTACTTGACCGTATGATCGGTACGTTCAGTGATGCAATATCACAAGTAATTTCCGCGCTGGCTGCTCTGCAGTGAAGAATGCCATTGCTGCTGTACTTGACCGCATGATAGGTACGTTGAGTGATGCAATATCACAAGTAATTTCCGCGCAGGCTGCTCTGCAGTGGAGAATGCCATTGCTGTTGTACTTGACCGCATGATCGGTACGTTCAGTGATGCAATATCACAAGTAATTTCCGCGCAGGCTGCTCTGCAGTGGAGAATGCCATTGCTGGTGTACTTGACCGTATGATCGGTACGTTCAGTGATGCAATATCACAAGTAATTTCCGCGCTGGCTGCTCTGCAGTGAAGAATGCCATTGCTGTTGTACTTGACCGCATGATCGGTACGTTCAGTGATGCAATATCACAAGTAATTTCCGCGCAGGCTGCTCTGCAGTGGAGAATGCCATTGCTGTTGTACTTGACCGCATGATCGGTACGTTCAGTGATGCAATATCACAAGTAATTTCCGCGCAGGCTGCTCTGCAGTGGAGAATGCCATTGCTGGTGTACTTGACCGTATGATCGGTACGTTCAGTGATGCAATATCACAAGTAATTTCCGCGCAGGCTGCTCTGGAGTGTAGAATTCCATTGCTGGTATACTTGACCGTATGATCGGTACGTTCAGTGATTCAATATCACAAGTAATTTCCGCGCTGGCTTCTCTGCAGTGAAGAATGCCATTGCTGTTGTACTTGACCGCATGATCGGTACGTTCAGTGATGCAATATCACAAGTAATTTCCGCGGAGGCTGCTCTGCAGTGGAGAATGCCATTGCTGTTGTACTTGACCGCATGATCGGTACGTTCAGTGATGCAATACCACAAGTAATATCCGCGCAGGCTGCTCTGCAGTGAAGGCTGTTGCTCGTATACTTGACTGCATGATCAGTACGTTCAGTGATGCATTATCACAAGTAGTTTCTGCGCAGGCTGCTCTGTTGTGGAGAATGCCATTGCTTTTGTACTTGACCGCATGATCGGTACGTTCAGTTATGCAATATCACTAGTAATTTCCGCGCAGGCTGCTCTGCTGTGGAGAATTCCATTGCTGGTGTAGTTGACCGTATGATCAGTATGTTCAGTGATGCAATATCACAGGTAATTTCCGCGCAGGCTGCCCTGCAGTGGAGAATGACATTGCTGGTGTACTTGACCGTATGATCGGTACGTTCAGTGATGCAATATCACAAGTAATTTCGCGCAGGCTGCTCTGCAGTGGAGAATGCCATTGCTGTGTACTTGACCGCATGATCGGTACGTTTAGTGATGCAATATCACAAGTAATTTCCGCGCAGGCTGCTCTGCAATGGAGAATGCCATTGCTGGTGTACTTGGCCCGAATGATCGGTACGTTCAGTGATGCATTATCACAAGTAATTTCCACGCAGGCTGCTCTGCAAGGGAGAAGGCTGTTGCTCGTATACTTGAGTGCATGATCGGTACGTTCAGTGATGCAATATCACAAGTAATTTCCGCACAGGCTGCTCTGCAGTGAATGCCATTGCTGGTGTACTTGTCCGTATGATCGGTACGTTCAGTTATGCAATATCACTAGTAATTTCCGCGCAGGCTGCTCGGCAGTGGAGAATGCCATTGCTGGTGTACTTGACCGTATGATCGGTACGTTCAGTGATGCAATATCACAAGTAATTTCCGCGCAGGCTGCTCTCCAGTGGAGAATGCCATTGCTGGTGTACTTGGCCGTATGATCGGTACGTTCAGTGATGCAATATCACAAGTAATTTCCGCGCAGGCTGCTCTGCAGTGGAAAATGCCATTGCTGCTGTACTTGACCGTATCATCGGTACGTTCGGTGATGCAATATCACAAGTAATTTCCGCGCAGGCTGCTCTCCAGTGGAGAATGCCATTGCTGGTGTAGTTGACCGTATGATCGGTACGTTCAGTGATGCATTATCACAAGTAATTTCCGCGCAGGCTGCTCTGCAGGGGGGAAGGCTGTTGCTCGTATACTTGACCGCATGATCGGTAAACTCGGTGATGTTATATCTGAAGTAATTTCCGCGCAGGCTGCTCTGCAGTGGAGAATGCCATTGCTGGTGTAGTTCACCGTATGATCGGTACGTTCAGTGATGCAATATCACAAGTAATTTCCGCGCAAGCTGCTCTGCAGTGGAGAATTCCATTGCTGGTGTACTTGACCGTATAATCGGTACGTTCGGTGATGCAATATCACAAGTAATATCCGCGCAGGCTGCTCTGCAGTGGAGAATGCCATTGCTGGTGTACTTGACCGCATGATCGGTACGTTCAGTGATGCAATATCACAAGTAATTTCCGCGCAGGCTGCTCTGCAATGGAGAATGCCATTGCTGGTGTAGTTGACCCTATGATCGGTATGTTCAGCAGTGATGCAATACCACAAGTAATTTCCGCGCAGGCTGCTCTGCAGTGGAGAATGCCATTGCTGGTGTACTTGACCGTATGATCGATACGTTAGGTGATGCAACATCAAGTAGTTTCCGCGCAGGCTGCTCTGCAGTGGAGAACGCCATTGTTGGTGCACTTGACCGTATGATCGGTACGTTCAGTGATGCAATACCACAAGTAATATCCGCGCAGGCTGCTCTGCAGTGAAGGCTGTTGCTCGTATACTTGACTGCATGATCAGTACGTTCAGTGATGCATTATCACAAGTAGTTTCTGCGCAGGCTGCTCTGCAGTGGAGAATGCCATTGCTGGTGTACTTGACCGTATGATCGGTACGTTCAGTGATGCAATATCACAAGTAATTTCCGCGCTGGCTGCTCTGCAGTGAAGAATGCCATTGCTGTTGTACTTGACCGCATGATCGGTACGTTCAGTGATGCAATATCACAAGTAATTTCCGCGCAGGCTGCTCTTCAGTGGAGAATGCCATTGCTGTTGTACTTGACCGCATGATCGGTACGTTCAGTGATGCAATATCACAAGTAATTTCCGCGCAGGCTGCTCTGCAGTGCAGAATGCCATTGCTGGTGTACTTGACCGTATGATCGGTACGTTCAGTGATGCAATATCACAAGTAATTTCCGCGCAGGCTGCTCTGGAGTGTAGAATTCCATTGCTGGTATACTTGACCGTATGATCGGTACGTTCAGTGATGCAATATCACAAGTAATTTCCGCGCTGGCTTCTCTGCAGTGAAGAATGCCATTGCTGGTGTACTTGACCGTATGATCGGTACGTTCAGTGATGCAATACCACAAGTAATTTCCGCGCAGGCTGCTCTGCAGTGAAGAATGCCATTGCTGTTGTACTTGACCGCATGATCGGTACGTTCAGTGATGCAATATCACAAGTAATTTCCGCGCAGGCTGCTCTGCAGTGGAGAATGCCATTGCTGTTGTACTTGACCGCATGATCGGTAGGTTCAGTGATGCAATATCACAAGTAATTTCCGCGCAGGCTGCTCTGCAGTGGAGAATGCCATTGCTGGTGTACTTGACCGTATGATCGGTACGTTCAGTGATGCAATATCACAAGTAATTTCGGCGCAGGCTGCTCTGGAGTGTAGAATTCCATTGCTGGTATACTTGACCGTATGATCGGTACGTTCAGTGATGCAATATCACAAGTAATTTCCGCGCTGGCTTCTCTGCAGTGAAGAATGCCATTGCTGGTGTACTTGACCGTATGATCGGTACGTTCAGTGATGCAATACCACAAGTAATTTCCGCGCAGGCTGCTCTGGAGTGTAGAATTCCATTGCTGGTATACTTGACCGTATGATCGGTACGTTCAGTGATGCAATATCACAAGTAATTTCCGCGCTGGCTTCTCTGCAGTGAAGAATGCCATTGCTGTTGTACTTGACCGCATGATCGGTACGTTCAGTGATGCAATATCACAAGTAATTTCCGCGCAGGCTGCTCTGCAGTGGAGGATGCCATTGCTGTTGTACTTGACCGCATGATCGGTACGTTCAGTGATGCAATATCACAAGTAATTTCCGCGCAGGCTGCTCTGCAGTGGAGAATGCCATTGTTGGTGTACTTGACCGTATGATCGGTACGTTCAGTGATGCAATATCACAAGTAATTTCCGCGCAGGCTGCTCTGCAGTGGAGAATACCATTGCTGGTGTAGTTGACCCTATGATCGGTACGTTCAGCAGTGATGCAATATCACAAGTAATTTACGCGCAGGCTGCTCTGCAGTGGAGAATGCCATTGCTGGTGCACTTGACCGTATGATCGGTACGTTCAGTGATGCAATACCACAATTAATTTCCGCGCAGGCTGCTCTGCAGTGGAGAATGCAATTGATGGTGTACTTGACCGCATGATCGGTACGTTCAGTGACGCAATATCACAAGTAAATTCGCGCTCAGGCTGCTCTGCAGTGGAGAATGCCATTGCTGGTGTACTTGACCGTATGATCGGTACGTTCAGTGATGCAATATCACAAGTAATTTCGCGCAGGCTGCTCTGCAGTGGAGAATGCCATTGCTGTGTACTTGACCGCATGATCGGTACGTTTAGTGATGCAATATCACAAGTAATTTCCGCGCAGGCTGCTCTGCAATGGAGAATGCCATTGCTGGTGTACTTGGCCCGAATGATCGGTACGTTCAGTGAGGCATTATCACAAGTATTTTCCGCGCAGGCTGCTCTGCAAGGGAGAAGGCTGTTGCTCGTATACTTGAGTGCATGATCGGTACGTTCAGTGATGCAATATCACAAGTAATTTCCGCACAGGCTGCTCTGCAGTGAATGCCATTGCTGGTGTACTTGTCCGTATGATCGGTACGTTCAGTTATGCAATATCACTAGTAATTTCCGCGCAGGCTGCTCGGCAGTGGAGAATGCCATTGCTGGTGTACTTGACCGTATGATCGGTACGTTCAGTGATGCAATATCACAAGTAATTTCCGCGCAGGCTGCTCTCCAGTGGAGAATGCCATTGATGGTGTAGTTGACCGCTCGAGTAGAAACTATGGAGGAGTCTGTTACGCACATGTCTGCCATTTTTGAGGAACTGAAAAAAACTATTTTCGTGCAGGAAAATGAAATTAAGGTACTTAGGAAGCAGGTACAGGAACTGGAGATGAAGGAGGATGAGAACCAATCTGCTCAGGCTCAGCTTCGGCGGGAAGTGAACGAACTTGAATTCCGAAATAGGCAGCTTAATTTAGAAATCCATGGGGTGCCTCTCGTGCAAGGTGAAAACTTGCATAATGTGCTAAACGGAGTTGCAGACCAGCTGGAAACGCCACATTTGGTCGAGCATGACATTGCCTCGGTACACAGGCTACCCGCACAGAAAGACAAAATTCCCGGAATAATCGTCCGTTTCACAAGGCAGTCGACAAGGGAATCTTGGTTAAGTAAAAAGAGCAAGCTAAATGATAGCCATCCACGCATCTTCATCCAGGAAAACTTGACCCGTCATAACAGAGACCTGCTGCAAGCTACAAAGAACTGGGCCAAAGAAGCTGGTTTTAAATACGTGTGGCATACGCATGGAAAGGTTCTTTTGAGAATGTCTGATGGTGCAAACGCAATTCACATTAGAAGCCGTGATGACCTCGACCGCCTTCTGCCCAAATGATGCGCCCAGCCAGTATCATTCTTGAACAGAGAAGCTAGAGATGGATGAACACGATTTCTATTCACCAGATGACTTGAACAATGTGGTATCTCATTTGGGACGTCATGCGTTAAAATCTGTGCATTTAAACGCCAGATCTGTCCGAAACAAAGCACTTCTGTTAGATGAATTCTTTAGCCAATTTTCTTTCAATTTTTCAGTTGTCATGTTCAGTGAAACATGGAGCAAAAATGAGAGTGATGTTTTTAGAATGGAAGGCTATAATACACATTATCTCAACCGACCTTGTGGTCGCGGTGGTGGTGTTGCAGTTCTAACTTTAGAACAAATGGACTGCGAACTAGTAGACGCTTTCAGTATTGTAACTCCCGATTACGAAGTTTTATCTTTATTTGCGGATAAAGTACTGTATTCGGTTTGTTATCGGCCGCCAAGTGGGCATGTTCCAACATTTCTTGAATTTTATGAAAGCTTTCTTTCGTTTGTTGTGGAAAGCAGGTGCATGTTGGTAGCTGCAGGTGATTACAACATTGATATGGGTATTGATACTCCTGTTTGTACCAATTTTACCAATATTTTGCTGTCAAATGGGTTTAACAATGTTATAAATAATCCAACAAGAATAACAACTAATTGCCAGTCAGTATTGGATGTCTTCATAACAAATTTTGTATTATCGGATGTAAAAGCTGGTGCATTAGCATGTTCTATTAGTGATCATCTTCCGGTGTGTTTTTGCCTAGATGTTGCCAGCATTCTTAAACATCCGCCTGCTGAAAACCTTTACCAGCCAGTAACTGACGCGGCTCTCGATGCATTCAGAAAAGAATTGATTCAAGTAGACTGGCGAAAGGTCCTGACTTTGGTCGATGCTGACAATGCTTATGATGCATTTTTAGATATATTTAAAGGTTTTTACCAAGTTCACTTTCCAGTAAAAAAGCGCCAAAGAAATAGGAAAATTCGGAAACCATGGGTAACATACGAACTCTACCAACAAATGAGAACAAAACACGAACTGTTCAGAAAATTTCTTCGCACGCGTAATCTTAATGACTTGACGATTTTCAAACAATATCGAAACAAACTAACCAAGAAATTGTGCATTGCGCGCAAAGATTACTTCTCATCTTTTGTGGATGTCAAAAATGCACCGAGCGCACTGCTTTGGGACAAACTAAATATGTTACTACGCCGTGATAATAGCAGGAGCTGCATGTCCAAACTTACTATTAAGGGCAAGAACTTGCAAGGGGCGGAACTGGCTGATGCTTTCAACACTTTTTTCACAAATATGAGTACACCAGGTAGTTCCCACAACGCATGTCAATATATGAACAGGAGGAATGATAGAACTTTATTTTTACAGCCAGTCACAGTGCAGGAAGTGATTTCAACAATTAGAAGTTTAAACAACAGCAGCAGTAGGGATATCGATGAAATTCAAATAAAACCCGTCAAATACGTCGCAGATGTAATTGCACCAGTTCTTATGAATTTTTTTAATATGTGTTTAACTACGTCTATATTCCCAGTAAAGTTGCAGGTTGCTAAAGTAGTAGTGCTCTTTAAAAAGGGGAATCGAAACGAATTGGGCAATTATCGGCCTGTATCTATATTGCCGATTTTTTAAAAGGTTTTCGAGAAAATAATTCATTGCAGGGTTTTGAATTTCATCGAAACCTCCAATGTATTAACACCTTACCAATTTGGTTTCCGGAAGAATATGTCAACTGAATTAGCCTTGCTTCACCAAAAAGAATATATTTTAACACAATTTGAGAACAAGAAAATCGTGGTTGGCTTATTTGTTGACTTCTCCAAGGCTTTTGACTTGGTCAATCATGAAGTTTTATTGAATAAGTTGGATATTTATGGTGTACGTGGATGTGCGTTACATTTACTACGGTCATATTTGTCCCACCGGCGACAAGTAGTCCAAATTAATAACTCTCGATCACAAGTCCTACCACTGGCTTGTGGTGTCCCACAAGGTAGCATATTGGGGCCTTTGCTCTTTAACCTTTATATAAATGACATTGTTAATATTAACCAGGATGCCAAATTTATCATATACGCAGACGATACTAGCATATTTTTCTCTGGTAATAATATCGATCAACTTATCTCTAGTTGCAATGACACAATAGTTCAACAACAACAATGGTCGTCCTATAATTCTATGACAATTAACACAAATAAAACAAAAGCCGTTATCTTTCGGGCAAAGAATAAGCCACTCCTTCCTCATGCCGATATTATTTTTAACTCTCGTCCTGTTGACATTGTTGACCATTTCAAAAGCCTTGGTGTGACATTTACTGCTCACATGTCCTGGGAAACTCATGTGAACTTACTAGTGACAAATTTAGCTCGGATAACTGGAGTAATTGGTCGTCTCAGATACATTCTTTCTACAAAACTTAAACTATTGGTTTATAATTCACTCTTTTATTCACATGTTAACTATTGCCAACTTGTCTGGGGTACAACTACATTCTCTAACCTACAAAAAATTTATGTCATGCAGAAGCGATACCTACGTCATGTGTACAACGCCGGTTATAATGCAACAACTGCAGGTTTTTTTCATAGAGCGCATGTCATTACGGCTCATAAACTATATCTCTACCGTCTGAGTACTAGATTTAAATATGAAGTAAGATATAACATACATAACCTTGGTACTCTGGCATATTTAGAAAAGAATGAACAATATTATGCTACAAGACATGGAGAATGTTGGAAAATCGTTGCACCCCGTTTGAACTCTGGCATGGAACGCCTATGTTATTCTTTACCATCACTGTTAAACCATTATCTGTCTACTAACTTTGATTTATTTATTTGCTCCGCTGCTAAGCTTCGCTCTATGTTTACTGAGGATGAATAACTGATTTTACTTATCCTGGGATTTCATTTTTCGGACCGCTCTGTTTTGCTTCTGTTCTGCACTGATCATGTGTTTTCATTTTCTTTTGTTTGACTGTATGAATTGATTGCTGTTGACCAAACGCTGCTCATTAAGTGGGGCGACGGACTCGTCAAGCCGCCTATTGACGGCTTTTTTTCCGTCGTCCTCCATCTGTGTACTGCACATGGTGGAAATAAAGTCTTCTTCTTCTTCTAATGATCGGTACGTTCAGTGATGCAATATCACAAGTAATTTTCGCGCAGGCTGCTCTGCAGTGGAAATTCCATTGCTGGTGTACTTGGCCGTATGATCGGTACGTTCAGTGATGCAATATCACAAGTAATTTCCGCGCAGGCTGCTCTCCAGTGGAGAATGCCATTGCTGGTGTAGTTGACCGTATGATCGGTACGTTCAGTGATGCAATATCACAAGTAATTTCCGCGCAGGCTGCTCTGCAGTGGAAAATGCCATTGCTGCTGTACTTGGCCGTATGATCGGTACGTTCAGTGATGCATTATCACAAGTAATTTCCGCGCAGGCTGCTCTGCAGGGGGGAAGGCTGTTGCTCGTATACTTGACCGCATGATCGGTAAACTCGGTGATGTTATATCTGAAGTAATTTCCGCGCAGGCTGCTCTGCAGTGGAGAATGCCATTGCTGGTGTAGTTCACCGTATGATCGGTCCGTTCAGTGATGCAATATCACAAGTAATTTCCGCGCAGGCTGCTCTGCAGTGGAGAATGCCATTGCTGGTGTACTTGACCGCATGATCGGTACGTTCAGTGATGCAATATCACAAGTAATTTCCGCGCAGGCTGCTCTGCAGTGGAGAATGCCATTGCTGGTGTAGTTGACCCTATGATCGGTATGTTCAGCAGTGATGCAATACCACAAGTAATTTCCGCGCAGGCTGCTCTGCAGTGGAGAATGCCATTGCTGGTGTACTTGACCGTATGATCGATACGTTAGGTGATGCAACATCAAGTAGTTTCCGCGCAGGCTGCTCTGCAGTGGAGAACGCCATTGTTGGTGCACTTGACCGTATGATCGGTACGTTCAGTGATGCAATACCACAAGTAATATCCGCGCAGGCTGCTCTGCAGTGAAGGCTGTTGCTCGTATACTTGACTGCATGATCAGTACGTTCAGTGATGCATTATCACAAGTAGTTTCTGCGCAGGCTGCTCTGCAGTGAATGCCATTGCTGGTGTACTTGACCGCATGATCGGTACGTTCAGTTATGCAATATCACAAGTAATTTCCGCGCAGGCTGCTCTGCTGTGGAGAATGCCATTGCTGGTGTAGTTGACCGTATGATCAGTATGTTCAGTGATGAAATATCACAGGTAATTTCCGCGCAGGCTGCCCTGCAGTGGAGAATGACATTGCTGGTGTACTTGACCGTATGATCGGTGCGTTCAGTGATGCAATATCACAAGTAATTTCAGCGCAGGCTGCTCTGCAGTGTAGAATGCCATTGCTGGTATACTTGACCGTATGATCGGTACGCTCATTGATGCAATATCACAAGTAATTTCAGCGTAGGCTGCTCTGCAGTGGAGAATGCCATTGCTGGTGTACTTGACCGTATGATCGGTACGTTCAGTGATGCAATATCACAAGTAATTTCCGCGCTGGCTGCTCTGCAGTGAAGAATGCCATTGCTGTTGTACTTGACCGCATGATCGGTACGTTGAGTGATGCAATATCACAAGTGATTTCCGCGCAGGCTGCTCTGCAGTGGAGAATGCCATTGCTGTTGTACTTGACCGCATGATCGGTACGTTCAGTGATGCAATATAACAAGTAATTTCCGCGCAGGCTGCTCTGCAGTGGAGAATGCCATTGCTGGTGTACTTGACCGTATGATCGGTACGTTCAGTGATGCAATATCACAAGTAATTTCCGTGCTGGCTGCTCTGCAGTGAAGAATGCCATTGCTGTTGTACTTGACCGCATGATCGGTACGTTCAGTGATGCAATATCACCAGTAATTTCCGCGCAGGCTGCTCTGCAGTGGAGAATGCCATTGCTGTTGTACTTGACCGCATGATCGGTACGTTCAGTGATGCAATATCACAAGTAATTTCCGCGCAGGCTGCTGTGTAGTGGAGAATGCCATTGCTGGTGTACTTGACCGTATGATCGGTACGTTCAGTGATGCAATATCACAAGTAATTTCCGCGCAGGCTGCTCTGGAGTGTAGAATTCCATTGCTGGTATACTTGACCGTATGATCGGCACGTTCAGTGATGCAATATCACAAGTAATTTCCGCGCTGGCTTCTCTGCAGTGAAGAATGCCATTGCTGTTGTACTTGACCGCATGATCGGTACGTTCAGTGATGCAATATCACTAGTAATTTCCACGCAGGCTGCTCTGCAGTGGAGAATGCCATTGCTGTTGTACTTGACCGCATGATCGGTACGTTCAGTGATGCAATATCACAAGTAATTTCCGCGCAGGCTGCTCTGCAGTGGAGAACGCCTTTGCTGTTGTACTTGACCGCATGATCGGTACGTTCAGTGATGCACTATCACAAGTAATTTCCGCGCATTCTGCTCTGCCGTGGAGATGGCCATTGCTGTTGTACTTGACCGCATGATCAGTACGTTCAGTGATGCGATATCAGAAGTAATTTCCGCGCAGTCTGCGTTGCAGTGGAGGAGGCCATTGCAGGTGTACTTCACCGGATGGTCAGTACTTTCAGTGATGCAATATCAGAAGTAATTTCCGCGCAGGCTGCTCTGCAGTGGAGAAGGCTGTTGCTGGTATAGTTGACTGCTTGATCGGTACGTTCAGTGATGCATTTTCACAAGTAATTTCCGCGCAGGCTGCTCTGCTGTGGAGAAGGCCATTGCTGGTGTACTTGACCGCATGATCAATATACGTTCAGTGATGCAATACCAAAAGTAATTTCCGCGCAGGCTGCTCTGCTGTGGAGAAGGCTGTTGCTGGTATACTTGACTGCATAACCGGTACGTTCAGTGATGCATTATCACAAGTAATATCCGCGCAGGCTGCTCTGCAGTGAAGGCTGTTGCTCGTATACTTGACTGCATAATCAGTACGTTCAGTGATGCATTATCACAAGTAGTTTCTGCGCAGGCTGCTCTGCAGTGGAGAATGCCATTGCTGGTGTACTTGACCGCATGATCGGTACGTTCAGTTATGCAATATCACAAGTAATTTCCGCGCAGGCTGCTCTGCTGTGGAGAATGCCATTGCTGGTGTACTTGACCGTATGATCAGTATGTTCAGTGATGCAATATCACAGGTAATTTCCGCGCAGGCTGCCCTGCAGTGGAGAATGCCATTGCTGGTATACTTGACCGTATGATCGGTACGTTCATTGATGCAATATCACAAGTAATTTCCGCGCAGGCTGCTCTGCAGTGGAGAATGCCATTGCTGGTGTACTTGACCGCATGATCGGTACGTTCAGTGATGCAATATCACAAGTAATTTCCGCGCAGGCTGCCCTGCAGTGGAGAATGCCATTGCTGGTGTACTTGACCGTATGATCGGTACGTTCAGTGATGCAATATCACAAGTAATTTCCGCGCTGACTGCTCTGCAGTGAAGAATGCCATTGCTGTTGTACTTGACCGCATGATCGGTACGCTCAGTGATGCAATATCACAAGTAATTTCCGCGCAGGCTGCTCTGCAGTGGAGAATGCCATTGCTGTTGTACTTGACCGCATGATCGGTACGTTCAGTGATGCAATATCACAAGTAATTTCCGCGCAGGCTGCTCTGCAGTGGAGAATGCCATTGCTGGTGTACTTGACCGTATGATCGGTACGTTCAGTGATGCAATATCACAAGTAATTTCCGCGCAGGCTGCTCTGGAGTGTAGAATTCCATTGCTGGTATACTTGACCGTATGATCGGTGCGTTCAGTGATGCAATATCACAAGTAATTTCCGCGCAGGCTGCTCTGCAGTGTAGAATGCCATTGCTGGTATACTTGACCGTATGATCGGTACGTTCATTGATGCAATATCACAAGTAATTTCCGCGCAGGCTGCTCTGCAGTGGAGAATGCCATTCCTGGTGTACTTGACCGTATGATCGGTACGTTCAGTGATGCAATATCACAAGTAATTTCCGCGCTGGCTGCTCTGCAGTGAAGAATGCCATTGCTGCTGTACTTGACCGCATGATAGGTACGTTGAGTGATGCAATATCACAAGTAATTTCCGCGCAGGCTGCTCTGCAGTGGAGAATGCCATTGCTGTTGTACTTGACCGCATGATCGGTACGTTCAGTGATGCAATATCACAAGTAATTTCCGCGCAGGCTGCTCTGCAGTGGAGAATGGCATTGCTGGTGTACTTGACCGTATGATCGGTACGTTCAGTGATGCAATATCACAAGTAATTTCCGCGCTGGCTGCTCTGCAGTGAAGAATGCCATTGCTGTTGTACTTGACCGCATGATCGGTACGTTCAGTGATGCAATATCACAAGTAATTTCCGCGCAGGCTGCTCTGCAGTGGAGAATGCCATTGCTGTTGTACTTGACCGCATGATCGGTACGTTCAGTGATGCAATATCACAAGTAATTTCCGCGCAGGCTGCTCTGCAGTGGAGAATGCCATTGCTGGTGTACTTGACCGTATGATCGGTACGTTCAGTGATGCAATATCACAAGTAATTTCCGCGCAGGCTGCTCTGGAGTGTAGAATTCCATTGCTGGTATACTTGACCGTATGATCGGTACGTTCAGTGATTCAATATCACAAGTAATTTCCGCGCTGGCTTCTCTGCAGTGAAGAATGCCATTGCTGTTGTACTTGACCGCATGATCGGTACGTTCAGTGATGCAATATCACAAGTAATTTCCGCGGAGGCTGCTCTGCAGTGGAGAATGCCATTGCTGTTGTACTTGACCGCATGATCGGTACGTTCAGTGATGCAATACCACAAGTAATATCCGCGCAGGCTGCTCTGCAGTGAAGGCTGTTGCTCGTATACTTGACTGCATGATCAGTACGTTCAGTGATGCATTATCACAAGTAGTTTCTGCGCAGGCTGCTCTGCTGTGGAGAATGCCATTGCTTTTGTACTTGACCGCATGATCGGTACGTTCAGTTATGCAATATCACTAGTAATTTCCGCGCAGGCTGCTCTGCTGTGGAGAATTCCATTGCTGGTGTAGTTGACCGTATGATCAGTATGTTCAGTGATGCAATATCACAGGTAATTTCCGTGCAGGCTGCCCTGCAGTGGAGAATGACATTGCTGGTGTACTTGACCGTATGATCGGTACGTTCAGTGATGCAATATCACAAGTAATTTCGCGCAGGCTGCTCTGCAGTGGAGAATGCCACTGCTGTGTACTTGACCGCATGATCGGTACGTTTAGTGATGCAATATCACAAGTAATTTCCGCGCAGGCTGCTCTGCAATGGAGAATGCCATTGCTGGTGTACTTGGCCCGAATGATCGGTACGTTCAGTGATGCATTATCACAAGTAATTTCCGCGCAGGCTGCTCTGCAAGGGAGAAGGCTGTTGCTCGTATACTTGAGTGCATGATCGGTACGTTCAGTGATGCAATATCACAAGTAATTTCCGCACAGGCTGCTCTGCAGTGAATGCCATTGCTGGTGTACTTGTCCGTATGATCGGTACGTTCAGTTATGCAATATCACTAGTAATTTCCGCGCAGGCTGCTCGGCAGTGGAGAATGCCATTGCTGGTGTACTTGACCGTATGATCGGTACGTTCAGTGATGCAATATCACAAGTAATTTCCGCGCAGGCTGCTCTCCAGTGGAGAATGCCATTGCTGGTGTACTTGGCCGTATGATCGGTACGTTCAGTGATGCAATATCACAAGTAATTTCCGCGCAGGCTGCTCTGCAGTGGAAAATGCCATTGCTGCTGTACTTGACCGTATCATCGGTACGTTCGGTGATGCAATATCACAAGTAATTTCCGCGCAGGCTGCTCTCCAGTGGAGAATGCCATTGCTGGTGTAGTTGACCGTATGATCGGTACGTTCAGTGATGCATTATCACAAGTAATTTCCGCGCAGGCTGCTCTGTAGTGGAGAATGCCATTGCTGGTGTACTTGACCGTATGATCGGTACGTTCAGTGATGCAATATCACAAGTAATTTCCGCGCAGGCTGCTCTGGAGTGTAGAATTCCATTGCTGGTATACTTGACCGTATGATCGGCACGTTCAGTGATGCAATATCACAAGTAATTTCCGCGCTGGCTTCTCTGCAGTGAAGAATGCCATTGCTGTTGTACTTGACCGCATGATCGGTACGTTCAGTGATGCAATATCACTAGTAATTTCCACGCAGGCTGCTCTGCAGTGGAGAATGCCATTGCTGTTGTACTTGACCGCATGATCGGTACGTTCAGTGATGCAATATCACAAGTAATTTCCGCGCAGGCTGCTCTGCAGTGGAGAACGCCTTTGCTGTTGTACTTGACCGCATGATCGGTACGTTCAGTGATGCACTATCACAAGTAATTTCCGCGCATTCTGCTCTGCCGTGGAGATGGCCATTGCTGTTGTACTTGACCGCATGATCAGTACGTTCAGTGATGCGATATCAGAAGTAATTTCCGCGCAGTCTGCGTTGCAGTGGAGGAGGCCATTGCAGGTGTACTTCACCGGATGGTCAGTACTTTCAGTGATGCAATATCAGAAGTAATTTCCGCGCAGGCTGCTCTGCAGTGGAGAAGGCTGTTGCTGGTATAGTTGACTGCTTGATCGGTACGTTCAGTGATGCATTTTCACAAGTAATTTCCGCGCAGGCTGCTCTGCTGTGGAGAAGGCCATTGCTGGTGTACTTGACCGCATGATCAATATACGTTCAGTGATGCAATACCAAAAGTAATTTCCGCGCAGGCTGCTCTGCTGTGGAGAAGGCTGTTGCTGGTATACTTGACTGCATAACCGGTACGTTCAGTGATGCATTATCACAAGTAATATCCGCGCAGGCTGCTCTGCAGTGAAGGCTGTTGCTCGTATACTTGACTGCATAATCAGTACGTTCAGTGATGCATTATCACAAGTAGTTTCTGCGCAGGCTGCTCTGCAGTGGAGAATGCCATTGCTGGTGTACTTGACCGCATGATCGGTACGTTCAGTTATGCAATATCACAAGTAATTTCCGCGCAGGCTGCTCTGCTGTGGAGAATGCCATTGCTGGTGTACTTGACCGTATGATCAGTATGTTCAGTGATGCAATATCACAGGTAATTTCCGCGCAGGCTGCCCTGCAGTGGAGAATGCCATTGCTGGTATACTTGACCGTATGATCGGTACGTTCATTGATGCAATATCACAAGTAATTTCCGCGCAGGCTGCTCTGCAGTGGAGAATGCCATTGCTGGTGTACTTGACCGCATGATCGGTACGTTCAGTGATGCAATATCACAAGTAATTTCCGCGCAGGCTGCTCTGCAGTGGAGAATGCCATTGCTGGTGTACTTGACCGTATGATCGGTACGTTCAGTGATGCAATATCACAAGTAATTTCCGCGCTGACTGCTCTGCAGTGAAGAATGCCATTGCTGTTGTACTTGACCGCATGATCGGTACGCTCAGTGATGCAATATCACAAGTAATTTCCGCGCAGGCTGCTCTGCAGTGGAGAATGCCATTGCTGTTGTACTTGACCGCATGATCGGTACGTTCAGTGATGCAATATCACAAGTAATTTCCGCGCAGGCTGCTCTGCAGTGGAGAATGCCATTGCTGGTGTACTTGACCGTATGATCGGTACGTTCAGTGATGCAATATCACAAGTAATTTCCGCGCAGGCTGCTCTGGAGTGTAGAATTCCATTGCTGGTATACTTGACCGTATGATCGGTGCGTTCAGTGATGCAATATCACAAGTAATTTCCGCGCAGGCTGCTCTGCAGTGTAGAATGCCATTGCTGGTATACTTGACCGTATGATCGGTACGTTCATTGATGCAATATCACAAGTAATTTCCGCGCAGGCTGCTCTGCAGTGGAGAATGCCATTCCTGGTGTACTTGACCGTATGATCGGTACGTTCAGTGATGCAATATCACAAGTAATTTCCGCGCTGGCTGCTCTGCAGTGAAGAATGCCATTGCTGCTGTACTTGACCGCATGATAGGTACGTTGAGTGATGCAATATCACAAGTAATTTCCGCGCAGGCTGCTCTGCAGTGGAGAATGCCATTGCTGTTGTACTTGACCGCATGATCGGTACGTTCAGTGATGCAATATCACAAGTAATTTCCGCGCAGGCTGCTCTGCAGTGGAGAATGCCATTGCTGGTGTACTTGACCGTATGATCGGTACGTTCAGTGATGCAATATCACAAGTAATTTCCGCGCTGGCTGCTCTGCAGTGAAGAATGCCATTGCTGTTGTACTTGACCGCATGATCGGTACGTTCAGTGATGCAATATCACAAGTAATTTCCGCGCAGGCTGCTCTGCAGTGGAGAATGCCATTGCTGGTGTACTTGACCGTATGATCGGTACGTTCAGTGATGCAATATCACAAGTAATTTCCGCGCAGGCTGCTCTGGAGTGTAGAATTCCATTGCTGGTATACTTGACCGTATGATCGGTACGTTCAGTGATTCAATATCACAAGTAATTTCCGCGCTGGCTTCTCTGCAGTGAAGAATGCCATTGCTGTTGTACTTGACCGCATGATCGGTACGTTCAGTGATGCAATATCACAAGTAATTTCCGCGGAGGCTGCTCTGCAGTGGAGAATTCCATTGCTGTTGTACTTGACCGCATGATCGGTACGTTCAGTGATGCAATACCACAAGTAATATCCGCGCAGGCTGCTCTGCAGTGAAGGCTGTTGCTCGTATACTTGACTGCATGATCAGTACGTTCAGTGATGCATTATCACAAGTAGTTTCTGCGCAGGCTGCTCTGCTGTGGAGAATGCCATTGCTTTTGTACTTGACCGCATGATCGGTACGTTCAGTTATGCAATATCACTAGTAATTTCCGCGCAGGCTGCTCTGCTGTGGAGAATTCCATTGCTGGTGTAGTTGACCGTATGATCAGTATGTTCAGTGATGCAATATCACAGGTAATTTCCGCGCAGGCTGCCCTGCAGTGGAGAATGACATTGCTGGTGTACTTGACCGTATGATCGGTACGTTCAGTGATGCAATATCACAAGTAATTTCGCGCAGGCTGCTCTGCAGTGGAGAATGCCATTGCTGTGTACTTGACCGCATGATCGGTACGTTTAGTGATGCAATATCACAAGTAATTTCCGCGCAGGCTGCTCTGCAATGGAGAATGCCATTGCTGGTGTACTTGGCCCGAATGATCGGTACGTTCAGTGATGCATTATCACAAGTAATTTCCGCGCAGGCTGCTCTGCAAGGGAGAAGGCTGTTCTCGTATACTTGAGTGCATGATCGGTACGTTCAGTGATGCAATATCACAAGTAATTTCCGCACAGGCTGCTCTGCAGTGAATGCCATTGCTGGTGTACTTGTCCGTATGATCGGTACGTTCAGTTATGCAATATCACTAGTAATTTCCGCGCAGGCTGCTCGGCAGTGGAGAATGCCATTGCTGGTGTACTTGACCGTATGATCGGTACGTTCAGTGATGCAATATCACAAGTAATTTCCGCGCAGGCTGCTCTCCAGTGGAGAATGCCATTGCTGGTGTACTTGGCCGTATGATCGGTACGTTCAGTGATGCAATATCACAAGTAATTTCCGCGCAGGCTGCTCTGCAGTGGAAAATGCCATTGCTGCTGTACTTGACCGTATCATCGGTACGTTCGGTGATGCAATATCACAAGTAATTTCCGCGCAGGCTGCTCTCCAGTGGAGAATGCCATCGCTGGTGTAGTTGACCGTATGATCGGTACGTTCAGTGATGCATTATCACAAGTAATTTCCGCGCAGGCTGCTCTGCAGGGGGGAAGGCTGTTGCTCGTATACTTGACCGCATGATCGGTAAACTCGGTGATGGTATATCTGAAGTAATTTCCGCGCAGGCTGCTCTGCAGTGGAGAATGCCATTGCTGGTGTAGTTCACCGTATGATCGGTACGTTCAGTGATGCAATATCACAAGTAATTTCCGCGCAAGCTGCTCTGCAGTGGAGAATTCCATTGCTGGTGTACTTGACCGTATAATCGGTACGTTCGGTGATGCAATATCACAAGTAATTTCCGCGCAGGCTGCTCTGCAGTGGAGAATGCCATTGCTGGTGTACTTGACCGCATGATCGGTACGTTCAGTGATGCAATATCACAAGTAATTTCCGCGCAGGCTGCTCTGCAGTGGAGAATGCCATTGCTGGTGTAGTTGACCCTATGATCGGTATGTTCAGCAGTGATGCAATACCACAAGTAATTTCCGCGCAGGCTGCTCTGCAGTGGAGAATGCCATTGCTGGTGTACTTGACCGTATGATCGATACGTTAGGTGATGCAACATCAAGTAGTTTCCGCGCAGGCTGCTCTGCAGTGGAGAACGCCATTGTTGGTGCACTTGACCGTATGATCGGTACGTTCAGTGATGCAATACCACAAGTAATATCCGCGCAGGCTGCTCTGCAGTGAAGGCTGTTGCTCGTATACTTGACTGCATGATCAGTACGTTCAGTGATGCATTATCACAAGTAGTTTCTGCGCAGGCTGCTCTGCAGTGGAGAATGCCATTGCTGGTGTACTTGACCGTATGATCGGTACGTTCAGTGATGCAATATCACAAGTAATTTCCGCGCTGGCTGCTCTGCAGTGAAGAATGCCATTGCTGTTGTACTTGACCGCATGATCGGTACGTTCAGTGATGCAATATCACAAGTAATTTCCGCGCAGGCTGCTCTTCAGTGGAGAATGCCATTGCTGTTGTACTTGACCGCATGATCGGTACGTTCAGTGATGCAATATCACAAGTAATTTCCGCGCAGGCTGCTCTGCAGTGCAGAATGCCATTGCTGGTGTACTTGACCGTATGATCGGTACGTTCAGTGATGCAATATCACAAGTAATTTCCGCGCAGGCTGCTCTGGAGTGTAGAATTCCATTGCTGGTATACTTGACCGTATGATCGGTACGTTCAGTGATGCAATATCACAAGTAATTTCCGCGCTGGCTTCTCTGCAGTGAAGAATGCCATTGCTGGTGTACTTGACCGTATGATCGGTACGTTCAGTGATGCAATACCACAAGTAATTTCCGCGCAGGCTGCTCTGCAGTGAAGAATGCCATTGCTGTTGTACTTGACCGCATGATCGGTACGTTCAGTGATGCAATATCACAAGTAATTTCCGCGCAGGCTGCTCTGCAGTGGAGAATGCCATTGCTGTTGTACTTGACCGCATGATCGGTAGGTTCAGTGATGCAATATCACAAGTAATTTCCGCGCAGGCTGCTCTGCAGTGGAGAATGCCATTGCTGGTGTACTTGACCGTATGATCGGTACGTTCAGTGATGCAATATCACAAGTAATTTCGGCGCAGGCTGCTCTGGAGTGTAGAATTCCATTGCTGGTATACTTGACCGTATGATCGGTACGTTCAGTGATGCAATATCACAAGTAATTTCCGCGCTGGCTTCTCTGCAGTGAAGAATGCCATTGCTGGTGTACTTGACCGTATGATCGGTACGTTCAGTGATGCAATACCACAAGTAATTTCCGCGCAGGCTGCTCTGGAGTGTAGAATTCCATTGCTGGTATACTTGACCGTATGATCGGTACGTTCAGTGATGCAATATCACAAGTAATTTCCGCGCTGGCTTCTCTGCAGTGAAGAATGCCATTGCTGTTGTACTTGACCGCATGATCGGTACGTTCAGTGATGCAATATCACAAGTAATTTCCGCGCAGGCTGCTCTGCAGTGGAGGATGCCATTGCTGTTGTACTTGACCGCATGATCGGTACGTTCAGTGATGCAATATCACAAGTAATTTCCGCGCAGGCTGCTCTGCAGTGGAGAATGCCATTGTTGGTGTACTTGACCGTATGATCGGTACGTTCAGTGATGCAATATCACAAGTAATTTCCGCGCAGGCTGCTCTGCAGTGGAGAAATCCATTGCTGGTGTAGTTGACCCTATGATCGGTACGTTCAGCAGTGATGCAATATCACAAGTAATTTACGCGCAGGCTGCTCTGCAGTGGAGAATGCCATTGCTGGTGCACTTGACCGTATGATCGGTACGTTCAGTGATGCAATACCACAATTAATTTCCGCGCAGGCTGCTCTGCAGTGGAGAATGCAATTGATGGTGTACTTGACCGCATGATCGGTACGTTCAGTGACGCAATATCACAAGTAAATTCGCGCTCAGGCTGCTCTGCAGTGGAGAATGCCATTGCTGGTGTACTTGACCGTATGATCGGTACGTTCAGTGATGCAATATCACAAGTAATTTCGCGCAGGCTGCTCTGCAGTGGAGAATGCCATTGCTGTGTACTTGACCGCATGATCGGTACGTTTAGTGATGCAATATCACAAGTAATTTCCGCGCAGGCTGCTCTGCAATGGAGAATGCCATTGCTGGTGTACTTGGCCCGAATGATCGGTACGTTCAGTGAGGCATTATCACAAGTAATTTCCGCGCAGGCTGCTCTGCAAGGGAGAAGGCTGTTGCTCGTATACTTGAGTGCATGATCGGTACGTTCAGTGATGCAATATCACAAGTAATTTCCGCACAGGCTGCTCTGCAGTGAATGCCATTGCTGGTGTACTTGTCCGTATGATCGGTACGTTCAGTTATGCAATATCACTAGTAATTTCCGCGCAGGCTGCTCTGCCGTGGAGAATTCCATTGCTGGTGTACTTGACCGTATGATCGGTACGTTCAGTGATGCAATACCACAAGTAATTTCCGCGCAGGCTGCTCTGCAGTGGAGAATTCCATTGCTGGTGTAGTTGACCGTATGATCGGTACGTTCAGTGATGCAATATCACAAGTAATTTCCGCGCAGGCTGCTCTGCAGTGGAGAATGCCATTGCTGGTGTACTTGGCCGTATGATCGGTACGTTCAGTGATGCATTATCACAAGTAATTTCCGCGCAGGCTGCTCTGCAAGCAAGAACGCTGTTGCTCGTATACTTGAGTGCATGATCGGTACGTTCGGTGATGTTATATCAGAAGTAATATCCGCGCATTCTGCTCTGCCGTGGAGAAGGCCATTGCTGTTGTACTTGACCGCATGATCAGTACGTTCAGTGATGCGATATCAGAAGTAATTTCCGCGCAGGCTGCTCTGCAGTGGAGGAGGCCATTGCAGGTGTACTTCACCGGATGGTCAGTACTTTCAGTGATGCAATATCAGAAGTAATTTCCGCGCAGGCTGCTCTGCAGTGGAGAAGGCTGTTGCTGGTATAGTTGACTGCTTGATCGGTACGTTCAGTGATGCATTTTCACAAGTAATTTCCGCGCAGGATGCTCTGCTGTGGAGAAGGCCATTGCTGGTGTACTTGACCGCATGATCAATATACGTTCAGTGATGCAATATCAAAAGTAATTTCCGCGCAGGCTGCTCTGCTGTGGAGAAGGCTGTTGCTGGTATACTTGACTGCATAACCGGTACGTTCAGTGATGCATTATCACAAGTAATATCCGCGCAGGCTGCTCTGCAGTGAAGGCTGTTGCTCGTATACTTGACTGCATGATCAGTACGTTCAGTTATGCAATATCACAAGTAATTTCCGCGCAGGCTGCTCTGCTGTGGAGAATGCCATTGCTGGTGTACTTGACCGTATTTTCAGTATGTTCAGTGATGCAATATCAGAGGTAATTTCCGCGCAGGCTGCCCTGCAGTGGAGAATGACATTGCTGGTGTACTTGACCGTATGATCGGTGCGTTCAGTGATGCAATATCACAAGTAATTTCCGCGCAGGCTGCTCTGCAGTGTAGAATGCCATTGCTGGTATACTTGACCGTATGATCGGTACGTTCATTGATGCAATATCACAAGTAATTTCCGCGCAGGCTGCTCTGCAGTGGAGAATGCCATTGCTGGTGTACTTGACCGTATGATCGGTACGTTCAGTGATGCAATATCACAAGTAATTTCCGCGCTGGCTGCTCTGCAGTGAAGAATGCCATTGCTGTTGTACTTGACCGCATGATCGGTACGTTGAGTGATGCAATATCACAAGTAATTTCCGCGCAGGCTGCTCTGCAGTGGAGAATGCCATTGCTGTTGTACTTGACCGCATGATCGGTACGTTAAGTGATGCAATATCACAAGTAATTTCCGCGCAGGCTGCTCTGCAGTGGAGAATGCCATTGCTGGTGTACTTGACCGTATGATCGGTACGTTCAGTGATGCAATATCACAAGTAATTTCCGCGCTGGCTGCTCTGCAGTGAAGAATGCCATTGCTGTTGTACTTGACCGCATGATCGGTACGTTCAGTGATGCAATATCACAAGTAATTTCCGCGCAGGCTGCTCTGCAGTGGAGAATGCCATTGCTGTTGTACTTGACTGCATGATCGGTACGTTCAGTGATGCAATATCACAAGTAATTTCCGCGCAGGCTGCTCTGCAGTGGAGAATGCCATTGCTGGTGTACTTGACCGTATGATCGGTACGTTCAGTGATGCAATATCACAAGTAATTTCCGCGCTGGCTTCTCTGCAGTGAAGAATGCCATTGCTGTTGTACTTGACCGCATGATCGGTACGTTCAGTGATGCAATATCACAAGTAATTTCCGCGCAGGCTGCTCTGCAGTGGAGGATGCCATTGCTGTTGTACTTGACCGCATGATCGGTACGTTCAGTGATGCAATATCACAAGTAATTTCCGCGCAGGCTGCTCTGCAGTGGAGAATGCCATTGTTGGTGTACTTGACCGTATGATCGGTACGTTCAGTGATGCAATATCACAAGTAATTTCCGCGCAGGCTGCTCTGCAGTGGAGAATACCATTGCTGGTGTAGTTGACCCTATGATCGGTACGTTCAGCAGTGATGCAATATCACAAGTAATTTACGCGCAGGCTGCTCTGCAGTGGAGAATGCCATTGCTGGTGCACTTGACCATATGATCGGTACGTTCAGTGATGCAATACCACAATTAATTTCCGCGCAGGCTGCTCTGCAGTGGAGAATGCAATTGATGGTGTACTTGACCGCATGATCGGTACGTTCAGTGACGCAATATCACAAGTAAATTCGCGCTCAGGCTGCTCTGCAGTGGAGAATGCCATTGCTGGTGTACTTGACCGTATGATCGGTACGTTCAGTGATGCAATATCACAAGTAATTTCGCGCAGGCTGCTCTGCAGTGGAGAATGCCATTGCTGTGTACTTGACCGCATGATCGGTACGTTTAGTGATGCAATATCACAAGTAATTTCCGCGCAGGCTGCTCTGCAATGGAGAATGCCATTGCTGGTGTACTTGTCCCGAATGATCGGTACGTTCAGTGAGGCATTATCACAAGTAATTTCCGCGCAGGCTGCTCTGCAGGGGGGAAGGCTGTTGCTCGTATACTTGACCGCATGATCGGTAAACTTGGTGATGTTATATCTGAAGTAATTTCCGCGCAGGCTGCTCTGCAGTGGAGAATGCCATTGCTGGTGTAGTTCACCGTATGATCGGTACGTTCAGTGATGCAATATCACAAGTAATTTCCGCGCAGGCTGCTCTGCAGTGGAGAATGCCATTGCTGGTGTACTTGACCGCATGATCGGTACGTTCAGTGATGCAATATCACAAGTAATTTCCGCGCAGGCTGCTCTGCAGTGGAGAATGCCATTGCCGGTGTAGTTGACCCTATGATCGGTATGTTCAGCAGTGATGCAATACCACAAGTAATTTCCGCGCAGGCTGCTCTGCAGTGGAGAATGCCATTGCTGGTGTACTTGACCGTATGATCGATACGTTAGGTGATGCAACATCAAGTAGTTTCCGCGCAGGCTGCTCTGCACTGGAGAACGCCATTGTTGGTGCACTTGACCGTATGATCGGTACGTTCAGTGATGCAATACCACAAATTTGAAAGAAAAAGAAGCGAGTTACCCTTTTAGAGAGCCTGAAACCTGGTTGGTGCCTACACCACGCATAAATACCGGTAAACAGCGCCTGCAATATAGACTTCCTTCTCTTCTAAACACATTCAAATCTGCCAATTTCAACTTGTCTACCTGTACTAATCGTGAGCTGCGTTGCTTATACATAGACTGTGTTACAAAATGATTTTTTTTTCTTTAAACTGCACTAAGAGGTGTTTTTGTTTTGTTTAATTTGTGTTGTTTGATTCATTGTGCTTTTGTTGTACTGCTGAAAGATACTTATGCAATGATGTTTGGATGAACATGTAAATTGCCCACATGTACAATCTAGTGGTAGATTTTTTTTTTGGTGTTAATGTGTTTTTCTCTGAATTGTTTTCTTTTGTTTGTTTTGTTATTTTTTCTCGTTGCCTGTCACTGCTGCCCGGTATAATGGGGGCTGCGGCTCAGTCAAGCTGTCTATGACAGCTTTTTCTGCAGCTCCTCTGTCACTTTTTTGAGGCAGAAATAAAATTGATTGATTGATTGATTGAAGTAATATCCGCGCAGGCTGCTCTGCAGTGAAGGCTGTTGCTCGTATACTTGACTGCATGATCAGTACGTTCAGTGATGCATTATCACAAGTAGTTTCTGCGCAGGCTGCTCTGCAGTGGAGAATGCCATTGCTGGTGTACTTGACCGCATGATCGGTACGTTCAGTTATGCAATATCACAAGTAATTTCCGCGCAGGCTGCTCTGCTGTGGAGAATGCCATTGCTGGTGTAGTTGACCGTATGATCAGTATGTTCAGTGATGAAATATCACAGGTAATTTCCGCGCAGGCTGCCCTGCAGTGGAGAATGACATTGCTGGTGTACTTGACCGTATGATCGGTGCGTTCAGTGATGCAATATCACAAGTAATTTCAGCGCAGGCTGCTCTGCAGTGTAGAATGCCATTGCTGGTATACTTGACAGTATGATCGGTACGTTCATTGATGCAATATCACAAGTAATTTCCGCGTAGGCTGCTCTGCAGTGGAGAATGCCATTGCTGGTGTACTTGACCGTATGATCGGTACGTTCAGTGATGCAATATCAAGTAATTTCCGCGCTGGCTGCTCTGCAGTGAAGAATGCCATTGCTGTTGTACTTGACCGCATGATCGGTACGTTGAGTGATGCAATATCACAAGTAATTTCCGCGCAGGCTGCTCTGCAGTGGAGAATGCCATTGCTGTTGTACTTGACCGCATGATCGGTACGTTCAGTGATGCAATATAACAAGTAATTTCCGCGCAGGCTGCTCTGCAGTGGAGAATGCCATTGCTGGTGTACTTGACCGTATGATCGGTACGTTCAGTGATGCAATATCACAAGTAATTTCCGTGCTGGCTGCTCTGCAGTGAAGAATGCCATTGCTGTTGTACTTGACCGCATGATCGGTACGTTCAGTGATGCAATATCACAAGTAATTTCCGCGCAGGCTGCTCTGCAGTGGAGAATGCCATTGCTGTTGTACTTGACCGCATGATCGGTACGTTCAGTGATGCAATATCACAAGTAATTTCCGCGCAGGCTGCTCTGCAGTGGAGAATGCCATTGCTGGTGTACTTGACCGTATGATCGGTACGTTCAGTGATGCAATATCACAAGTAATTTCCGCGCAGGCTGCTCTGGAGTGTAGAATTCCATTGCTGGTATACTTGACCGTATGATCGGCACGTTCAGTGATGCAATATCACAAGTAATTTCCGCGCTGGCTTCTCTGCAGTGAAGAATGCCATTGCTGTTGTACTTGACCGCATGATCGGTACGTTCAGTGATGCAATATCACAAGTAATTTCCGCGCAGGCTGCTCTGCAGTGGAGAATGCCATTGCTGTTGTACTTGACCGCATGATCGGTACGTTCAGTGATGCAATATCACAAGTAATTTCCGCGCAGGCTGCTCTGCAGTGGAGAATGCCATTGCTGGTGTACTTGACCGTATGATCGGTACGTTCAGTGATGCAATATCACAAGTAATTTCCGCGCAGGCTGCTCTGCAGTGGAGAATACCATTGCTGGTGTAGTTGACCCTATGATCGGTACGTTCAGCAGTGATGCAATATCACAAGTAATTTACGCGCAGGCTGCTCTGCAGTGGAGAATGCCATTGCTGGTGCACTTGACCGTATGATCGGTACGTTCAGTGATGCAATACCACAATTAATTTCCGCGCAGGCTGCTCTGCAGTGGAGAATGCCATTGCTGGTGTACTTGACCGCATGATCGGTACGTTCAGTGACGCAATATCACAAGTAAATTCGCGCTCAGGCTGCTCTGCAGTGGAGAATTCCATTGCAGGTGTACTTGACCGTATGATCGGTACGTTCAGTGATGCAATATCACAAGTAATTTCGCGCAGGCTGCTCTGCAGTGGAGAATGCCATTGCTGTGTACTTGACCGCATGATCGGTACGTTTAGTGATGCAATATCACAAGTAATTTCCGCGCAGGCTGCTCTGCAATGGAGAATGCCATTGCTGGTGTACTTGGCCCGAATGATCGGTACGTTCAGTGATGCATTATCACAAGTAATTTCCGCGCAGGCTGCTCTGCAAGGGAGAAGGCTGTTGCTCGTATACTTGAGTGCATGATCGGTACGTTCAGTGATGCAATATCACAAGTAATTTCCGCACAGGCTGCTCTGCAGTGAATGCCATTGCTGGTGTACTTGTCCGTATGATCGGTACGTTCAGTTATGCAATATCACTAGTAATTTCCGCGCAGGCTGCTCGGCAGTGGAGAATGCCATTGCTGGTGTACTTGACCGTATGATCGGTACGTTCAGTGATGCAATATCACAAGTAATTTCCGCGCAGGCTGCTCTCCTGTGGAGAATGCCATTGCTGGTGTAGTTGACCGTATGATCGGTACGTTCAGTGATGCAATATCACAAGTAATTTCCGCGCAGGCTGCTCTGCAGTGGAAAATTCCATTGCTGGTGTACTTGGCCGTATGATCGGTACGTTCAGTGATGCAATATCACAAGTAATTTCCGCGCAGGCTGCTCTCCAGTGGAGAATGCCATTGCTGGTTTAGTTGACCGTATGATCGGTACGTTCAGTGATGCAATATCACAAGTAATTTCCGCGCAGGCTGCTCTGCAGTGGAAAATGCCATTGCTGCTGTACTTGGCCGTATGATCGGTACGTTCAGTGATGCATTATCACAAGTAATTTCCGCGCAGGCTGCTCTGCAGTGGAGAATGCCATTGCTGGTGTACTTGACCGTATGATCGGTACGTTCAGTGATGCAATATCACAAGTAATTTCCGCGCAGGCTGCTCTGGAGTGTAGAATTCCATTGCTGGTATACTTGACCGTATGATCGGTACGTTCAGTGATTCAATATCACAAGTAATTTCCGCGCTGGCTTCTCTGCAGTGAAGAATGCCATTGCTGTTGTACTTGACCGCATGATCGGTACGTTCAGTGATGCAATATCACAAGTAATTTCCGCGGAGGCTGCTCTGCAGTGGAGAATGCCATTGCTGTTGTACTTGACCGCATGATCGGTACGTTCAGTGATGCAATACCACAAGTAATATCCGCGCAGGCTGCTCTGCAGTGAAGGCTGTTGCTCGTATACTTGACTGCATGATCAGTACGTTCAGTGATGCATTATCACAAGTAGTTTCTGCGCAGGCTGCTCTGCTGTGGAGAATGCCATTGCTTTTGTACTTGACCGCATGATCGGTACGTTCAGTTATGCAATATCACTAGTAATTTCCGCGCAGGCTGCTCTGCTGTGGAGAATTCCATTGCTGGTGTAGTTGACCGTATGATCAGTATGTTCAGTGATGCAATATCACAGGTAATTTCCGCGCAGGCTGCCCTGCAGTGGAGAATGACATTGCTGGTGTACTTGACCGTATGATCGGTACGTTCAGTGATGCAATATCACAAGTAATTTCGCGCAGGCTGCTCTGCAGTGGAGAATGCCATTGCTGTGTACTTGACCGCATGATCGGTACGTTTAGTGATGCAATATCACAAGTAATTTCCGCGCAGGCTGCTCTGCAATGGAGAATGCCATTGCTGGTGTACTTGGCCCGAATGATCGGTACGTTCAGTGATGCATTATCACAAGTAATTTCCGCGCAGGCTGCTCTGCAAGGGAGAAGGCTGTTCTCGTATACTTGAGTGCATGATCGGTACGTTCAGTGATGCAATATCACAAGTAATTTCCGCACAGGCTGCTCTGCAGTGAATGCCATTGCTGGTGTACTTGTCCGTATGATCGGTACGTTCAGTTATGCAATATCACTAGTAATTTCCGCGCAGGCTGCTCGGCAGTGGAGAATGCCATTGCTGGTGTACTTGACCGTATGATCGGTACGTTCAGTGATGCAATATCACAAGTAATTTCCGCGCAGGCTGCTCTCCAGTGGAGAATGCCATTGCTGGTGTACTTGGCCGTATGATCGGTACGTTCAGTGATGCAATATCACAAGTAATTTCCGCGCAGGCTGCTCTGCAGTGGAAAATGCCATTGCTGCTGTACTTGACCGTATCATCGGTACGTTCGGTGATGCAATATCACAAGTAATTTCCGCGCAGGCTGCTCTCCAGTGGAGAATGCCATCGCTGGTGTAGTTGACCGTATGATCGGTACGTTCAGTGATGCATTATCACAAGTAATTTCCGCGCAGGCTGCTCTGCAGGGGGGAAGGCTGTTGCTCGTATACTTGACCGCATGATCGGTAAACTCGGTGATGGTATATCTGAAGTAATTTCCGCGCAGGCTGCTCTGCAGTGGAGAATGCCATTGCTGGTGTAGTTCACCGTATGATCGGTACGTTCAGTGATGCAATATCACAAGTAATTTCCGCGCAAGCTGCTCTGCAGTGGAGAATTCCATTGCTGGTGTACTTGACCGTATAATCGGTACGTTCGGTGATGCAATATCACAAGTAATTTCCGCGCAGGCTGCTCTGCAGTGGAGAATGCCATTGCTGGTGTACTTGACCGCATGATCGGTACGTTCAGTGATGCAATATCACAAGTAATTTCCGCGCAGGCTGCTCTGCAGTGGAGAATGCCATTGCTGGTGTAGTTGACCCTATGATCGGTATGTTCAGCAGTGATGCAATACCACAAGTAATTTCCGCGCAGGCTGCTCTGCAGTGGAGAATGCCATTGCTGGTGTACTTGACCGTATGATCGATACGTTAGGTGATGCAACATCAAGTAGTTTCCGCGCAGGCTGCTCTGCAGTGGAGAACGCCATTGTTGGTGCACTTGACCGTATGATCGGTACGTTCAGTGATGCAATACCACAAGTAATATCCGCGCAGGCTGCTCTGCAGTGAAGGCTGTTGCTCGTATACTTGACTGCATGATCAGTACGTTCAGTGATGCATTATCACAAGTAGTTTCTGCGCAGGCTGCTCTGCAGTGGAGAATGCCATTGCTGGTGTACTTGACCGTATGATCGGTACGTTCAGTGATGCAATATCACAAGTAATTTCCGCGCTGGCTGCTCTGCAGTGAAGAATGCCATTGCTGTTGTACTTGACCGCATGATCGGTACGTTCAGTGATGCAATATCACAAGTAATTTCCGCGCAGGCTGCTCTTCAGTGGAGAATGCCATTGCTGTTGTACTTGACCGCATGATCGGTACGTTCAGTGATGCAATATCACAAGTAATTTCCGCGCAGGCTGCTCTGCAGTGCAGAATGCCATTGCTGGTGTACTTGACCGTATGATCGGTACGTTCAGTGATGCAATATCACAAGTAATTTCCGCGCAGGCTGCTCTGGAGTGTAGAATTCCATTGCTGGTATACTTGACCGTATGATCGGTACGTTCAGTGATGCAATATCACAAGTAATTTCCGCGCTGGCTTCTCTGCAGTGAAGAATGCCATTGCTGGTGTACTTGACCGTATGATCGGTACGTTCAGTGATGCAATACCACAAGTAATTTCCGCGCAGGCTGCTCTGCAGTGAAGAATGCCATTGCTGTTGTACTTGACCGCATGATCGGTACGTTCAGTGATGCAATATCACAAGTAATTTCCGCGCAGGCTGCTCTGCAGTGGAGAATGCCATTGCTGTTGTACTTGACCGCATGATCGGTAGGTTCAGTGATGCAATATCACAAGTAATTTCCGCGCAGGCTGCTCTGCAGTGGAGAATGCCATTGCTGGTGTACTTGACCGTATGATCGGTACGTTCAGTGATGCAATATCACAAGTAATTTCCGCGCAGGCTGCTCTGGAGTGTAGAATTCCATTGCTGGTATACTTGACCGTATGATCGGCACGTTCAGTGATGCAATATCACAAGTAATTTCCGCGCTGGCTTCTCTGCAGTGAAGAATGCCATTGCTGTTGTACTTGACCGCATGATCGGTACGTTCAGTGATGCAATATCACAAGTAATTTCCGCGCAGGCTGCTCTGCAGTGGAGAATGCCATTGCTGTTGTACTTGACCGCATGATCGGTACGTTCAGTGATGCAATATCACAAGTAATTTCCGCGCAGGCTGCTCTGCAGTGGAGAATGCCATTGCTGGTGTACTTGACCGTATGATCGGTACGTTCAGTGATGCAATATCACAAGTAATTTCCGCGCAGGCTGCTCTGCAGTGGAGAATACCATTGCTGGTGTAGTTGACCCTATGATCGGTACGTTCAGCAGTGATGCAATATCACAAGTAATTTACGCGCAGGCTGCTCTGCAGTGGAGAATGCCATTGCTGGTGCACTTGACCGTATGATCGGTACGTTCAGTGATGCAATACCACAATTAATTTCCGCGCAGGCTGCTCTGCAGTGGAGAATGCCATTGCTGGTGTACTTGACCGCATGATCGGTACGTTCAGTGACGCAATATCACAAGTAAATTCGCGCTCAGGCTGCTCTGCAGTGGAGAATTCCATTGCAGGTGTACTTGACCGTATGATCGGTACGTTCAGTGATGCAATATCACAAGTAATTTCGCGCAGGCTGCTCTGCAGTGGAGAATGCCATTGCTGTGTACTTGACCGCATGATCGGTACGTTTAGTGATGCAATATCACAAGTAATTTCCGCGCAGGCTGCTCTGCAATGGAGAATGCCATTGCTGGTGTACTTGGCCCGAATGATCGGTACGTTCAGTGATGCATTATCACAAGTAATTTCCGCGCAGGCTGCTCTGCAAGGGAGAAGGCTGTTGCTCGTATACTTGAGTGCATGATCGGTACGTTCAGTGATGCAATATCACAAGTAATTTCCGCACAGGCTGCTCTGCAGTGAATGCCATTGCTGGTGTACTTGTCCGTATGATCGGTACGTTCAGTTATGCAATATCACTAGTAATTTCCGCGCAGGCTGCTCGGCAGTGGAGAATGCCATTGCTGGTGTACTTGACCGTATGATCGGTACGTTCAGTGATGCAATATCACAAGTAATTTCCGCGCAGGCTGCTCTCCTGTGGAGAATGCCATTGCTGGTGTAGTTGACCGTATGATCGGTACGTTCAGTGATGCAATATCACAAGTAATTTCCGCGCAGGCTGCTCTGCAGTGGAAAATTCCATTGCTGGTGTACTTGGCCGTATGATCGGTACGTTCAGTGATGCAATATCACAAGTAATTTCCGCGCAGGCTGCTCTCCAGTGGAGAATGCCATTGCTGGTTTAGTTGACCGTATGATCGGTACGTTCAGTGATGCAATATCACAAGTAATTTCCGCGCAGGCTGCTCTGCAGTGGAAAATGCCATTGCTGCTGTACTTGGCCGTATGATCGGTACGTTCAGTGATGCATTATCACAAGTAATTTCCGCGCAGGCTGCTCTGCAGTGGAGAATGCCATTGCTGGTGTACTTGACCGTATGATCGGTACGTTCAGTGATGCAATATCACAAGTAATTTCCGCGCAGGCTGCTCTGGAGTGTAGAATTCCATTGCTGGTATACTTGACCGTATGATCGGTACGTTCAGTGATTCAATATCACAAGTAATTTCCGCGCTGGCTTCTCTGCAGTGAAGAATGCCATTGCTGTTGTACTTGACCGCATGATCGGTACGTTCAGTGATGCAATATCACAAGTAATTTCCGCGGAGGCTGCTCTGCAGTGGAGAATGCCATTGCTGTTGTACTTGACCGCATGATCGGTACGTTCAGTGATGCAATACCACAAGTAATATCCGCGCAGGCTGCTCTGCAGTGAAGGCTGTTGCTCGTATACTTGACTGCATGATCAGTACGTTCAGTGATGCATTATCACAAGTAGTTTCTGCGCAGGCTGCTCTGCTGTGGAGAATGCCATTGCTTTTGTACTTGACCGCATGATCGGTACGTTCAGTTATGCAATATCACTAGTAATTTCCGCGCAGGCTGCTCTGCTGTGGAGAATTCCATTGCTGGTGTAGTTGACCGTATGATCAGTATGTTCAGTGATGCAATATCACAGGTAATTTCCGCGCAGGCTGCCCTGCAGTGGAGAATGACATTGCTGGTGTACTTGACCGTATGATCGGTACGTTCAGTGATGCAATATCACAAGTAATTTCGCGCAGGCTGCTCTGCAGTGGAGAATGCCATTGCTGTGTACTTGACCGCATGATCGGTACGTTTAGTGATGCAATATCACAAGTAATTTCCGCGCAGGCTGCTCTGCAATGGAGAATGCCATTGCTGGTGTACTTGGCCCGAATGATCGGTACGTTCAGTGATGCATTATCACAAGTAATTTCCGCGCAGGCTGCTCTGCAAGGGAGAAGGCTGTTCTCGTATACTTGAGTGCATGATCGGTACGTTCAGTGATGCAATATCACAAGTAATTTCCGCACAGGCTGCTCTGCAGTGAATGCCATTGCTGGTGTACTTGTCCGTATGATCGGTACGTTCAGTTATGCAATATCACTAGTAATTTCCGCGCAGGCTGCTCGGCAGTGGAGAATGCCATTGCTGGTGTACTTGACCGTATGATCGGTACGTTCAGTGATGCAATATCACAAGTAATTTCCGCGCAGGCTGCTCTCCAGTGGAGAATGCCATTGCTGGTGTACTTGGCCGTATGATCGGTACGTTCAGTGATGCAATATCACAAGTAATTTCCGCGCAGGCTGCTCTGCAGTGGAAAATGCCATTGCTGCTGTACTTGACCGTATCATCGGTACGTTCGGTGATGCAATATCACAAGTAATTTCCGCGCAGGCTGCTCTCCAGTGGAGAATGCCATCGCTGGTGTAGTTGACCGTATGATCGGTACGTTCAGTGATGCATTATCACAAGTAATTTCCGCGCAGGCTGCTCTGCAGGGGGGAAGGCTGTTGCTCGTATACTTGACCGCATGATCGGTAAACTCGGTGATCGTATATCTGAAGTAATTTCCGCGCAGGCTGCTCTGCAGTGGAGAATGCCATTGCTGGTGTAGTTCACCGTATGATCGGTACGTTCAGTGATGCAATATCACAAGTAATTTCCGCGCAAGCTGCTCTGCAGTGGAGAATTCCATTGCTGGTGTACTTGACCGTATAATCGGTACGTTCGGTGATGCAATATCACAAGTAATTTCCGCGCAGGCTGCTCTGCAGTGGAGAATGCCATTGCTGGTGTACTTGACCGCATGATCGGTACGTTCAGTGATGCAATATCACAAGTAATTTCCGCGCAGGCTGCTCTGCAGTGGAGAATGCCATTGCTGGTGTAGTTGACCCTATGATCGGTATGTTCAGCAGTGATGCAATACCACAAGTAATTTCCGCGCAGGCTGCTCTGCAGTGGAGAATGCCATTGCTGGTGTACTTGACCGTATGATCGATACGTTAGGTGATGCAACATCAAGTAGTTTCCGCGCAGGCTGCTCTGCAGTGGAGAACGCCATTGTTGGTGCACTTGACCGTATGATCGGTACGTTCAGTGATGCAATACCACAAGTAATATCCGCGCAGGCTGCTCTGCAGTGAAGGCTGTTGCTCGTATACTTGACTGCATGATCAGTACGTTCAGTGATGCATTATCACAAGTAGTTTCTGCGCAGGCTGCTCTGCAGTGGAGAATGCCATTGCTGGTGTACTTGACCGTATGATCGGTACGTTCAGTGATGCAATATCACAAGTAATTTCCGCGCTGGCTGCTCTGCAGTGAAGAATGCCATTGCTGTTGTACTTGACCGCATGATCGGTACGTTCAGTGATGCAATATCACAAGTAATTTCCGCGCAGGCTGCTCTTCAGTGGAGAATGCCATTGCTGTTGTACTTGACCGCATGATCGGTACGTTCAGTGATGCAATATCACAAGTAATTTCCGCGCAGGCTGCTCTGCAGTGCAGAATGCCATTGCTGGTGTACTTGACCGTATGATCGGTACGTTCAGTGATGCAATATCACAAGTAATTTCCGCGCAGGCTGCTCTGGAGTGTAGAATTCCATTGCTGGTATACTTGACCGTATGATCGGTACGTTCAGTGATGCAATATCACAAGTAATTTCCGCGCTGGCTTCTCTGCAGTGAAGAATGCCATTGCTGGTGTACTTGACCGTATGATCGGTACGTTCAGTGATGCAATACCACAAGTAATTTCCGCGCAGGCTGCTCTGCAGTGAAGAATGCCATTGCTGTTGTACTTGACCGCATGATCGGTACGTTCAGTGATGCAATATCACAAGTAATTTCCGCGCAGGCTGCTCTGCAGTGGAGAATGCCATTGCTGTTGTACTTGACCGCATGATCGGTAGGTTCAGTGATGCAATATCACAAGTAATTTCCGCGCAGGCTGCTCTGCAGTGGAGAATGCCATTGCTGGTGTACTTGACCGTATGATCGGTACGTTCAGTGATGCAATATCACAAGTAATTTCGGCGCAGGCTGCTCTGGAGTGTAGAATTCCATTGCTGGTATACTTGACCGTATGATCGGTACGTTCAGTGATGCAATATCACAAGTAATTTCCGCGCTGGCTTCTCTGCAGTGAAGAATGCCATTGCTGGTGTACTTGACCGTATGATCGGTACGTTCAGTGATGCAATACCACAAGTAATTTCCGCGCAGGCTGCTCTGGAGTGTAGAATTCCATTGCTGGTATACTTGACCGTATGATCGGTACGTTCAGTGATGCAATATCACAAGTAATTTCCGCGCTGGCTTCTCTGCAGTGAAGAATGCCATTGCTGTTGTACTTGACCGCATGATCGGTACGTTCAGTGATGCAATATCACAAGTAATTTCCGCGCAGGCTGCTCTGCAGTGGAGGATGCCATTGCTGTTGTACTTGACCGCATGATCGGTACGTTCAGTGATGCAATATCACAAGTAATTTCCGCGCAGGCTGCTCTGCAGTGGAGAATGCCATTGTTGGTGTACTTGACCGTATGATCGGTACGTTCAGTGATGCAATATCACAAGTAATTTCCGCGCAGGCTGCTCTGCAGTGGAGAATACCATTGCTGGTGTAGTTGACCCTATGATCGGTACGTTCAGCAGTGATGCAATATCACAAGTAATTTACGCGCAGGCTGCTCTGCAGTGGAGAATGCCATTGCTGGTGCACTTGACCGTATGATCGGTACGTTCAGTGATGCAATACCACAATTAATTTCCGCGCAGGCTGCTCTGCAGTGGAGAATGCAATTGATGGTGTACTTGACCGCATGATCGGTACGTTCAGTGACGCAATATCACAAGTAAATTCGCGCTCAGGCTGCTCTGCAGTGGAGAATGCCATTGCTGGTGTACTTGACCGTATGATCGGTACGTTCAGTGATGCAATATCACAAGTAATTTCGCGCAGGCTGCTCTGCAGTGGAGAATGCCATTGCTGTGTACTTGACCGCATGATCGGTACGTTTAGTGATGCAATATCACAAGTAATTTCCGCGCAGGCTGCTCTGCAATGGAGAATGCCATTGCTGGTGTACTTGGCCCGAATGATCGGTACGTTCAGTGAGGCATTATCACAAGTAATTTCCGCGCAGGCTGCTCTGCAAGGGAGAAGGCTGTTGCTCGTATACTTGAGTGCATGATCGGTACGTTCAGTGATGCAATATCACAAGTAATTTCCGCACAGGCTGCTCTGCAGTGAATGCCATTGCTGGTGTACTTGTCCGTATGATCGGTACGTTCAGTTATGCAATATCACTAGTAATTTCCGCGCAGGCTGCTCTGCCGTGGAGAATCCATTGCTGGTGTACTTGACCGTATGATCGGTACGTTCAGTGATGCAATACCACAAGTAATTTCCGCGCAGGCTGCTCTGCAGTGGAGAATTCCATTGCTGGTGTAGTTGACCGTATGATCGGTACGTTCAGTGATGCAATATCACAAGTAATTTCCGCGCAGGCTGCTCTGCAGTGGAGAATGCCATTGCTGGTGTACTTGGCCGTATGATCGGTACGTTCAGTGATGCATTATCACAAGTAATTTCCGCGCAGGCTGCTCTGCAAGCAAGAACGCTGTTGCTCGTATACTTGAGTGCATGATCGGTACGTTCGGTGATGTTATATCAGAAGTAATATCCGCGCATTCTGCTCTGCCGTGGAGAAGGCCATTGCTGTTGTACTTGACCGCATGATCAGTACGTTCAGTGATGCGATATCAGAAGTAATTTCCGCGCAGGCTTCTCTGCAGTGGAGGAGGCCATTGCAGGTGTACTTCACCGGATGGTCAGTACTTTCAGTGATGCAATATCAGAAGTAATTTCCGCGCAGGCTGCTCTGCAGTGGAGAAGGCTGTTGCTGGTATAGTTGACTGCTTGATCGGTACGTTCAGTGATGCATTTTCACAAGTAATTTCCGCGCAGGATGCTCTGCTGTGGAGAAGGCCATTGCTGGTGTACTTGACCGCATGATCAATATACGTTCAGTGATGCAATATCAAAAGTAATTTCCGCGCAGGCTGCTCTGCTGTGGAGAAGGCTGTTGCTGGTATACTTGACTGCATAACCGGTACGTTCAGTGATGCATTATCACAAGTAATATCCGCGCAGGCTGCTCTGCAGTGAAGGCTGTTGCTCGTATACTTGACTGCATGATCAGTACGTTCAGTTATGCAATATCACAAGTAATTTCCGCGCAGGCTGCTCTGCTGTGGAGAATGCCATTGCTGGTGTACTTGACCGTATTTTCAGTATGTTCAGTGATGCAATATCAGAGGTAATTTCCGCGCAGGCTGCCCTGCAGTGGAGAATGACATTGCTGGTGTACTTGACCGTATGATCGGTGCGTTCAGTGATGCAATATCACAAGTAATTTCCGCGCAGGCTGCTCTGCAGTGTAGAATGCCATTGCTGGTATACTTGACCGTATGATCGGTACGTTCATTGATGCAATATCACAAGTAATTTCCGCGCAGGCTGCTCTGCAGTGGAGAATGCCATTGCTGGTGTACTTGACCGTATGATCGGTACGTTCAGTGATGCAATATCACAAGTAATTTCCGCGCTGGCTGCTCTGCAGTGAAGAATGCCATTGCTGTTGTACTTGACCGCATGATCGGTACGTTGAGTGATGCAATATCACAAGTAATTTCCGCGCAGGCTGCTCTGCAGTGGAGAATGCCATTGCTGTTGTACTTGACCGCATGATCGGTACGTTCAGTGATGCAATATAACAAGTAATTTCCGCGCAGGCTGCTCTGCAGTGGAGAATGCCATTGCTGGTGTACTTGACCGTATGATCGGTACGTTCAGTGATGCAATATCACAAGTAATTTCCGCGCTGGCTGCTCTGCAGTGAAGAATGCCATTGCTGTTGTACTTGACCGCATGATCGGTACGTTCAGTGATGCAATATCACAAGTAATTTCCGCGCAGGCTGCTCTGCAGTGGAGAATGCCATTGCTGTTGTACTTGACTGCATGATCGGTACGTTCAGTGATGCAATATCACAAGTAATTTCCGCGCAGGCTGCTCTGCAGTGGAGAATGCCATTGCTGGTGTACTTGACCGTATGATCGGTACGTTCAGTGATGCAATATCACAAGTAATTTCCGCGCTGGCTTCTCTGCAGTGAAGAATGCCATTGCTGTTGTACTTGACCGCATGATCGGTACGTTCAGTGATGCAATATCACAAGTAATTTCCGCGCAGGCTGCTCTGCAGTGGAGGATGCCATTGCTGTTGTACTTGACCGCATGATCGGTACGTTCAGTGATGCAATATCACAAGTAATTTCCGCGCAGGCTGCTCTGCAGTGGAGAATGCCATTGTTGGTGTACTTGACCGTATGATCGGTACGTTCAGTGATGCAATATCACAAGTAATTTCCGCGCAGGCTGCTCTGCAGTGGAGAATACCATTGCTGGTGTAGTTGACCCTATGATCGGTACGTTCAGCAGTGATGCAATATCACAAGTAATTTACGCGCAGGCTGCTCTGCAGTGGAGAATGCCATTGCTGGTGCACTTGACCATATGATCGGTACGTTCAGTGATGCAATACCACAATTAATTTCCGCGCAGGCTGCTCTGCAGTGGAGAATGCAATTGATGGTGTACTTGACCGCATGATCGGTACGTTCAGTGACGCAATATCACAAGTAAATTCGCGCTCAGGCTGCTCTGCAGTGGAGAATGCCATTGCTGGTGTACTTGACCGTATGATCGGTACGTTCAGTGATGCAATATCACAAGTAATTTCGCGCAGGCTGCTCTGCAGTGGAGAATGCCATTGCTGTGTACTTGACCGCATGATCGGTACGTTTAGTGATGCAATATCACAAGTAATTTCCGCGCAGGCTGCTCTGCAATGGAGAATGCCATTGCTGGTGTACTTGTCCCGAATGATCGGTACGTTCAGTGAGGCATTATCACAAGTAATTTCCGCGCAGGCTGCTCTGCAGGGGGGAAGGCTGTTGCTCGTATACTTGACCGCATGATCGGTAAACTTGGTGATGTTATATCTGAAGTAATTTCCGCGCAGGCTGCTCTGCAGTGGAGAATGCCATTGCTGGTGTAGTTCACCGTATGATCGGTACGTTCAGTGATGCAATATCACAAGTAATTTCCGCGCAGGCTGCTCTGCAGTGGAGAATGCCATTGCTGGTGTACTTGACCGCATGATCGGTACGTTCAGTGATGCAATATCACAAGTAATTTCCGCGCAGGCTGCTCTGCAGTGGAGAATGCCATTGCTGGTGTAGTTGACCCTATGATCGGTATGTTCAGCAGTGATGCAATACCACAAGTAATTTCCGCGCAGGCTGCTCTGCAGTGGAGAATGCCATTGCTGGTGTACTTGACCGTATGATCGATACGTTAGGTGATGCAACATCAAGTAGTTTCCGCGCAGGCTGCTCTGCAGTGGAGAACGCCATTGTTGGTGCACTTGACCGTATGATCGGTACGTTCAGTGATGCAATACCACAAATTTGAAAGAAAAAGAAGCGAGTTACCCTTTTAGAGAGCCTGAAACCTGGTTGGTGCCTACACCACGCATAAATACCGGTAAACAGCGCCTGCAATATAGACTTCCTTCTCTTCTAAACACATTCAAATCTGCCAATTTCAACTTGTCTACCTGTACTAATCGTGAGCTGCGTTGCTTATACATAGACTGTGTTACAAAATGATTTTTTTTTTCTTTAAACTGCACTAAGAGGTGTTTTTGTTTTGTTTAATTTGTGTTGTTTGATTCATTGTGCTTTTGTTGTACTGCTGAAAGATACTTATGCAATGATGTTTGGATGAACATGTAAATTGCCCACATGTACAATCTAGTGGTAGATTTTTTTTTTGGTGTTAATGTGTTTTTCTCTGAATTGTTTTCTTTTGTTTGTTTTGTTATTTTTTCTCGTTGCCTGTCACTGCTGCCCGGTATAATGGGGGCTGCGGCTCAGTCAAGCTGTCTATGACAGCTTTTTCTGCAGCTCCTCTGTCACTTTTTTGAGGCAGAAATAAAATTGATTGATTGATTGATTGAAGTAATATCCGCGCAGGCTGCTCTGCAGTGAAGGCTGTTGCTCGTATACTTGACTGCATGATCAGTACGTTCAGTGATGCATTATCACAAGTAGTTTCTGCGCAGGCTGCTCTGCAGTGGAGAATGCCATTGCTGGTGTACTTGACCGCATGATCGGTACGTTCAGTTATGCAATATCACAAGTAATTTCCGCGCAGGCTGCTCTGCTGTGGAGAATGCCATTGCTGGTGTAGTTGACCGTATGATCAGTATGTTCAGTGATGAAATATCACAGGTAATTTCCGCGCAGGCTGCCCTGCAGTGGAGAATGACATTGCTGGTGTACTTGACCGTATGATCGGTGCGTTCAGTGATGCAATATCACAAGTAATTTCAGCGCAGGCTGCTCTGCAGTGTAGAATGCCATTGCTGGTATACTTGACCGTATGATCGGTACGTTCATTGATGCAATATCACAAGTAATTTCCGCGTAGGCTGCTCTGCAGTGGAGAATGCCATTGCTGGTGTACTTGACCGTATGATCGGTACGTTCAGTGATGCAATATCAAGTAATTTCCGCGCTGGCTGCTCTGCAGTGAAGAATGCCATTGCTGTTGTACTTGACCGCATGATCGGTACGTTGAGTGATGCAATATCACAAGTAATTTCCGCGCAGGCTGCTCTGCAGTGGAGAATGCCATTGCTGTTGTACTTGACCGCATGATCGGTACGTTCAGTGATGCAATATAACAAGTAATTTCCGCGCAGGCTGCTCTGCAGTGGAGAATGCCATTGCTGGTGTACTTGACCGTATGATCGGTACGTTCAGTGATGCAATATCACAAGTAATTTCCGTGCTGGCTGCTCTGCAGTGAAGAATGCCATTGCTGTTGTACTTGACCGCATGATCGGTACGTTCAGTGATGCAATATCACAAGTAATTTCCGCGCAGGCTGCTCTGCAGTGGAGAATGCCATTGCTGTTGTACTTGACCGCATGATCGGTACGTTCAGTGATGCAATATCACAAGTAATTTCCGCGCAGGCTGCTCTGCAGTGGAGAATGCCATTGCTGGTGTACTTGACCGTATGATCGGTACGTTCAGTGATGCAATATCACAAGTAATTTCCGCGCAGGCTGCTCTGGAGTGTAGAATTCCATTGCTGGTATACTTGACCGTATGATCGGCACGTTCAGTGATGCAATATCACAAGTAATTTCCGCGCTGGCTTCTCTGCAGTGAAGAATGCCATTGCTGTTGTACTTGACCGCATGATCGGTACGTTCAGTGATGCAATATCACAAGTAATTTCCGCGCAGGCTGCTCTGCAGTGGAGAATGCCATTGCTGTTGTACTTGACCGCATGATCGGTACGTTCAGTGATGCAATATCACAAGTAATTTCCGCGCAGGCTGCTCTGCAGTGGAGAATGCCATTGCTGGTGTACTTGACCGTATGATCGGTACGTTCAGTGATGCAATATCACAAGTAATTTCCGCGCAGGCTGCTCTGCAGTGGAGAATACCATTGCTGGTGTAGTTGACCCTATGATCGGTACGTTCAGCAGTGATGCAATATCACAAGTAATTTACGCGCAGGCTGCTCTGCAGTGGAGAATGCCATTGCTGGTGCACTTGACCGTATGATCGGTACGTTCAGTGATGCAATACCACAATTAATTTCCGCGCAGGCTGCTCTGCAGTGGAGAATGCCATTGCTGGTGTACTTGACCGCATGATCGGTACGTTCAGTGACGCAATATCACAAGTAAATTCGCGCTCAGGCTGCTCTGCAGTGGAGAATTCCATTGCAGGTGTACTTGACCGTATGATCGGTACGTTCAGTGATGCAATATCACAAGTAATTTCGCGCAGGCTGCTCTGCAGTGGAGAATGCCATTGCTGTGTACTTGACCGCATGATCGGTACGTTTAGTGATGCAATATCACAAGTAATTTCCGCGCAGGCTGCTCTGCAATGGAGAATGCCATTGCTGGTGTACTTGGCCCGAATGATCGGTACGTTCAGTGATGCATTATCACAAGTAATTTCCGCGCAGGCTGCTCTGCAAGGGAGAAGGCTGTTGCTCGTATACTTGAGTGCATGATCGGTACGTTCAGTGATGCAATATCACAAGTAATTTCCGCACAGGCTGCTCTGCAGTGAATGCCATTGCTGGTGTACTTGTCCGTATGATCGGTACGTTCAGTTATGCAATATCACTAGTAATTTCCGCGCAGGCTGCTCGGCAGTGGAGAATGCCATTGCTGGTGTACTTGACCGTATGATCGGTACGTTCAGTGATGCAATATCACAAGTAATTTCCGCGCAGGCTGCTCTCCTGTGGAGAATGCCATTGCTGGTGTAGTTGACCGTATGATCGGTACGTTCAGTGATGCAATATCACAAGTAATTTCCGCGCAGGCTGCTCTGCAGTGGAAAATTCCATTGCTGGTGTACTTGGCCGTATGATCGGTACGTTCAGTGATGCAATATCACAAGTAATTTCCGCGCAGGCTGCTCTCCAGTGGAGAATGCCATTGCTGGTTTAGTTGACCGTATGATCGGTACGTTCAGTGATGCAATATCACAAGTAATTTCCGCGCAGGCTGCTCTGCAGTGGAAAATGCCATTGCTGCTGTACTTGGCCGTATGATCGGTACGTTCAGTGATGCATTATCACAAGTAATTTCCGCGCAGGCTGCTCTGCAGGGGGAAGGCTGTTGCTCGTATACTTGACCGCATGATCGGTAAACTCGGTGATGTTATATCTGAAGTAATTTCCGCGCAGGCTGCTCTGCAGTGGAGAATGCCATTGCTGGTGTAGTTCACCGTATGATCGGTACGTTCAGTGATGCAATATCACAAGTAATTTCCGCGCAAGCTGCTCTGCAGTGGAGAATCCCATTGCTGGTGTACTTGACCGTATGATCGGTACGTTCGGTGATGCAATATCACAAGTAATTTCCGCGCAGGCTGCTCTGCAGTGGAGAATGCCATTGCTGGTGTACTTGACCGCATGATCGGTACGTTCAGTGATGCAATATCACAAGTAATGTCCGCGCAGGCTGCTCTGAAGTGGAGAATGCCATTGCTGTTGTAGTTGACCCTATGATCGGTATGTTCAGCAGTGATGCACTACCACAAGTAATTTCCGCGCAGGCTGCTCTGCAGTGGAGAATGCCATTGCTGGTGTACTTGACCGTATGATCGATACGTTAGGTGATGCAACATCAAGTAGTTTCCGCGCAGGCTGCTCTGCAGTGGAGAACGCCATTGTTGGTGCACTTGACCGTATGATCGGTACGTTCAGTGATGCAATACCACAAGTAATTTCCGCGCAGGCTGCTCTGCAAGGGAGAAGGCTGTTGCTCGTATACTTGAGTGCATGATAGGTATGTTCAGTGATGCAATATCACAAGTAATTTCCGCGCAGGCTGCTCTGCAGTGTAGAAGGCTGTTGCTGGTATACTTGACTGCTTGATCGGTACGTTCAGTGATGCATTTTCACATGCAATTTCTGCGCAGGCTGCTCTGCTGTGCAGAAGGCCATTGCTGGTGTACTTGACCGCATGATCAGTATACGTTGAGTGATGCAATATCAGAAGTAATTTCCGCGCAGGCTGCTCTGCTGTGGAGAAAGCCATCACTGGTGTACTTAACCGCATGATCAGTAGGTTCAGTGATGCATTATCACAAGTAGTTTCTGCGCAGGCTGCTCTGCAGTGGAGAATGCCACTGCTGGTGTATTTGACCTCATGATCAGCACGTTCAATGATGCATTACCACAAGTAATTTTCGCGCACGCTGCTCTGCGGTGAGAAGGCCACTGCTGGTGTATTTGACCGCATGATCAGTACGTCCAGTGACGCAATATCACAGGTAATTTCCGCGCAGGCTGCTCTGCGGCGGAGAAGCCTGTTGCTGGTGTACTTGACCGCATGATCAGTACGTTCAGTGATGAGTGATCACAAGTAATTTCCGCGCATGCTGCTCTGCTGTGGAGAAGGCAGTTGCTGGTATACTTGACTGCATGATCGGTGCGTTCAGTCATGCATTATCACAAGTAATTTCCGCCCAGGCTGCTCTGCTGTGGAGAAGGCCATTGCTGGTGTACTTGACCGCATGATCAGTACGTTCAGTGATGCAATATCAGAAGTAATTTCCCCGGAGGCTGCTCTGCAGTGGAGAAGGCTGTTGCTTGTATACTTGACTGCATGATCGGTGCGTTCATTGATGCATTATCACAAGTAATTTCCGCCCTTGCTGCTCTCCTGTGGAGAAGGCCATTGCTGGTGCACTTCACCGCATGATCAGTACTCTCAGTGATGCAATATCAGAAGTAATTTCCGCGCAGTCTGCTGGAGAAGGCTGTTGCTGGTATACTTGACTGCATGATGTGTGCATTCAGTGATGCATTATCACAAGTAATTTCCGCCCAGGCTGCTCTGCTGTGGAGAAGGCGATTGCTGGTGTTCTTGACCGCATGATCAGTACGTTCAGTGAAGCAATATCAGAAGCAATTTCCCCGCCGTACGTTCAGTTATGCATTATCACAAGTAATATCCACGCAGACTGCTCTGCAGTGGAGAAGGCTGTTCATGGTGTACTTGACCGCATGATCAGTACGATCAGTGATGCAATATCAGAAGTAATTTCCGCGCAGGCTGCTCTGCTGTGGAGAAAGCCATCACTGGTGTACTTGACCACATGATCAGTAGGTTCAGTGATGCATTATCACAAGTAGTTTCTGCGCAGGCTGCTCTGCAGTGGAGAATGCCACTGCTGGTGTATTTGACCTCATGATCAGCTCGTTCAATGATGCATTATCTCAAGTAATTCCCGCGCAGGCTGCTCTGCGGTGAGAAGGCCACTGCTGGTGTATTTGACCGCATGATCAGTACGTTCAGTGATGCATTATCACAAGTAATTTCCGCCCTGGCTGCTCTGCTGTGGAGAAGGCCATTGCTGGTGTACTTGACCGTATGATCGGTACGTTCAGTGATGCAATATCACAAGTAATTTCCGCGCAGGCTGCTCTGCAGTGGAGAATGCCATTGCTGGTGTACTTGGCCGTATGATCGGTACGTTCAGTGATGCAATATCACAAGTAATTTCCGCGCAGGCTGCTCTGCAGTGGAGAACGCCTTTGCTGTTGTACTTGACCGCATGATCGGTACGTTCAGTGATGCACTATCACAAGTAATTTCCGCGCATTCTGCTCTGCCGTGGAGATGGCCATTGCTGTTGTACTTGACCGCATGATCAGTACGTTCAGTGATGCGATATCAGAAGTAATTTCCGCGCAGGCTGCGTTGCAGTGGAGGAGGCCATTGCAGGTGTACTTCACCGGATGGTCAGTACTTTCAGTGATGCAATATCAGAAGTAATTTCCGCGCAGGCTGCTCTGCAGTGGAGAAGGCTGTTGCTGGTATAGTTGACTGCTTGATCGGTACGTTCAGTGATGCATTTTCACAAGTAATTTCCGCGCAGGCTGCTCTGCTGTGGAGAAGGCCATTGCTGGTGTACTTGACCGCATGATCAATATACGTTCAGTGATGCAATATCAAAAGTAATTTCCGCGCAGGCTGCTCTGCTGTGGAGAAGGCTGTTGCTGGTATACTTGACTGCATAACCGGTACGTTCACTGATGCATTATCACAAGTAATATCCGCGCAGGCTGCTCTGCAGTGAAGGCTGTTGCTCGTATACTTGACTGCATGATCAGTACGTTCAGTGATGCATTATCACAAGTAGTTTTTGCGCAGGCTGCTCTGCAGTGGAGAATGCCATTGCTGGTGTACTTGACCGCATGATCGGTACGTTCAGTTATGCAATATCACAAGTAATTTCCGCGCAGGCTGCTCTGCTGTGGAGAATGCCATTGCTGGTGTACTTGACCGTATGATCAGTATGTTCAGTGATGCAATATCACAGGTAATTTCCGCGCAGGCTGCCCTGCAGTGGAGAATGACATTGCTGGTGTACTTGACCGTATGATCGGTGCGTTCAGTGATGCAATATCACAAGTAATTTCCGCGCAGGCTGCTCTGCAGTGTAGAATGCCATTGCTGGTATACTTGACCGTATGATCGGTACGTTCATTGATGCAATATCACAAGTAATTTCCGCGCAGGCTGCTCTGCAGTGGAGAATGCCATTGCTGGTGTACTTGACCGTATGATCGGTACGTTCAGTGATGCAATATCACAAGTAATTTCCGCGCTGGCTGCTCTGCAGTGAAGAATGCCATTGCTGTTGTACTTGACCGCATGATAGGTACGTTGAGTGATGCAATATCACAATTAATTTCCGCGCAGGCTGCTCTGCAGTGGAGAATGCCATTGCTGTTGTACTTGACCGCATGATCGGTACGTTCAGTGATGCAATATCACAAGTAATTTCCGCGCAGGCTGCTCTGCAGTGGAGAATGCCATTGCTGGTGTACTTGACCGTATGATCGGTACGTTCAGCGATGCAATATCACAAGTAATTTCCGCGCTGGCTGCTCTGCAGTGAAGAATGCCATTGCTGTTGTACTTGACCGCATGATCGGTACGTTCAGTGATGCAATATCACAAGTAATTTCCGCGCAGGCTGCTCTGCAGTGGAGAATGCCATTGCTGTTGTACTTGACCGCATGATCGGTACGTTCAGTGATGCAATATCACAAGTAATTTCCGCGCAGGCTGCTCTGCAATGGAGAATGCCATTGCTGGTGTACTTGACCGTATGATCGGTACGTTCAGTGATGCAATATCACAAGTAATTTCCGCGCAGGCTGCTCTGGAGTGTAGAATTCCATTGCTGGTATACTTGACCGTATGATCGGTACGTTCAGTGATACAATATCACAAGTAATTTCCGCGCTGGCTTCTCTGCAGTGAAGAATTCCATTGCTGTTGTACTTGACCGCATGATCGGTACGTTCAGTGATGCAATATCACAAGTAATTTCCGCGCAGGCTGCTCTGCAGTGGAGAATGCCATTGCTGTTGTACTTGACCGCATGATCGGTACGTTCAGTGATGCAATATCACAAGTAATTTCCGCGCAGGCTGCTCTGCAGTGACGAATGCCATTGCTGTTGTACTTGACCGCATGATCGGTACGTTCAGTGATGCAATATCACAAGTAATTTACGCGCAGGCTGCTCTGCAGTGGAGAATGCCATTGCTGGTGCACTTGACCGTATGATCGGTACGTTCAGTGATGCAATACCACAATTAATTTCCGCGCAGGCTGCTCTGCAGTGGAGAATGCAATTGCTGGTGTACTTGACCGCATGATCGGTACGTTCAGTGACGCAATATCACAAGTAAATTCGCGCTCAGGCTGCTCTGCAGTGGAGAATGCCATTGCTGGTGTACTTGACCGTATGATCGGTACGTTCAGTGATGCAATATCACAAGTAATTTCGCGCAGGCTGCTCTGCAGTGGAGAATGCCATTGCTGTGTACTTGACCGCATGATCGGTACGTTTAGTGATGCAATATCACAAGTAATTTCCGCGCAGGCTGCTCTGCAATGGAGAATGCCATTGCTGGTGTACTTGGCCCGAATGATCGGTACGTTCAGTGATGCATTATCACAAGTAATTTCCGCGCAGGCTGCTCTGCAAGGGAGAAGGCTGTTGCTCGTATACTTGAGTGCATGATCGGTACGTTCAGTGATGCAATATCACAAGTAATTTCCGCACAGGCTGCTCTGCAGTGAATGCCATTGCTGGTGTACTTGTCCGTATGATCGGTACGTTCAGTTATGCAATATCACTAGTAATTTCCGCGCAGGCTGCTCGGCAGTGGAGAATGCCATTGCTGGTGTACTTGACCGTATGATCGGTACGTTCAGTGATGCAATATCACAAGTAATTTCCGCGCAGGCTGCTCTCCAGTGGAGAATGCCATTGCTGGTGTACTTGGCCGTATGATCGGTACGTTCAGTGATGCAATATCACAAGTAATTTCCGCGCAGGCTGCTCTCCAGTGGAGAATGCCATTGCTGGTGTAGTTGACCGTATGATCGGTACGTTCAGTGATGCAATATCACAAGTAATTTCCGCGCAGGCTGCTCTGCAGTGGAAAATGCCATTGCTGCTGTACTTGACCGTATCATCGGTACGTTCGGTGATGCAATATCACAAGTAATTTCCGCGCAGGCTGCTCTCCAGTGGAGAATGCCATTGCTGGTGTAGTTGACCGTATGATCGGTATGTTCAGTGATGCATTATCACAAGTAATTTCCGCGCAGGCTGCTCTGCAGGGGGGAAGGCTGTTGCTCGTATACTTGACCGCATGATCGGTAAACTCGGTGATGTTATATCTGAAGTAATTTCCGCGCAGGCTGCTCTGCAGTGGAGAATGCCATTGCTGGTGTAGTTCACCGTATGATCGGTACGTTCAGTGATGCATTATCACAAGTAATTTCCGCCCTGGCTGCTCTGCTGTGGAGAAGGCCATTGCTGGTGTACTTGACCGTATGATCGGTACGTTCAGTGATGCAATATCACAAGTAATTTCCGCGCAGGCTGCTCTGCAGTGGAGAATGCCATTGCTGGTGTACTTGGCCGTATGATCGGTACGTTCATTGATGCATTATCACAAGTAATTTCCGCGCAGGCTGCTCTGCAAGCAAGAAGGCTGTTGCTCGTATACTTGAGTGCATGATCGGTACTTTCGGTGATGTTATATCAGAAGTAATATCCGCGCATTCTGCTCTGCCGTGGAGAAGGCCATTGCTGTTGTACTTGACCGCATGATCAGTACGTTCAGTGATGCGATATCAGAAGTAATTTCCAGGCTGCTCTGCAGTGGAGGAGGCCATTGCAGGTGTACTTCACCGGATGGTCAGTACTTTCAGTGATGCAATATCAGAAGTAATTTCCGCGCAGGCTGCTCTGCAGTGGAGAAGGCTGTTGCTGGTATAGTTGACTGCTTGATCGGTACGTTCAGTGATGCATTTTCACAAAAAATTTCCGCGCAGGCTGATCTGCTGTGGAGAAGGCCATTGCTGGTGTACTTGACCGCATGATCAATATACGTTCAGTGATGCAATATCAAAAGTAATTTCCGCGCAGGCTGCTCTGCTGTGGAGAAGGCTGTTGCTGGTATACTTGACTGCATAACCGGTACGTTCAGTGATGCATTATCACAAGTAATATCCGCGCAGGCTGCTCTGCAGTGAAGGCTGTTGCTCGTATACTTGACTGCATGATCAGTACGTTCAGTGATGCATTATCTCAAGTAGTTTCTGCGCAGGCTGCTCTGCAGTGGAGAATGCCATTGCTGGTGTACTTGACCGCATGATCGGTACGTTCAGTTATGCAATATCACAAGTAATTTCCGCGCAGGCTGCTCTGCTGTGGAGAATGCCATTGCTGGTGTACTTGACCGTATGATCAGTATGTTAAGTGATGCAATATCACAGGTAATTTCCGCGCAGGCTGCCCTGCAGTGTAGAATGACATTGCTGGTGTACTTGACCGTATGATCGGTGCGTTCAGTGATGCAATATCACAAGTAATTTCCGCGCAGGCTGCTCTGCAGTGTAGAATGCCATTGCTGGTATACTTGACCGTATGATCGGTACGTTCATTGATGCAATATCACAAGTAATTTCCGCGCAGGCTGCTCTGCAGTGGAGAATGCCATTGCTGGTGTACTTGACCGTATGATCGGTACGTTCAGTGATGCAATATCACAAGTAATTTCCGCGCTGGCTGCTCTGCATTGAAGAATGCCATTGCTGTTGTACTTGACTGCATGATCGGTACGTTCAGTGATGCAATATCACAAGTAATTTCCGCGCAGGCTGCTCTGCAGTGGAGAATGCCATTGCTGTTGTACTTGACCGCATGATCGGTACGTTCAGTGATGCAATATCACAAGTAATTTCCGCGCAGGCTGCTCTGCAGTGGAGATTGCCATTGCTGGTGTACTTGACCGTATGATCGGTACGTTCAGTGATGCAATATCACAAGTAATTTCCGCGCTGGCTGCTCTGCAGTGAAGAATGCCATTGCTGTTGTACTTGACCGCATGATCGGTACGTTCAGTGATGCAATATCACAAGTAATTTCCGCGCAGGCTGCTCTGCAGTGGAGAATGCCATTGCTGTTGTACTTGACCGCATGATCGGTACGTTCAGTGATGCAATATCACAAGTAATTTCCGCGCAGGCTGCTCTGCAGTGGAGAATGCCATTGCTGGTGTACTTGACCGTATGATCGGTACGTTCAGTGATGCAATATCACAAGTAATTTCCGCGCTGGCTTCTCTACAGTGAAGATGCCATTGCTGTTGTACTTGACCGCATGATCGGTACGTTCAGTGATGCAATATCACAAGTAATTTCCGCGCAGGCTGCTCTGCAGTGGAGAACGCCTTTGCTGTTGTACTTGACCGCATGATCGGTACGTTCAGTGATGCACTATCACAAGTAATTTCCGCGCATTCTGCTCTGCCGTGGAGATGGCCATTGCTGTTGTACTTGACCGCATGATCAGTACGTTCAGTGATGCGATATCAGAAGTAATTTCCGCGCAGGCTGCGTTGCAGTGGAGGAGGCCATTGCAGGTGTACTTCACCGGATGGTCAGTACTTTCAGTGATGCATTATCACAAGTAATATCCGCGCAGGCTGCTCTGCAGTGAAGGCTGTTGCTCGTATACTTGACTGCATGATCAGTACGTTCAGTGATGCATTATCACAAGTAGTTTCTGCGCAGGCTGCTCTGCAGTGGAGAATGCCATTGCTGGTGTACTTGACCGCATGATCGGTACGTTCAGTTATGCAATATCACAAGTAATTTCCGCGCAGGCTGCTCTGCTGTGGAGAATGCCATTGCTGGTGTACTTGACCGTATGATCAGTATGTTCAGTGATGCAATATCACAGGTAATTTCCGCGCAGGCTGCCCTGCAGTGGAGAATGACATTGCTGGTGTACTTGACCGTATGATCGGTGCGTTCAGAGATGCAATATCACAAGTAATTTCCGCGCAGGCTGCTCTGCAGTGTAGAATGCCATTGCTGGTATACTTGACCGTATGATCGGTACGTTCATTGATGCAATATCACAAGTAATTTCCGCGCAGGCTGCTCTGCAGTGGAGAATGCCATTGCTGGTGTACTTGACCGTATGATCGGTACGTTCAGTGATGCAATATCACAAGTAATTTCCGCGCTGGCTGCTCTGCAGTGAAGAATGCCATTGCTGTTGTACTTGACCGCATGATAGGTACGTTGAGTGATGCAATATCACAAGTAATTTCCGCGCAGGCTGCTCTGCAGTGGAGAATGCCATTGCTGTTGTACTTGACCGCATGATCGGTACGTTCAGTGATGCAATATCACAAGTAATTTCCGCGCAGGCTGCTCTGCAGTGGAGAATGCCATTGCTGGTGTACTTGACCGTATGATCGGTACGTTCAGTGATGCAATATCACAAGTAATTTCCGCGCTGGCTGCTCTGCAGTGAAGAATGCCATTGCTGTTGTACTTGACCGCATGATCGGTACGTTCAGTGATGCAATATCACAAGTAATTTCCGCGCAGGCTGCTCTGCAGTGGAGAATGCCATTGCTGTTGTACTTGACCGCATGATCGGTACGTTCAGTGATGCAATATCACAAGTAATTTCCGCGCAGGCTGCTCTGCAATGGAGAATGCCATTGCTGGTGTACTTGACCGTATGATCGGTACGTTCAGTGATGCAATATCACAAGTAATTTCCGCGCAGGCTGCTCTGGAGTGTAGAATTCCATTGCTGGTATACTTGACCGTATGATCGGTACGTTCAGTGATACAATATCACAAGTAATTTCCGCGCTGGCTTCTCTGCAGTGAAGAATGCCATTGCTGTTGTACTTGACCGCATGATCGGTACGTTCAGTGATGCAATATCACAAGTAATTTCCGCGCAGGCTGCTCTGCAGTGACGAATGCCATTGCTGTTGTACTTGACCGCATGATCGGTACGTTCAGTGATGCAATATCACAAGTAATTTACGCGCAGGCTGCTCTGCAGTGGAGAATGCCATTGCTGGTGCACTTGACCGTATGATCGGTACGTTCAGTGATGCAATACCACAATTAATTTCCGCGCAGGCTGCTCTGCAGTGGAGAATGCAATTGCTGGTGTACTTGACCGCATGATCGGTACGTTCAGTGACGCAATATCACAAGTAAATTCGCGCTCAGGCTGCTCTGCAGTGGAGAATGCCATTGCTGGTGTACTTGACCGTATGATCGGTACGTTCAGTGATGCAATATCACAAATAATTTCGCGCAGGCTGCTCTGCAGTGGAGAATGCCATTGCTGTGTACTTGACCGCATGATCGGTACGTTTAGTGATGCAATATCACAAGTAATTTCCGCGCAGGCTGCTCTGCAATGGAGAATGCCATTGCTGGTGTACTTGGCCCGAATGATCGGTACGTTCAGTGATGCATTATCACAAGTAATTTTCGCGCAGGCTGCTCTGCAAGGGAGAAGGCTGTTGCTCGTATACTTGAGTGCATGATCGGTACGTTCAGTGATGCAATATCACAAGTAATTTCCGCACAGGCTGCTCTGCAGTGAATGCCATTGCTGGTGTACTTGTCCGTATGATCGGTACGTTCAGTTATGCAATATCACTAGTAATTTCCGCGCAGGCTGCTCGGCAGTGGAGAATGCCATTGCTGGTGTACTTGACCGTATGATCGGTACGTTCAGTGATGCAATATCACAAGTAATTTCCGCGCAGGCTGCTCTCCAGTGGAGAATGCCATTGCTGGTGTACTTGGCCGTATGATCGGTACGTTCAGTGATGCAATATCACAAGTAATTTCCGCGCAGGCTGCTCTCCAGTGGAGAATGCCATTGCTGGTGTAGTTGACCGTATGATCGGTACGTTCAGTGATGCAATATCACAAGTAATTTCCGCGCAGGCTGCTCTGCAGTGGAAAATGCCATTGCTGCTGTACTTGACCGTATCATCGGTACGTTCGGTGATGCAATATCACAAGTAATTTCCGCGCAGGCTGCTCTCTAGTGGAGAATGCCATTGCTGGTGTAGTTGACCGTATGATCGGTACGTTCAGTGATGCATTATCACAAGTAATTTCCGCGCAGGCTGCTCTGCAGGGGGGAAGGCTGTTGCTCGTATACTTGACCGCATGATCGGTAAACTCGGTGATGTTATATCTGAAGTAATTTCCGCGCAGGCTGCTCTGCAGTGGAGAATGCCATTGCTGGTGTAGTTCACCGTATGATCGGTACGTTCAGTGATGCAATATCACAAGTAATTTCCGCGCAAGCTGCTCTGCACTGGAGAATGCCATTGCTGGTGTACTTGACCGTATAATAGGTACGTTCGGTGATGCAATATCACAAGTAATTTCCGCGCAGGCTGCTCTGCAGTGGAGAATGCCATTGCTGGTGTACTTGACCGCATGATCGGTACGTTCAGTGATGCAATATCACAAGTAATTTCCGCGCAGGCTGCTCTGCAGTGGAGAATGCCATTGCTGGTGTAGTTGACCCTATGATCGGTATGTTCAGCAGTGATGCAATACCACAAGTAATTTCCGCGCAGGCTGCTCTGCAGTGGAGAATGCCATTGCTGGTGTACTTGACCGTATGATCGATACGTTAGGTGATGCAACATCAAGTAGTTTCCGCGCAGGCTGCTCTGCAGTGGAGAACGCCATTGTTGGTGCACTTGACCGTATGATCGGTACGTTCAGTGATGCAATACCACAAGTAATATCCGCGCAGGCTGCTCTGCAGTGAAGGCTGTTGCTCGTATACTTGACTGCATGATCAGTACGTTCAGTGATGCATTATCACAAGTAGTTTCTGCGCAGGCTGCTCTGCAGTGGAGAATGCCATTGCTGGTGTACTTGACCGCATGATCGGTACGTTCAGTTATGCAATATCACTAGTAATTTCCGCGAAGGCTGCTCTGCTGTGGAGAATTCCATTGCTGGTGTAGTTGACCGTATGATCAGTATGTTCAGTGATGCAATATCACAGGTAATTTCCGCGCAGGCTGCCCTGCAGTGGAGAATGACATTGCTGGTGTACTTGACCGTATGATCGGTGCGTTCAGTGATGCAATATCACAAGTAATTTCCGCGCAGGCTGCTCTGCAGTGTAGAATGCCATTGCTGGTATACTTGACCGTATGATCGGTACGTTCATTGATGCAATATCACAAGTAATTTCCGCGCAGGCTGCTCTGCAGTGGAGAATGCCATTGCTGGTGTACTTGACCGTATGATCGGTACGTTCAGTGATGCAATATCAAGTAATTTCCGCGCTGGCTGCTCTGCAGTGAAGAATGCCATTGCTGTTGTACTTGACCGCATGATCGGTACGTTGAGTGATGCAATATCACAAGTAATTTCCGCGCAAGCTGCTCTGCAGTGGAGAATGCCATTGCTGTTGTACTTGACCGCATGATCGGTACGTTCAGTGATGCAATATAACAAGTAATTTCCGCGCAGGCTGCTCTGCAGTGGAGAATGCCATTGCTGGTGTACTTGACCGTATGATCGGTACGTTCAGTGATGCAATATCACAAGTAATTTCCGCGCTGGCTGCTCTGCAGTGAAGAATGCCATTGCTGTTGTACTTGACCGCATGATCGGTACGTTCAGTGATGCAATATCACAAGTAATTTCCGCGCAGGCTGCTCTCCAGTGGAGAATGCCATTGCTGTTGTACTTGACCGCATGATCGGTACGTTCAGTGATGCAATATCACAAGTAATTTCCGCGCAGGCTGCTCTGCAGTGGAAAATGCCATTGCTGCTGTACTTGACCGTATCATCGGTACGTTCGGTGATGCAATATCACAAGTAATTTCCGCGCAGGGTGCTCTCCAGTGGAGAATGCCATTGCTGGTGTAGTTGACCGTATGATCGGTACGTTCAGTGATGCATTATCACAAGTAATTTCCGCGCAGGCTTCTCTGCAGTGAAGAATGCCATTGCTGGTGTACTTGACCGTATGATCGGTACGTTCAGTGATGCAATACCACAAGTAATTTCCGCGCAGGCTGCTCTGCAGTGAAGAATGCCATTGCTGTTGTACTTGACCGCATGATCGGTACGTTCAGTGATGCAATATCACAAGTAATTTCCGCGCAGGCTGCTCTGCAGTGGAGAATGCCATTGCTGTTGTACTTAACCGCATGATCGGTAGGTTCAGTGATGCAATATCACAAGTAATTTCCGCGCAGGCTGCTCTGCAGTGGAGAATGCCATTGCTGGTGTACTTGACCGTATGATCGGTACGTTCAGTGATGCAATATCACAAGTAATTTCCGCGCAGGCTGCTCTGGAGTGTAGAATTCCATTGCTGGTATACTTGACCGTATGATCGGTACGTTCAGTGATGCAATATCACAAGTAATTTCCGCGCTGGCTTCTCTGCAGTGAAGAATGCCATTGCTGGTGTACTTGACCGTGTGATCGGTACGTTCAGTGATGCAATACCACAAGTAATTTCCGCGCAGGCTGCTCTGCAGTGGAGAATACCATTTCTGGTGTAGTTGACCCTATGATCGGTACGTTCAGCAGTGATGCAATATCACAAGTAATTTACGCGCAGGCTGCTCTGCAGTGGAGAATGCCATTGCTGGTGCACTTGACCGTATGATCGGTACGTTCAGTGATGCAATACCACAATTAATTTCCGCGCAGGCTGCTCTGCAGTGGAGAATGCCATTGCTGGTGTACTTGACCGCATAATCGGTACGTTCAGTGACGCAATATCACAAGTAAATTCGCGCTCAGGCTGCTCTGCAGTGGAGAATGCCATTGCTGGTGCACTTGACCGTATGATCGGTACGTTCAGTGATGCAATACCACAATTAATTTCCGCGCAGGCTGCTCTGCAGTGGAGAATGCAATTGCTGGTGTACTTGACCGCATGATCGGTACGTTCAGTGACGCAATATCACAAGTAAATTCGCGCTCAGGCTGCTCTGCAGTGGAGAATGCCATTGCTGGTGTACTTGACCGTATGATCGGTACGTTCAGTGATGCAATATCACAAGTAATTTCGCGCAGGCTGCTCTGCAGTGGAGAATGCCATTGCTGTGTACTTGACTGCATGATCGGTACGTTTAGTGATGCAATATCACAAGTAATTTCCGCGCAGGCTGCTCTGCAATGGAGAATGCCATTGCTGGTGTACTTGGCCCGAATGATCGGTACGTTCAGTGATGCATTATCACAAGTAATTTCCGCGCAGGCTGCTCTGCAAGGGAGAAGGCTGTTGCTCGTATACTTGAGTGCATGATCGGTACGTTCAGTGATGCAATATCACAAGTAATTTCCGCACAGGCTGCTCTGCAGTGAATGCCATTGCTGGTGTACTTGTCCGTATGATCGGTACGTTCAGTTATGCAATATCACTAGTAATTTCCGCGCAGGCTGCTCGGCAGTGGAGAATGCCATTGCTGGTGTACTTGACCGTATGATCGGTACGTTCAGTGATGCAATATCACAAGTAATTTCCGCGCAGGCTGCTCTCCAGTGGAGAATGCCATTGCTGGTGTAGTTGACCGTATGATCGGTACATTCAGTGATGCAATATCACAAGTAATTTCCGCGCAGGCTGCTCTGCAGTGGAAAATTCCATTGCTGGTGTACTTGGCCGTATGATCGGTACGTTCAGTGATGCAATATCACAAGTAATTTCCGCGCAGGCTGCTCTCCAGTGGAGAATGCCATTGCTGGTGTAGTTGACCGTATGATCGGTACGTTCAGTGATGCAATATCACAAGTAATTTCCGCGCAGGCTGCTCTGCAGTGGAAAATGCCATTGCTGCTGTACTTGACCGTATAATCGGTACGTTCGGTGATGCAATATCACAAGTAATTTCCGCGCAGGCTGCTCTCCAGTGGAGAATGCCATTGCTGGTGTAGTTGACCGTATGATCGGTACGTTCAGTGATGCATTATCACAAGTAATATCCGCGCAGGCTACTCTGCAGGGGGGAAGGCTGTTGCTCGTATACTTGACCGCATGATCGGTAAACTCGGTGATGTTATATCTGAAGTAATTTCCGCGCAGGCTGCTCTGCAGTGGAGAATGCCATTGCTGGTGTAGCTCACCGTATGATCGGTACGTTCAGTGATGCAATATCACAAGTAATTTCCGCGCAAGCTGCTCTGCAGTGGAGAATGCCATTGCTGGTGTACTTGACCGTATAATCGGTACGTTCGGTGATGCAATATCACAAGTAATATCCGCGCAGGCTGCTCTGCAGTGGAGAATGCCATTGCTGGTGTACTTGACCGCATGATCGGTACGTTCAGTGATGCAATATCACAAGTAATTTCCGCGCAGGCTGCTCTGCAGTGGAGAATGCCATTGCTGGTGTAGTTGACCCTATGATCGGTATGTTCAGCAGTGATGCAATACCACAAGTAATTTCCGCGCAGGCTGCTCTGCAGTGGAGAATGCCATTGCTGGTGTACTTGACCGTATGATCGATACGTTAGGTGATGCAACATCAAGTAGTTTCCGCGCAGGCTGCTCTACAGTGGAGAACGCCATTGTTGGTGCACTTGACCGTATGATCGGTACGTTCAGTGATGCAATACCACAAGTAATATCCGCGCAGGCTGCTCTGCAGTGAAGGCTGTTGCTCGTATACTTGACTGCATGATCAGTACGTTCAGTGATGCATTATCACAAGTAGTTTCTGCGCAGGCTGCTCTGCAGTGGAGAATGCCATTGCTGGTGTACTTGACCGCATGATCGGTACGTTCAGTTATGCAATATCACAAGTAATTTCCGCGCAGGCAGCTCTGCTGTGGAGAATGCCATTGCTGGTGTAGTTGACCGTATGATCAGTATGTTCAGTGATGCAATATCACAGGTAATTTCCGCGCAGGCTGCCCTGCAGTGGAGAATGACATTGCTGGTGTACTTGACCGTATGATCGGTGCGTTCAGTGATGCAATATCACAAGTAATTTCCGCGCAGGCTGCTCTTCAGTGTAGAATGCCATTGCTGGTATACTTGACCGTATGATCGGTACGTTCATTGATGCAATATCACAAGTAATTTCCGCGCAGGCTGCTCTGCAGTGGAGAATGCCATTGCTGGTGTACTTGACCGTATGATCGGTACGTTCAGTGATGCATTATCACAAGTAATTTCCGCGCAGGCTGCTCTGCAAGGGAGAAGGCTGTTGCTCGTATACTTGAGTGCATGATCGGTACGTTCAGTGATGCAATATCACAAGTAATTTCCGCACAGGCTGCTCTGCAGTGAATGCCATTGCTGGTGTACTTGTCCGTATGATCGGTACGTTCAGTTATGTAATATCACTAGTAATTTCCGCGCAGGCTGCTCTGCAGTGGAGAACGCCATTGCTGGTGTACTTGACCGTATGATCGGTACGTTCAGTGATGCAATATCACAAGTAATTTCCGCGCAGGCTGCTCTCCAGTGGAGAATGCCATTGCTGGTGTAGTTGACCGTATGATCGGTACGTTCAGTGATGCAATATCAAAAGTAATTTCCGCGCAGGCTGCTCTGCAGTGGAAAATTCCATTGCTGGTGTACTTGGCCGTATGATCGGTACGTTCAGTGATGCAATATCACAAGTAATTTCCGCGCAGGCTGCTCTCCAGTGGAGAATGCCATTGCTGGTGTAGTTGACCGTATGATCGGTACGTTCAGTGATGCAATATCACAAGTAATTTCCGCGCAGGCTGCTCTGCAGTGGAAAATGCCATTGCTGCTGTACTTGGCCGTATGATGGGTACGTTCAGTGATGCATTATCACAAGTAATTTCCGCGCAAGCTGCTCTGCAGTGGAGAATTCCATTGCTGGTGTACTTGACCGTATGATCGGTACGTTCGGTGATGCAATATCACAAGTAATTTCCGCGCAGGCTGCTCTGCAGTGGAGAATGCCATTGCTGGTGTACTTGACCGCATGATCGGTACGTTCAGTGATGCAATATCACAAGTAATTTCCGCGCAGGCTGCTCTGCAGTGGAGAATGCCATTGCTGGTGTAGTTGACCCTATGATCGGTATGTTCATCAGTGATGCAATACCACAAGTAATTTCCGCGCAGGCTGCTCTGCAGTGGAGAATGCCATTGCTGGTGTACTTGACCGTATGATCGATACGTTAGGTGATGCAACATCAAGTAGTTTCCGCGCAGGCTGCTCTGCAGTGGAGAACGCCATTGTTGGTGCACTTGACCGTATGATCGGTACGTTCAGTGATGCAATACCACAAGTAATTTCCGCGCAGGCTGCTCTGCAAGGGAGAAGGCTGTTGCTCGTATACTTGAGTGCATGATAGGTATGTTCAGTGATGCAATATCACAAGTAATTTCCGCGCAGGCTGCTCTGCAGTGTAGAAGGCTGTTGCTGGTATACTTGACTGCTTGATCGGTACGTTCAGTGATGCATTTTCACAAGTAATTTCTGCGCAGGCTGCTCTGCTGTGCAGAAGGCCATTGCTGGTGTACTTGACCGCATGATCAGTATACGTTGAGTGATGCAATATCAGAAGTAATTTCCGCGCAGGCTGCTCTGCTGTGGAGAACGCCATCACTGGTGTACTTAACCGCATGATCAGTAGGTTCAGTGATGCATTATCACAAGTAGTTTCTGCGCAGGCTGCTTTGGAGTGTAGAATTCCATTGCTGGTATACTTGACCGTATGATCGGTACGTTCAGTGATGCAATATCACAAGTAATTTCCGCGCTGGCTTCTCTGCAGTGAAGAATGCCATTGCTGGTGTACTTGACCGTATGATCGGTACGTTCAGTGATGCAATACCACAAGTAATTTCCGCGCAGGCTGCTCTGCAGTGACGAATGCCATTGCTGTTGTACTTGACCGCATGATCGGTACGTTCAGTGATGCAATATCACAAGTAATTTCCGCGCAGGCTGCTCTGCAGTGGAGAATGCCATTGCTGTTGTACTTGACCGCATGATCGGTAGGTTCAGTGATGCAATATCACAAGTAATTTCCGCGCAGGCTGCTCTGCAGTGGAGAATGCCATTGCTGGTGTACTTGACCGTATGATCGGTACGTTCAGTGATGCAATATCACAAGTAATTTCCGCGCAGGCTGCTCTGGAGTGTAGAATTCCATTGCTGGTATACTTGACCGTATGATCGGTACGTTCAGTGATGCAATATCACAAGTAATTTCCGCGCTGGCTTCTCTGCAGTGAAGAATGCCATTGCTGGTGTACTTGACCGTATGATCGGTACGTTCAGTGATGCAATACCACAAGTAATTTCCGCGCAGGCTGCTCTGCAGTGGAGAATACCATTGCTGGTGTAGTTGACCCTATGATCGGTACGTTCAGCAGTGATGCGATATCACAAGTAATTTACGCGCAGGCTGCTCTGCAGTGGAGAATGCCATTGCTGGTGCACTTGACCGTATGATCGGTACGTTCAGTGATGCAATACCACAATTAATTTCCGCGCAGGCTGCTCTGCAGTGGAGAATGCCATTGCTGGTGTACTTGACCGCATAATCGGTACGTTCAGTGACGCAATATCACAAGTAAATTCGCGCTCAGGCTGCTCTGCAGTGGAGAATGTCATTGCTGGTGTACTTGACCGTATGATCTGTACGTTCAGTGATGCAATATCACAAGTAATTTCGCGCAGGCTGCTCTGCAGTGGAGAATGCCATTGCTGTGTACTTGACCGCATGATCGGTACGTTTAGTGATGCAATATCACAAGTAATTTCCGCGCAGGCTGCTCTGCAATGGAGAATGCCATTGCTGGTGTACTTGGCCCGAATGATCGGTACGTTCAGTGATGCATTATCACAAGTAATTTCCGCGCAGGCTGCTCTGCAAGGGAGAAGGCTGTTGCTCGTATACTTGAGTGCATGATCGGTACGTTCAGTGATGCAATATCACAAGTAATTTCCGCACAGGCTGCTCTGCAGTGAATGCCATTGCTGGTGTACTTGTCCGTATGATCGGTACGTTCAGTTATGCAATATCACTAGTAATTTCCGCGCAGGCTGCTCGGCAGTGGAGAATGCCATTGCTGGTGTACTTGGCCGTATGATCGGTACGTTCAGTGATGCAATATCACAAGTAATTTCCGCGCAGGCTGCTCTCCAGTGGAGAATGCCATTGCTGGTGTAGTTGACCGTATGATCGGTACGTTCAGTGATGCAATATCACAAGTAATTTCCGCGCAGGCTGCTCTGCAGTGGAAAATTCCATTGCTGGTGTACTTGGCCGTATGATCGGTACGTTCAGTGATGCAATATCACAAGTAATTTCCGCGCAGGCTGCTCTCCAGTGGAGAATCCCATTGCTGGTGTAGTTGACCGTATGATCGGTACGTTCAGTGATGCAATATCACAAGTAATTTCCGCGCAGGCTGCTCTGCAGTGGAAAATGCCATTGCTGCTGTACTTGGCCGTATGATCGGTACGTTCAGTGATGCATTATCACAAGTAATTTCCGCGCAAGCTGCTCTGCAGTGGAGAATGCCATTGCTGGTGTACTTGACCGTATGATCGGTACGTTCGGTGATGCAATATCACAAGTAATTTCCGCGCAGGCTGCTCTGCAGTGGAGAATGCCATTGCTGGTGTACTTGACCGCATGATCGGTACGTTCAGTGATGCAATATCACAAGTAATTTCCGCGCAGGCTGCTCTGCAGTGGAGAATGCCATTGCTGGTGTAGTTGACCCTATGATCGGTATGTTCAGCAGTGATGCAATACCACAAGTAATTTCCGCGCAGGCTGCTCTGCAGTGGAGAATGCCATTGCTGGTGTACTTGACCGTATGATCGATACGTTAGGTGATGCAACATCAAGTAGTTTCCGCGCAGGCTGCTCTGCAGTGGAGAACGCCATTGTTGGTGCACTTGACCGTTTGATCGGTACGTTCAGTGATGCAATACCACAAGTAATTTCCGCGCAGGCTGCTCTGCAAGGGAGAAGGCTGTTGCTCGTATACTTGAGTGCATGATAGGTATGTTCAGTGATGCAATATCACAAGTAATTTCCGCGCAGGCTGCTCTGCAGTCTAGAAGGCGTTTGCTGGTATACTTGACTGCTTGATCGGTACGTTCAGTGATGCATTTTCCCAAGTAATTTCTGCTCAGGCTGCTCTGCTGTGCAGAAGGCCATTGCTGGTGTACTTGACCGCATGATCAGTATACGTTGAGTGATGCAATATCAGAAGTAATTTCCGCGCAGGCTGCTCTGCTGTGGAGAAAGCCATCACTGGTGTACTTAACCGCATGATCAGTAGGTTCAGTCATGCATTATCACAAGTAGTTTCTGCGCAGGCTGCTCTGCAGTGGAGAATGCCACTGCTGGTGTATTTGACCTCATGATCAGCACGTTCAATGATCCATTATCACAAGTAATTTTCGCGCAGGCTGCTCTGCGGTGAGAAGGCCACTGCTGGTGTATTTGACCGCATGATCAGTACGTCCAGTGACGCAATATCACAGGTAATTTCCGCGCAGGCTGCTCTGCGGCGGAGAAGGCTGTTGCTGGTGTACTTGACCGCATGATCAGTACGTTCAGTGTTGAGTGATCACAAGTAATTTCCGCGCATGCTGCTCTGCTGTGGAGAAGGCAGTTGCTGGTATACTTGACTGCATGATCAGTACGTTCAGTGATGCAATATCAGAAGTAATTTCCCCGGAGGCTGCTCTGCAGTGGAGAAGGCTGTTGCTGGTATACTTGACTGCATGATCGGTGCGTTCATTGATGCATTATCACAAGTAATTTCCGCCCTTGCTGCTCTCCTGTGGAGAAGGCCATTGCTGGTGCACTTCACCGCATGATCAGTACTCTCAGTGATGCAATATCAGAAGTAATTTCCGCGCAGTCTGCTGGAGAAGGCTGTTGCTGGTATACTTGACTGCATGATGTGTGCATTCAGTGATGCATTATCACAAGTAATTTCCGCCCAGGCTGCTCTGCTGTGGAGAAGGCGATTGCTGGTGTTCTTGACCGCATGATCAGTACGTTCAGTGAAGCAATATCAGAAGCAATTTCCCCGCAGTACGTTCAGTTATGCATTATCACAAGTAATATCCACGCAGACTGCTCTGCAGTGGAGAAGGCTGTTCATGGTGTACTTGACCGCATGATCAGTACGTTCAGTGATGCAATATCAGAAGTAATTTCCGCGCAGGCTGCTCTGCTGTGGAGAAAGCCATCACTGGTGTACTTGACCACATGATCAGTAGGTTCAGTGATGCATTATCACAAGTAGTTTCTGCGCAGGCTGCTCTGCAGTGGAGAATGCCACTGCTGGTGTATTTGACCTCATGATCAGCTCGTTCAATGATGCATTATCACAAGTAATTTCCGCCCTGGCTGCTCTGCTGTGGAGAAGGCCATTGCTGGTGTACTTGACCGCACGATCAGTATGTTCAGTGATGCAATATCAGAAGTAATTTCCGCGCAGGCTGCTCTGCTGTGGAGAAAGCCATCACTGGTGTACTTGCCTGCAGGATCTGTAGGTTCAGTGAGGCATTATCACAAGTAGTTTCTGCGCAGGCTGCTCTGCAGTGGAGAATGCCACTGCTGGTGTATTTGACCTCATGATCAGCACGTTCAATGATGCATTATCACAAGTAATTTTCGCGCAGGCTGCTCTGCGGTGAGAAGGCCACTGCTGGTGTATTTGACCGCATGATCAGTACGTCCAGTGACGCAATATCACAGGTAATTTCCGCGCAGGCTGCTCTGCGGCGGAGAAGGCTGTTGCTGGTGTACTTGACCGCATGATCAGTACGTTCAGTGTTGAGTGATCACAAGTAATTTCCGCGCATGCTGCTCTGCTGTGGAGAAGGCAGTTGCTGGTATACTTGACTGCATGATCGGTGCGTTCAGTCATGCATTATCACAAGTAATTTCCGCCCAGGCTGCTCTGCTGTGGAGAAGGCCATTGCTGGTGTACTTGACCGCATGATCAGTACGTTCAGTGATGCAATATCAGAAGTAATTTCCCCGGAGGCTGCTCTGCAGTGGAGAAGGCTGTTGCTGGTATACTTGACTGCATGATCGGTGCGTTCATTGATGCATTATCACAAGTAATTTCCGCCCTTGCTGCTCTCCTTTGGAGAAGGCCATTGCTGGTGCACTTCACCGCATGATCAGTACTCTCAGTGATGCAATATCAGAAGTAATTTCCGCGCAGTCTGCTGGAGAAGGCTGTCGGTGGTATACTTGACTGCATGATGTGTGCATTCAGTGATGCATTATCACAAGTAATTTCCGGCCAGGCTGCTCTGCTGTGGAGAAGGCGATTGCTGGTGTTCTTGACCGCATGATCAGTACGTTCAGTGAAGCAATATCAGAAGCAATTTCCCTGCAGTACGTTCAGTTATGCATTATCACAAGTAATATCCACGCAGACTGCTCTGCAGTGGAGAAGGCTGTTCATGGTGTACTTGACCGCATGATCAGTACGTTCAGTGATGCAATATCAGAAGTAATTTCCGCGCAGGCTGCTCTGCTGTGGAGAAAGCCATCACTGGTGTACTTGACCACATGATCAGTAGGTTCAGTGATGCATTATCACAAGTAGTTTCTGCGCAGGCTGCTCTGCAGTGGAGAATGCCACTGCTGGTGTATTTGACCTCATGATCAGCTCGTTCAATGATGCATTATCACAAGTAATTCCCGCGCAGGCTGCTCTGCGGTGAGAAGGCCACTGCTGGTGTATTTCACCGCATGATCAGTACGTTCAGTGATGCATTATCACAAGTAATTTCCGCCCTGGCTGCTCTGCTGTGGAGAAGGCCATTGCTGGTGTACTTGACCGCATGATCAGTACGTTCAGTGATGCAATATCTGAAGTAATTTCCGCGCAGGCTGCTCTGCTGTGGAGAAAGCCATCACTGGTGTACTTGCCTGCAGGATCTGTAGGTTCAGTGATGCATTATCACAAGTAGTTTCTGCGCAGGCTGCTCTGCAGTGGAGAATGCCACTGCTGGTGTATTTGACCTCATGATCAGCACGTTCAATGATGCATTATCACAAGTAATTTTCGCGCAGGCTGCTCTGCGGTGAGAAGGCCACTGCTGGTGTATTTGACCGCATGATCAGTACGTCCAGTGACGCAATATCACAGGTAATTTCCGCGCAGGCTGCTCTGCGGCGGAGAAGGCTGTTGTTGGTGTACTTGACCGCATGATCAGTAGGTTCAGTGTTGAGTGATCACAAGTAATTTCCGCGCATGCTGCTCTGCTGTGGAGAAGGCATTTGCTGGTATACTTGACTGCATGATCGGTGCGTTCAGTCATGCATTATCACAAGTAATTTCCGCCCAGGCTGCTCTGCTGTGGAGAAGGCCATTGCTGGTGTACTTGACCGCATGATCAGCACGTTCAGTGATGCAATATCAGAAGTAATTTCCCCGGAGGCTGCTCTGCAGTGGAGAAGGCTGTTGCTGGTATACTTGACTGCATGATCGGTGCGTTCATTGATGCATTATCACAAGTAATTTCCGCCCTTGCTGCTCTCCTGTGGAGAAGGCCATTGCTGGTGCACTTCACCGCATGATCAGTACTCTCAGTGATGCAATATCAGAAGTAATTTCCGCGCAGTCTGCTGGAGAAGGCTGTCGCTGGTATACTTGACTGCATGATGTGTGCATTCAGTGATGCATTATCACAAGTAATTTCCGCCCAGGCTGCTCTGCTGTGGAGAAGGCGATTGCTGGTGTTCTTGACCGCATGATCAGTACGTTCAGTGAAGCAATATCAGAAGCAATTTCCCTGCAGTACGTTCAGTTATGCATTATCACAAGTAATATCCACGCAGACTGCTCTGCAGTGGAGAAGGCTGTTCATGGTGTACTTGACCGCATGATCAGTACGTTCAGTGATGCAATATCAGAAGTAATTTCCGCGCAGGCTGCTCTGGTGTGGAGAAAGCCATCACTGGTGTACTTGACCACATGATCAGTAGGTTCAGTGATGCATTATCACAAGTAGTTTCTGCGCAGGCTGCTCTGCAGTGGAGAATGCCACTGCTGGTGTATTTGACCTCATGATCAGCTCGTTCAATGATGCATTATCACAAGTAATTCCCGCGCAGGCTGCTCTGCGGTGAGAAGGCCACTGCTGGTGTATTTCACCGCATGATCAGTACGTTCAGTGATGCATTATCACAAGTAATTTCCGCCCTGGCTGCTCTGCTGTGGAGAAGGCCATTGCTGGTGTACTTGACCGCATGATCAGTACGTTCAGTGATGCAATATCAGAAGTAATTTCCGCGCAGGCTGCTCTGCTGTGGAGAAAGCCATCACTGGTGTACTTGCCTGCAGGATCTGTAGGTTCAGTGATGCATTATCACAAGTAGTTTCAGCGCAAGCTGCTCTGCAGTGGAGAATGCCACTGCTGGTGTATTTGACCTCATGATCAGCTCGTTCAATGATGCATTATCACAAGTAATTCCCGCGCAGGCTGCTCTGCGGTGAGAAGTCCACTGCTGGTGTATTTGACCGCATGATCAGTACGTTCAGTGACGCAATATCACAAGTAATTTCCGCGCAGGCTGCTCTGCGGCGCAGAAGGCTGTTGCTGGTGTACTTGACCGCATGATCAGTACGATGATGATGATGATTATGGATTTTTATGGTGCAAGGGCAGCTATGGCCAAAGAGCGCGATGTCACAAGGTATTTTTTTCTTTTTCTCAAGGTGGGGTCAAAGACCCATTTCCCAAGCATTTCACCCTAAATAAGCCGAGCACCAGACCAGGGGAAAGCTTGTACCTATTGTATCACCGGTGGGTACCCGGCGGCACTGGGGATCGAAACCCGCACCTCCCGCATACGAGGCGGATGCTCAACCACTTGGCCACCGCTGCGGTGCATGATCAGTACGTTCAGTGAAGAGTTATCACAAGTGATTTCCGCGCAGGCTGCTCTACAGTGGAGAAGGCAGTTGCTGGTATACTTCACTGCATGATCGGTGCGTTCAGTGATGCATTATCACAAGTAATTTCCGCCCAGGCTGCTCTGCTGTGGAGAAGGCCATTACTGGTGTACTTGACCTCATGATCAGTACGTTCAGTGATGCAATATCAGATGTAATTTCCGCGCAGGCTGCTCTGCTGTGGAGAAAGCCATCACTGGTGTACTTGCCTGCAGGATCTGTAGGTTCAGTGATGCATTATCACTAGTAGTTTCTGCGCAAGCTGCTCTGCAGTGGAGAATGCCACTGCTGGTGTATTTGACCTCATGATCAGCTCGTTCAATGATGCATTATCACTAGTAATTCCCGCGCAGGCTGCTCTGCGGTGAGAAGTCCACTGCTGGTGTATTTGACCGCATGATCAGTACGTTCAGTGACGCAATATCACAAGTAATTTCCGCGCAGGCTGCTCTGCGGCGCAGAAGGCTGTTGCTGGTGTACTTGACCGCATGATCAGTACGTTCAGTGATGAGTTATCACAAGTAATTTCCGCGCAGGCTGCTCTACAGTGGAGAAGGCAGTTGCTGGTATACTTCACTGCATGATCGGTGCGTTCAGTGATGCATTATCACAAGTAATTTCCGCCCAGGCTGCTCTGCTGTGGAGAAGGCCATTGCTGGTGTACTTGACCGCATGATCAGTACGTTCAGTGATGCAATATCAGAAGTAATTTCCCCGTAGGCTGCTCTGCAGTGGAGAAGGCTGTTGCTGGTATACTTGAGTGCATTATCGGTGCGTTCAGTGATGCATTATCACAAGTTTTTTCCGCGCAGGCTGCTCTGCAGGGGGGAAGGCTGTTGCTCGTATACTTGACCGCATGATCGGTAAACTCGGTGATGTTATATCTGAAGTAATTTCCGCGCAGGCTGCTCTGCAGTGGAGAATGCCATTGCTGGTGTAGTTCACCGTATGATCGGTACGTTCAGTGATGCAATATCACAAGTAATTTTCGCGCAAGCTGCTCTGCAGTGGAGAATGCCATTGCTGGTGTATTTGACCGTATAATCGGTACGTTCGGTGATGCAATATCACAAGTAATTTCCGCGCTGGCTGCTCTGCAGTGGAGAATGCCATTGCTGGTGTACTTGACCGCATGATCGGTACGTTCAGTGATGCAATATCACAAGTAATTTCCGCGCAGGCTGCTCTGCAGTGGAGAATTCCATTGCTGGTGTAGTTGACCCTATGATCGGTATGTTCAGCAGTGATGCAATACCACAAGTAATTTCCGCGCAGGCTGCTCTGCAGTGGAGAATGCCATTGCTGGTGTACTTGACCGTATGATCGATACGTTAGGTGATGCAACATCAAGTAGTTTCCGCGCAGGCTGCTCTGCAGTGGAGAACGCCATTGTTGGTGCACTTGACCGTATGATCGGTACGTTCAGTGATGCAATACCACAAGTAATATCCGCGCAGGCTGCTCTGCAGTGAAGGCTGTTGCTCGTATACTTGACTGCATGATCAGTACGTTCAGTGATGCATTATCACAAGTAGTTTCTGCACAGGCTGCTCTGCAGTGGAGAATGCCATTGCTGGTGTACTTGACCGCATGATCGGTACGTTCAGTTATGCAATATCACAAGTAATTTCCGCGCAGGCTGCTCTGCTGTGGAGAATGCAATTGCTGGTGTAGTTGACCGTATGATCAGTATGTTCAGTGATGCAATATCACAGGTAATTTCCGCGCAGGCTGCCCTGCAGTGGAGAATGACATTGCTGGTGTACTTGACCGTATGATCGGTGCGTTCAGTGATGCAATATCACAAGTAATTTCCGCGCAGGCTGCTCTGCAGTGTAGAATGCCATTGCTGGTATACTTGACCGTATGATCGGTACGTTCATTGATGCAATATCACAAGTAATTTCCGCGCAGGCTGCTCTGCAGTGGAGAATGCCATTGCTGGTGTACTTGACCGTATGATCGGTACGTTCAGTGATGCAATATCACAAGTAATTTCCGCGCTGGCTGCTCTGCAGTGAAGAATGCCATTGCTGTTGTACTTGACCGCATGATCGGCACGTTGAGTGATGCAATGTCACAAGTAATTTCCGCGCAGGCTGCTCTGCAGTGGAAAATGCCATTGCTGTTGTACTTGACCGCATGATCGGTACGTTCAGTGATGCAATATCACAAGTAATTTCCGCGCAGGCTGCTCTGCAGTGGAGAATGCCATTGCTGGTGTACTTGACCGTATGATCGGTACGTTCAGTGATGCAATATCACAAGTAATTTCCGCGCTGGCTGCTCTGCAGTGAAGAATGCCATTGCTGTTGTACTTGACCGCATGATCGGTACGTTCAATGATGCAATATCACAAGTAATTTCCGCGCAGGCTGCTCTGCAGTGGGGAATGCCATTGCTGTTGTACTTGACCGCATGATCGGTACGTTCAGTGATGCAATATCACAAGTAATTTCCGCGCAGGCTGCTCTGCAGTGGAGAATGCCATTGCTGGTGTACTTGACCGTATGATCGGTACGTTCAGTGATGCAATATCACAAGTAATTTCCGCGCAGGCTGCTCTGGAGTGTAGAATTCCATTGCTGGTATACTTGACCGTATGATCGGTACGTTCAGTGATGCAATATCACAAGTAATTTCCGCGCTGGCTTCTCTGCAGTGAAGAATGCCATTGCTGTTGTACTTGACCGCATGATCGGTACGTTCAGTGATGCAATATCACAAGTAATTTCCGCGCAGGCTGCTCTGCAGTGGAGAATGCCATTGCTGGTGTACTTGACCGTATGATCGGTACGTTCAGTGATGCAATATCACAAGTAATTTCCGCGCAGGCTGCTCTGGAGTGTAGAATTCCATTGCTGGTATACTTGACCGTATGATCGGTACGTTCAGTGATTCAATATCACAAGTAATTTCCGCGCTGGCTTCTCTGCAGTGAAGAATGCCATTGCTGGTGTACTTGACCGTATGATCGGTACGTTCAGTGATGCAATACCACAAGTAATTTCCGCGCAGGCTGCTCTGCAGTGGAGAATACCATTGCTGGTGTAGTTGACCCTATGATCGGTACGTTCAGCAGTGATGCAATATCACAAGTAATTTACGCGCAGGCTGCTCTGCAGTGGAGAATGCCATTGCTGGTGCACTTGACCGTATGATCGGTACGTTCAGTGAGGCAATACCACAATTAATTTCCGCGCAGGCTGCTCTGCAGTGGAGAATGCCATTGCTGGTGTACTTGACCGCATAATCGGTACGTTCAGTGACGCAATATCACAAGTAAATTCGCGCTCAGGCTGCTCTGCAGTGGAGAATGCCATTGCTGGTGTACTTGAACGTATGATCGGTACGTTCAGTGATGCAATATCACAAGTAATTTCGCGCAGGCTGCTCTGCAATGGAGAATGCCATTGCTGGTGTACTTGGCCCGAATGATCGGTACGTTCAGTGATGCATTATCACAAGTAATTTCCGCGCAGGCTGCTCTGCAAGGGAGAAGGCTGTTGCTCGTATACTTGAGTGCATGATCGGTACGTTCAGTGATGCAATATCACAAGTAATTTCCGCACAGGCTGCTCTGCAGTGAATGCCATTGCTGGTGTACTTGTCCATATGATCGGTACGTTCAGTTATGCAATATCACTAGTAATTTCCGCGCAGGCTGCTCAGCAGTGGAGAATGCCATTGCTGGTGTACTTGACCGTATGATCGGTACGTTCAGTGATGCAATATCACAAGTAATTTCCGCGCAGGCTGCTCTCCAGTGGAGAATGCCATTGCTGGTGTAGTTGACCGTATTATCGGTACGTTCAGTGATGCAATATCACAAGTAATTTCAGCGCAGGCTGCTCTGCAGTGGAAAATTCCATTGCTGGTGTACTTGGCCGTATGATCGGTACGTTCAGTGATGCAATATCACAAGTAATTTCCGCGCAGGCTGCTCTCCAGTGGAGAATGCCATTGCTGGTGTAGTTGACCGTATGATCGGTACGTTCAGTGATGCAATATCACAAGTAAATTCCGCGCAGGCTGCTCTGCAGTGGAAAATGCCATTGCTGCTGTACTTGGCCGTATGATCGGTACGTTCAGTGATGCATTATCACAAGTAATTTCCGCGCAAGCTGCTCTGCAGTGGAGAATGCCATTGCTGGTGTACTTGACCGTATGATCGGTACGTTCGGTGAAGCAATATCACAAGTAATTTCCGCGCAGGCTGCTCTGCAGTGGAGAATGCCATTGCTGGTGTACTTGACCGCATGATCGGTACGTTCAGTGATGCAATATCACAAGTAATTTCCGCGCAGGCTGCTCTGCAGTGGAGAATGCCATTGCTGGTGTAGTTGACCCTATGATCGGTATGTTCAGCAGTGATGCAATACCACAAGTAATTTCCGCGCAGGCTGCTCTGCAGTGGAGAATGCCATTGCTGGTGTACATGACCGTATGATCGATACGTTAGGTGATGCAACATCAAGTAGTTTCCGCGCAGGCTGCTCTGCAGTGGAGAACGCCATTGTTGGTGCACTTGACCGTATGATCGGTACGTTCAGTGATGCAATACCACAAGTAATTTCCGCGCAGGCTGCTCTGCAAGGGAGAAGGCTGTTGCTCGTATACTTGAGTGCATGATAGGTATGTTCAGTGATGCAATATCACAAGTAATTTCCGCGCAGGCTGCTCTGCAGTGTAGAAGGCTGTTGCTGGTATACTTGACTGCTTGATCGGTACGTTCAGTGATGCATTTTCACAAGTAATTTCTGCGCAGGCTGCTCTGCTGTGCAGAAGGCCATTGCTGGTGTACTTGACCGCATGATCAGTATACGTTGAGTGATGCAATATCAGAAGTAATTTCCGCGCAGGCTGCTCTGCTGTGGAGAAAGCCATCACTGGTGTACTTAACCGCATGATCAGTAGGTTCAGTGATGCATTATCACAAGTAGTTTCTGCGCAGGCTGCTCTGCAGTGGAGAATGCCACTGCTGGTGTATTTGACCTCATGATCAGCACGTTCAATGATGCATTATCACAAGTAATTTTCGCGCAGGCTGCTCTGCGGTGAGAAGGCCACTGCTGGTGTATTTGACCGCATGATCAGTACGTCCAGTGACGCAATATCACAGGTAATTTCCGCGCAGGCTGCTCTGCGGCGGAGAAGGCTGTTGCTGGTGTACTTGACCGCATGATCAGTACGTTCAGTGATGAGTGATCACAAGTAATTTCCGCGCATGCTGCTCTGCTGTGGAGAAGGCAGTTGCTGGTATACTTGACTGCATGATCGGTGCGTTCAGTCATGCATTATCACAAGTAATTTCCGCCCAGGCTGCTCTGCTGTGGAGAAGGCCATTGCTGGTGTACTTGACCGCATGATCAGTACGTTCAGTGATGCAATATCAGAAGTAATTTCCCCGGAGGCTGCTCTGCAGTGGAGAAGGCTGTTGCTGGTATACTTGACTGCATGATCGGTGCGTTCATTGATGCATTATCACAAGTAATTTCCGCCCTTGCTGCTCACCTGTGGAGAAGGCCATTGCTGGTTCACTTCACCGCATGATCAGTACTCTCAGTGATGCAATATCAGAAGTAATTTCCGCGCAGTCTGCTGGAGAAGGCTGTTGCTGGTATACTTGACTGCATGATGTGTGCATTCAGTGATGCATTATCACAAGTATTTTCCGCCCAGGCTGCTCTGCTGTGGAGAAGGCGATTGCTGGTGTTCTTGACCGCATGATCAGTACGTTCAGTGAAGCAATATCAGAAGCAATTTCCCCGCAGTACGTTCAGTTATGCATTATCACAAGTAATATCCACGCAGACTGCTCTGCAGTGGAGAAGGCTGTTCATGGTGTACTTGACCGCATGATCAGTACGTTCAGTGATGCAATATCAGAAGTAATTTCCGCGCAGGCTGCTCTGCTGTGGAGAAAGCCATCACTGGTGTACTTGACCACATGATCAGTAGGTTCAGTGATGCATTATCACAAGTAGTTTCTGCGCAGGCTGCTCTGCAGTGGAGAATGCCACTGCTGGTGTATTTGACCTCATGATCAGCTCGTTCAATGATGCATTATCACAAGTAATTTCCGCCCTGGCTGCTCTGCTGTGGAGAAGGCCATTGCTGGTGTACTTGACCGCATGATCAGTACGTTCAGTGATGCAATATCAGAAGTAATTTCCACGCAGGCTGCTCTGCGGCGCAGAAGGCTGTTGCTGGTGTACTTGACCGCATGATCAGTACGATGATGATGATGATTATGGATTTTTATGGTGCAAGGGCAGCTATGGCCAAAGAGCGCGATGTCACAAGGTATTTTTTTCTTTTTCTCAAGGTGGGGTCAAAGACCCATTTCCCAAGCATTTCACCCTAAATAAGCCGAGCACCAGACCAGGGGAAAGCTTGTACCTATTGTATCACCGGTGGGTACCCGGCGGCACTGGGGATCGAACCCCGCACCTCCCGCATACGAGGCGGATGCTCAACCACTTGGCCACCGCTGCGGTGCATGATCAGTACGTTCAGTGAAGAGTTATCACAAGTGATTTCCGCGCAGGCTGCTCTACAGTGGAGAACGCAGTTGCTGCTATACTTCACTGCATGATCGGTGCGTTCAGTGATGCATTATCACAAGTAATTTCCGCCCAGGCTGCTCTGCTGTGGAGAAGGCCATTACTGGTGTACTTGACCTCATGATCAGTACGTTCAGTGATGCAATATCAGAAGTAATTTCCGCGCAGGCTGCTCTGCTGTGGAGAAATCCATCACTGGTGTACTTGCCTGCAGGATCTGTAGGTTCAGTGATGCATTATCACAAGTAGTTTCTGCGCAAGGTGCTCTGCAGTGGAGAATGCCACTGCTGGTGTATTTGACCTCATGATCAGCTCGTTCAATGATGCATTATCACTAGTAATTCCCGCGCAGGCTGCTCTGCGGTGAGAAGTCCACTGCTGGTGTATTTGACCGCATGATCAGTACGTTCAGTGACGCAATATCACAAGTAATTTCCGCGCAGGCTGCTCTGCGGCGCAGAAGGCTGTTGCTGGTGTACTTGACCGCATGATCAGTACGTTCAGTGATGAGTTATCACAAGTAATTTCCGCGCAGGCTGCTCTACAGTGGAGAAGGCAGTTGCTGGTATACTTCACTGCATGATCGGTGCGTTCAGTGATGCATTATCACAAGTAATTTCCGCCCAGGCTGCTCTGCTGTGGAGAAGGCCATTGCTGGTGTACTTGACCGCATGATCAGTACGTTCAGTGATGCAATATCAGAAGTAATTTCCCCGTAGGCTGCTCTGCAGTGGAGAAGGCTGTTGCTGGTATACTTGAGTGCATGATCGGTGCGTTCAGTGATGCATTATAAATAAATAAATAAATTCTTTATTTCACTCATGAAGTGAGGGAGTGCGGGAAAAAAAAGCTGAAAATTCAGCTTGACTAGTTCCCAGCTCCCCAGATTACAAAAAATTCAAGAAACAAACGAGAGGACAAGGAAAAAAAATCAATTAAAATAAAATAATATAATGGCAGAGCGGCATAATAACAGCACAAATTAAAATACAGAAATGCTTTGTTTACAAAGTCAGATCGGCTTGTACAAGGAAAATAAACAAAACAATTCGAATTAAACTGTATGATACACCGGTTATAAGCGAAAGTACATGCCGGAAAAAGCCCGAAAAAACAAGAACGTTACATAAGTATAGGAAAGAGACGGAGAAAACAATGAGCATGAACAGAAAAGCGTTGCTCAAGGAAAGGTACAGCGTACATATGCAAAATGCTAGAAATACCCCATCATATGAAGGAATTGTTTTCTATGAACAGTAATTTCAGTTCTCTTTTTGAAGTTAACTCGGGAGTGATACCGTTTCTGTAACAGATATTTAACAAGTGTGGTAGCAATCTGTTTATGATTTGTCGTCCATATTCTGTCCTGCACGTTTTTACTAACCAAGGCTGTGTGCTTCTATATTCATAAGCTAGTGTCCTTTTACAAAGAGATGCCAACCGTAATAGACAATGAGTGTTGTTTTTTATTTCAATCCTATAACGCGAACACAAGCCGTGCGAGTATAGGCTGTCTATTTTCATTATGCAATATTTCGAGAACAAAAGGTGGGAAGGGTGACTTCTGGGGACGTTTTCAATGTTTCTTAACATTTTTTTCTGCAATGTCAGAATTTTTTGCAAATTTCCTTTGGTTGTATTCCCCCAGACTAGTTGGCAATAGTTTATGTGTGAGTGGAATAGTGCATTGTACAATAAAAGTTTAACCTTTGGAGGTAGAGTATATCTGTTTGCGTACGTTACTCCCACGATGCAAGACAGTTTTGAGATAACGTGGCTCACGTGATTGTCCCACGTCATATTTTCGGTGAAATATACTGCAAGTATTTTGAATGTGTTTACTATCTCTATCTTTGAGTTGTTCAACTTAATGTCTCTGTCTATGCTAATAATTTTGTTTTTCGCACGGTATAGGACAGCCTTCGTTTTACTAACGTTTATTTTTAATTTGTTCAGTTGGGCCCATAGATCTAATTTCTCAAGAGTTTTGTTCGCTCTAGTGATGACCTCATCTGCGCTAGCTGCAGTGAACAACAGTGTCACATCATCCGCGTAAATGACAAATTTTATCGTGGGATCGATGCTTATGATGTCATTTAGGTACAAATTAAAAAGAAACGGGCCAAGAATACTCCCCTGAGGCACACCTGCAGAAATGGGCAATACATGGGACGAGTAGCCATTTAAATATACGTACTGGTTTCGATCATTTAGGTAGGATGTCAAAAGCGATAGCACAGTTCCACGGAAGCCGTACATTTCAAGTTTTTTCAGTAGGATAGAGTGATTTAAGTAATCAAAAGCTTTTGTGAAATCGACGTATACCCCAAGGGCTACTTCTTTGTTTTCGAGAGATTCTAGAACAAATTCCTTTTGCTCCAGTAGTGCCATTTCTGTTGATCTGTGTTTTCTGAAGCCGTATTGCGCGTCGTGAAGAATATTGCATTGTTCACTAAAATTTGTTATTCTAGAGAGAATCATTTTTTCAAATCCTTTAGAAAAAACTGGAAGTATGGAGACGGGTCTAAAGTTTGTAAATTCATTCTTACTTCCTTTCTTGTGCAGTACACTCACTTTGGCAAGCTGCATTTGCTTCGGAAATAGTCCTTGAGATAAACAAATGGTATATATTTGAGTTAAGCACCCTGCTATGTCTTCTATCACATACTTTACTGGTTTTATTACAATGTCGTCTGCGTCAGCACTTTTACTGTTTTTTAAGCCCATGAAAACCGATATCACCTCTGACTCTGATATTGGCGTTAAGAACATAGATTTCTCGTTTCGAGCATTAAGAGTATTTGAATCGACGAAATTACTAGTTATATCTGTAAAGTGGCTGTTAAATGCATTAGCTAAGTCAATGCCTGTCAATTCCTTACCCCCCTTCTGAATTGTTATTGGGCTTGAACCTGAAGACCTGCCCAGAAGTGCATTCAGTTTCCTCCATAATTCATCTGACTTATTCATAGAGGAAAACTTGTCACAAAAATATTGATCGCGCGCTCTCCGTATTTCCGTCGTCAGTTTATTTCGAAACACTTTAAACGCTTTAAATATGTCAGGGTCTCGTGTTTTTTCAAACTTTTTGTAAAGCTTGTCCTTTTTACGAATTTTATTCAGCAATTCAAGTGTAATCCATGGCTTCCTAATGTTCTTACGTTTCTCTGCATATTTATAAGGAAAACACTTGTATATACGTAAAAAGGCCGTTAAAAACAAAGCATAAGCCCTTTCGGCAGCTGTTTCATTGAGAACGTCACTCCAATCATGACTATTAACTTCCTCTTTAAAAGTGTTCAGTTTTTTTGTCGAAATATCCCGAAATAATTTAGTTGTCACTTTTCTATTAGGAAATTTACTTTTCGGAATGCACATAAAAGTGGCGCGGTGGTCACTGATATCTGTATTTATTACACCTGCGTTCAGGACAGGCATGTGCGTATTGGTTATAATTAGGTCAATTAGTGATTCAGACTGCAGTGTAACACGTGTAGGATTAGAAATCACGTTCTGAACAGCGAAGGAATTTAATAGATTTTCAAATTCAATTTTCGTGGGGTTGTCTACAAGGAAGTTGATATTGAAATCACCACCTAAAATGACATCGTATTTGTTTTCGCTTATAAAAGATAAGAAAAAGTCGAGAAAGGAAAAAAAGGATTTTAAGTTTCCGCTTGGGGGGCGATAGATAACTGCCACAACCTTCCTTTAGATAACAAGAGACAGGACTTCATAATCAGGGTGGACAAAAAAAATTCATGCAACACTTCAGATTGAAAATGTTTTTTTACCATCAATAGTACGCCACCACCGCGACTTTTCGTGCGATTGATAAAGTGTGAGTCATACAAAGGAAGCTTGAATATATTGTTATGTTCAGTATACCAAGTTTCGGTCAGCATGACCGTATCAAAATCAAAGCCTAACTGCGTAAAAAGCAACTCAAGATCGGCTGTCTTAGCCACCGCTGAACGAGCACTTAAATGAAATACACTAAATGATTGCGGGTTCTGAGATCCGCAAACATTCAGAAATTCACTTGGCATTACACAATCAGAAGTGTCCAGCGCCATGTGCAAAGAAGGAATTGCACCTTGACGCTGTCACTGACAAAACTGAAACTGAAAAAGACTAACGAAAAAGGAACACGTAATAAAGCTAAGCAGCTTTATCCAAATCTGCCGTACACGCAACATGAATTGCATTCGCCCCGTCTCGCTGTTTGACAAAAATGTTTCCATTTCTGTGCCAAACGTACTTGAAGTTGTTGTTTTTTGCCCAGTTTTTTGCGTCCCTAAGCAACTCCTTGTTCCTTTTTGTCAAGTTCTCGAGCATAAAGCAGTTTGTTTTCATTTGGTTCAGTTCTGCCCTCTTGCTCAAGAACAGATCTTTGTGTGATTGTCTTGAAAACCGGACAAGAATCGCTGGGACCTTATCTTTAGCTGCGGGCAATCGATGCACAGCGGCCACATCGCTCACAGTCAGCGCGGGCAGGCTCACCTTCATCGTAATAGCGTTAGCCTTCGACAACAGGTCTTCATTTTCACTTTCTGAAATTCCATGGAATTCGAGGTTTAATTTCCTGCTCTGCCACTCAAGGTCATTAATATCCTTCATTATCTGTTCAGAGTCAAGCAAGGGTTCCCTGCTTTCTATAGCGTCAACCCGTTTTCTTAATTCGGCAATGTCCTTGTCTTGGCGGGTAATGTGCTGAAGAATTGTGTCATACTGATCTGACATTGTTTGTACCGACTGCTCAATGTTCTCCACCGTGCACTTCAATGTCATAAGCTGTTCCAGTTTGTCATTTATGCTCATGAACAAGCTGGCATAATCAGTTTCCTGCTCCGTGTTCGACATGCCACTTTGGCTGCCCCTTGCGCCTGCATGCCGCCATGTTGGACAGCGCCACGCCTTACGCCATGCTTCACCCTTTGACCTGAACGTTGATTCAGCAACTCCTGAGCACTTTCCGAAGTGATACATATAAGTGCAATCCACACATGGAAAGCCCTCGTCATCTGGGTAATCGTCATTACAGGCCGAACACACCTCCGCAGGCATGGCAGCATACAAGCACAATTTCACACACGCGTATTTAGCCGTGAACTACGAGAGAAACAGATCAAATTACAACGACAGATCAGCAGCAGCAGCAGCAGTAGCAGCAGCAAGGGTAACGAAGAAAGGTGAGAATAAAACAGAGGAATTTTCGACCAACCTGCAAAAATGCAGTAGAACAGCGTTCACAGTTGGTCGACTTGGCTGCTGCCGCCGCTGCTGCCAAAAAGCTCAGCCGAGGGTGGTTCCGTCCTTCTTATACGCTTGACAGCGACATGCTTGGTCACGTTGACGTCACGATGCTCCGAGAGATGTTGCGCAGCTGCAGGCAGGGCGTCGGCCGGTATCGTCAAGATTTGCCCTCTTTCCTCTCTTGAATCAAGGTGCGGTAGCTGATCACACGAACATCGATGTACACATCTGTCGGCCCTGCAAAAATGCAGTAGAACAGCGTTCACAGTTGGTCGACTTGGCTGCTGCCGCCGCTGCTGCCAAAAAGCTCAGCCGAGGGTGGTTCCGTCCTTATACGCTTGACAGCGACATGCTTGGTCACGTTGACGTCACGATGCTCAGAGAGATGTTGCGCAGCTGCAGGCAGGGCGTCGGCCGGTATCGTCAAGATTTGCCCTCTTTCCTCTCTTGAATCAAGGTGCGGTAGCTGATCACACGAACATCGATGTACACATCTGTCGGCCCTGCAAAAATGCAGTAGAACAGCGTTCACAGTTGGTCGACTTGGCTGCTGCCGCCGCTGCTGCCAAAAAGCTCAGCCGAGGGTGGTTCCGTCCTTCTTATACGCTTGACAGCGACATGCTTGGTCACGTTGACGTCACGATGCTCAGAGAGATGTTGCGCAGCTGCAGGCAGGGCGTCGGCCGGTATCGTCAAGATTTGCCCTCTTTCCTCTCTTGAATCAAGGTGCGGTAGCTGATCACACGAACATCGATGTACACATCTGTCGGCCCTGCAAAAATGCAGTAGAACAGCGTTCACAGTTGGTCGACTTGGCTGCTGCCGCCGCTGCTGCCAAAAAGCTCAGCCGAGGGTGGTTCCGTCCTTCTTATACGCTTGACAGCGACATGCTTGGTCACGTTGACGTCACGATGCTCAGAGAGATGTTGCGCAGCTGCAGGCAGGGCGTCGGCCGGTATCGTCAAGATTTGCCCTCTTTCCTCTCTTGAATCAAGGTGCGGTAGCTGATCACACGAACATCGATGTACACATCTGTCGGCCCTGCAAAAATGCAGTAGAACAGCGTTCACAGTTGGTCGACTTGGCTGCTGCCGCCGCTGCTGCCGCGCAGGCTGCTGTGCAGTGGAGAAGGCTGTTGCTGGTACACTTGACTGCTTGATCGATACGTTCAGTGATGCATTTTCACAAGTAATTTCCGCGCAGGCTGCTCTGCTGTGGAGAAGGCCATTGCTGGTGTACTTGACCGCATGATCAGTATACGTTCAGTGATGCAATATCAGAAGTAATTTCCGCGCAGGCTGCTCTGCTGTGGAGAAGGCCATCACTGGTGTACTTAACCGCATGATCAGTAGGTTCAGTGATGCATTATCACAAGTAGTTTCTGCGCAGGCTGCTCTGCAGTGGAGAATGCCACTGCTGGTGTATTTGACCCCATGATCAGCACGTTCAATGATGCATTATCACAAGTAATTTCCGCGCAGGCTGCTCTGCGGTGAGAAAGCCACAGCTGGTGTATTTGACCGCATGATCAGTACGTTCAGTGACGCAATATCACAAGTAATTTCCGAGCAGGCTGCTCTGCGGCGGAGAAGGCTGTTGCTGGTGTACTTGACCGCATGATCAGTACGTTCAGTGATGAGTTGTCACAAGTAATTTCCGCGCAGGTTGCTCTACAGTGGAGAAGGCAGTTGCTGGTATACTTCACTGCATGATAGGTGCGTTCAGTGATGCATTATCACAAGTAATTTCCGCCCAGGCTGCTCTGCTGTGGAGAAGGCCATTGCTGGTGTACTTGACCGCATGATCAGTACGTTCAGTGATGCAATATCAGAAGTAATTTCCCCGCAGGCTGCTCTGCAGTGGAGAAGGCTGTTGCTGGTATACTTGACTGCATGATCGGTGCGTTCATTGATGCATTATCACGAGTAATTTCCGCCCTCGCTGCTCTCCTGTGGAGAAGGCCATTGCTGGTGCACTTGACCGCATGAGCAGTACTCTCAGTGATGCTATATCAGAAGTAATTTCCGCGCAGTCTGCTCTGCAGTGGAGAAGGCTGTTGCTGGTATACTTGGCTGCATGATCTGTGCATTCAGTGATGCATTATCACAAGTAATTTCCGCCCAGGCTGCTCTGCTGTGGAGAAGGCGATTGCTGGTGTTCTTGACCGCATGATCAGTACGTTCAGTGAAGCAATATCAGAAGCAATTTCCCCGCAGTACGTTCAGTTATGCATTATCACAAGTAATATCCACGCTGACTGCTCTGCAGTGGAGAAGGCTGTTCATGGAGTACTTGACCGATTGATCAGTACGTTCAGTGATGCAATATCAGAAATAATTTACGCGCAGGCTGCTCTGCTGTGGAGAAAGCCATCACTGGTGTACATGACCGCATGATCAGTAGGTTCAGTGATGCATTATCACAAGTAGTTTCTGCGCAGGCTGCTCTGCAGTGGAGAATGCAACTGCTGGTGTATTTGACCTCATGATCAGCTCGTTCAATGATGCATTATCACAAGTAATTCCCGCGCAGGCTGCTCTGCGGTGAGAAGGCCACTGCTGGTGTACTTGACCGCATGATCAGTACGTTCAGTGATGCAATATCAGAAGTAATTTCCCCGTAGGCTGCTCTGCAGTGGAGAAGGCTGTTGCTGGTATACTTGACTGCATGATCGGTGCGTTCAGTAATGCATTATCACAAGTAATTTCCGCGCAGGCTGCTGTGCAGTGGAGAAGGCTGTTGCTGGTATACTTGACTGCTTGATCGGTACGTTCAGTGATGCATTTTCACAAGTAAATTCCGCGCAGGCTGCTCTGCTGTGGAGAAGGCGATTGCTGGTGTTCTTGACCGCATGATCAGTACGTTCAGTGAAGCAATATCAGAAGCAATTTCCCCGCAGTACGTTCAGTTATGCATTATCACAAGTAATATCCACGCAGACTGCTCTGCAGTGGAGAAGGCTGTTCATGGTGTACTTGACCGCATGATCAGTACGTTCAGTGATGCAATATCAGAAGTAATTTCCGCGCAGGCTGCTCTGCTGTGGAGAAAGCCATCACTGGTGTACTTGACCACATGATCAGTAGGTTCAGTGATGCATTATCACAAGTAGTTTTCTGCGCAGGCTGCTCTGCAGTGGAGAATGCCACTGCTGGTGTATTTTGACCTCGTGATCAGCTCGTTCAATGATGCATTATCACAAGTAATTTCCGCCCTGGCTGCTCTGCTGTGGAGAAGGCCATTGCTGGTGTACTTGACCGCATGATCAGTACGTTCAGTGATGCAATATCAGAAGTAATTTCCACGCAGGCTGCTCTGCTGTGGAAAAAGCCATCACTGGTGTACTTGCCTGCAGGATCTGTAGGTTCATTGATGCATTATCACAAGTAGTTTCTGCGCAAGCTGCTCTGCAGTGGAGGATGCCACTGCTGGTGTATTTGACCTCATGATCAGCTCGTTCAATGATGCATTATCACAAGTAATTCCCGCGCAGGCTGCTCTGCGGTGAGAAGTCCACTGCTGGTGTATTTGACCGCATGATCAGTACGTTCAGTGACGCAATATCACAAGTAATTTCCGCGCAGGCTGCTCTGCGGCGCAGAAGGCTGTTGCTGGTGTACTTGACCGCATGATCAGTACGATGATGATGATGATTATGGATTTTTATGGTGCAAGGGCAGCTATGGCCAAAGAGCGCGATGTCACAAGGTATTTTTTTCTTTTTCTCAAGGTGGGGTCAAAGACCCATTTCCCAAGCATTTCACCCTAAATAAGCCGAGCACCAGACCAGGGGAAAGCTTGTACCTATTGTATCACCGTGGGTACCCGGCGGCACTGGGGATCGAACCCCGCACCTCCCGCATACGAGGCGGGATGCTCAACAACTTGGCCACCGCTGCGGTGCATGATCAGTACGTTCAGTGAAGAGTTATCACAAGTGATTTCCGCGCAGGCTGCTCTACAGTGGAGAACGCAGTTGCTGGTATACTTCACTGCATGATCGGTGCGTTCAGTGATGCATTATCACAAGTAATTTCCGCCCAGGCTGCTCTGCTGTGGAGAAGGCCATTACTGGTGTACTTGACCTCATGATCAGTACGTTCAGTGATGCAATATCAGAAGTAATTTCCGCGCAGGCTGCTCTGCTGTGGAGAAAGCCATCACTGGTGTACTTGCCTGCAGGATCTGTAGGTTCAGTGATGCATTATCACTAGTAGTTTCTGCGCAAGCTGCTCTGCAGTGGAGAATGCCACTGCTGGTGTATTTGACCTCATGATCAGCTCGTTCAATGATGCATTATCACTAGTAATTCCCGCGCAGGCTGCTCTGCGGTGAGAGGTCCACTGCTGGTGTATTTGACCGCATGATCAGTACGTTCAGTGACGCAATATCACAAGTAATTTCCGCGCAGGCTGCTCTGCGGCGCAGAAGGCTGTTGCTGGTGTACTTGACCGCATGATCAGTACGTTCAGTGATGAGTTATCACAAGTAATTTCCGCGCAGGCTGCTCTACAGTGGAGAAGGCAGTTGCTGGTATACTTCACTGCATGATCGGTGCGTTCAGTGATGCATTATCACAAGTAATTTCCGCCCAGGCTGCTCTGCTGTGGAGAAGGCGATTGCTGGTGTACTTGACCGCATGATCAGTACGTTCAGTGATGCAATATCAGAAGTAATTTCCCCGTAGGCTGCTCTGCAGTGGAGAAGGCTGTTGCTGGTATACTTGAGTGCATGATCGGTGCGTTCAGTGATGCATTATAAATAAATAAATAAATTCTTTATTTCACTCATGAAGTGAGGGAGTGCGGGAAAAAAAAGCTGAAAATTCAGCTTGACTAGTTCCCAGCTCCCCAGATTACAAAAAATTCAAGAAACAAACGAGAGGACAAGGAAAAAAAATCAATTAAAATAAAATAATATAATGGCAGAGCGGCATAATAACAGCACAAATTAAAATACAGAAATGCTTTGTTTACAAAGTCAGATCGGCTTGTACAAGGAAAATAAACAAAACAATTCGAATTAAACTGTATGATACACCGGTTATAAGCGAAAGTACATGCCGAAAAAGCCCGAAAAAACAAGAACGTTACATAAGTATAGGAAAGAGACGGAGAAAACAATGAGCATGAACAGAAAAGCGTTGCTCAAGGAAAGGTACAGCGTACATATGCAAAATGCTAGAAATACCCCATCATATGAAGGAATTGTTTTTCTATGAACAGTAATTTCAGTTCTCTTTTTGAAGTTAACTCGGGAGTGATACCGTTTCTGTAACAGATATTTAACAAGTGTGGTAGCAATCTGTTTATGATTTGTCGTCCATAATCTGTCTTGCACGTTTTTACTAACCAAGGCTGTGTGCTTCTATATTCATAAGCTAGTGTCCTTTTACAAAGAGATGCCAACCGTAATAGACAATGAGTGTTGTTTTTTATTTCAATCCTATAACGCGAACACAAGCCGTGCGAGTATAGGCTGTCTATTTTCATCATCATCATCATCATCATCATCAGCCCTACTACACCCACTGCAGGGCAAAGGCCTCTCCCATGTCTCTCCAATTAACCCTATCCTTTGCCAGCTGCATCCATCCTTTGCCTGCAAACTTCTTAATCTCATCCGCCCATCTAACCTTCTGCCGCCCCCTGCTACGTCTATTTTCATTATGCAATATTTCGAGAACAAAAGGTGGGAAGGGTGACTTCTGGGGACGTTTTCAATGTTTCTTAACATTTTTTTCTGCAATGTCAGAATTTTTTGCAAATTTCCTTTGGTTGTATTCCCCCAGACTAGTTGGCAATAGTTTATGTGTGAGTGGAATAGTGCATTGTACAATAAAAGTTTAACCTTTGGAGGTAGAGTATATCTGTTTGCGTACGTTACTCCCACGATGCAAGACAGTTTTGAGATAACGTGGCTCACGTGATTGTCCCACGTCATATTTTCGGTGAAATATACTGCAAGTATTTTGAATGTGTTTACTATCTCTATCTTTGAGTTGTTCAACTTAATGTCTCTGTCTATGCTAATAATTTTGTTTTTCGCACGGTATAGGACAGCCTTCGTTTTACTAACGTTTATTTTTAATTTGTTCAGTTGGGCCCATAGATCTAATTTCTCAAGAATTTTGTTCGCTCTAGTGATGACCTCATCTGCGCTAGCTGCAGTGAACAACAGTGTCACATCATCCGCGTAAATGACAAATTTTATCGTGGGATCGATGCTTATGATGTCATTTAGGTACAAATTAAAAAGAAACGGGCCAAGAATACTCCCCTGAGGCACACCTGCAGAAATGGGCAATACATGGGACGAGTAGCCATTTAAATATACGTACTGGTTTCGATCATTTAGGTAGGATGTCAAAAGCGATAGCACAGTTCCACGGAAGCCGTACATTTCAAGTTTTTTCAGTAGGATAGAGTGATTTAAGTAATCAAAAGCTTTTGTGAAATCGACGTATACCCCAAGGGCTACTTCTTTGTTTTCGAGAGATTCTAGAACAAATTCCTTTTGCTCCAGTAGTGCCATTTCTGTTGATCTGTTTTTTCTGAAGCCGTATTTCGCGTCGTGAAGAATATTGCATTGTTCACTAAAATTTGTTATTCTAGAGAGAATCATTTTTTCAAATCCTTTAGAAAAAACTGGAAGTATGGACACGGGTCTAAAGTTTGTAAATTCATTCTTACTTCCTTTCTTGTGCAGTACACTCACTTTGGCAAGCTGCATTTGCTTCGGAAATAGTCCTTGAGATAAACAAATGTTATATATTTGAGTTAAGCACCCTGCTATGTCTTCTATCACATACTTTACTGGTTTTATTACAATGTCGTCTGCGTCAGCACTTTTACTGTTTTTTAAGCCCATGAAAACCGATATCACCTCTGACTCTGATATTGGCGTTAAGAACATAGATTTCTCGTTTCGAGCATTAAGAGTATTTGAATCGACGAAATTACTAGTTATATCTGTAAAGTGGCTGTTAAATGCATTAGCTAAGTCAATGCCTGTCAATTCCTTACCCCCTTCTGAATTGTTATTGGGCTTGAACCTGAAGACCTGCCCAGAAGTGCATTCAGTTTCCTCCATAATTCATCTGACTTATTCATAGAGGAAAACTTGTCACAAAAATATTGATCGCGCGCTCTCCGTATTTCCGTCGTCAGTTTATTTCGAAACACTTTAAACGCTTTAAATATGTCAGGGTCTCGTGTTTTTTCAAACTTTTTGTAAAGCTTGTCCTTTTTACGAATTTTCTTCAGCAATTCAGGTGTAATCCATGGCTTCCTAATGTTCTTACGTTTCTCTGCATATTTATAAGGAAAACACTTGTATATACGTAAAAAGGCCGTTAAAAACAAAGCATAAGCCTTTCGGCAGCTGTTTCATTGAGAACGTCACTCCAATCATGACTATTAACTTCCTCTTTGAAAGTGTTCAGTTTTTTTGTCGAAATATCCCGAAATAATTTAGTTGTCACTTTTCTATTAGGAAATTTACTTTTCGGAATGCACATAAAAGTGGCGCGGTGGTCACTGATATCTGTATTTATTACACCTGCGTTCAGGACAGGCATGTGCGTATTGGTTATAATTAGGTCAATTAGTGATTCAGACTGCAGTGTAACACGTGTAGGATTAGAAATCACGTTCTGAACAGCGAAGGAATTTAATAGATTTTCAAATTCAATTTTCGTGGGGTTGTCTACAAGGAAGTTGATATTGAAATCACCACCTAAAATGACATCGTATTTGTTTTCGCTTATAAAAGATAAGAAAAAGTCGAGAAAGGAAAAAAAGGATTTTAAGTTTCCGCTTGGGGGGCGATAGATAACTGCCACAACCTTCCTTTAGATAACAAGAGACAGGACTTCATAATCAGGGTGGACAAAAAAAATTCATGCAACACTTCAGATTGAAAATGTTTTTTTACCATCAATAGTACGCCACCACCGCGACTTTTCGTGCGATTGATAAAGTGTGAGTCATACAAAGGAAGCTTGAATATATTGTTATGTTCAGTATACCAAGTTTCGGTCAGCATGACCGTATCAAAATCAAAGCCTAACTGCGTAAAAAGCAACTCAAGATCGGCTGTCTTAGCCACCGCTGAACGAGCATTTAAATGAAATACACTAAATGATTGCGGGTTCTGAGATCCGCAAACATTCAGAAATTCACTTGGCATTACACAATCAGAAGTGTCCAGCGCCATGTGCAAAGAAGGAATTGCACCTTGACGCTGTCACTGACAAAACTGAAACTGAAAAAGACTAACGAAAAAGGAACACGTAATAAAGCTAAGCAGCTTTATCCAAATCTGCCGTACACGCAACATGAATTGCATTCGCCCCGTCTCGCTGTCTGACAAAAATTTTTCCATTTCTGTGCCAAACGTACTTGAAGTTGTTGTTTTTTGCCCAGTTTTTTGCGTCCCTAAGCAACTCCTTGTTCCTTTTTGTCAAGTTCTCGAGCATAAAGCAGTTTGTTTTCATTTGGTTCAGTTCTGCCCTCTTGCTCAAGAACAGATCTTTGTGTGATTGTCTTGAAAACCGGACAAGAATCGCTGGGACCTTATCTTTAGCTGCGGGCAATCGATGCACAGCGGCCACATCGCTCACAGTCAGCGCGGGCAGGCTCACCTTCATCGTAATAGCGTTAGCCTTCGACAACAGGTCTTCATTTTCACTTTCTGAAATTCCATGGAATTCGAGGTTTAATTTCCTGCTCTGCCACTCAAGGTCATTAATATCCTTCATTATCTGTTCAGAGTCAAGCAAGGGTTCCCTGCTTTCTATAGCGTCAACCCGTTTTCTTAATTCGGCAATGTCCTTGTCTTGGCGGGTAATGTGCTGAAGAATTGTGTCATACTGATCTGACATTGTTTGTACCGACTGCTCAATGTTCTCCACCGTGCACTTCAATGTCATAAGCTGTTCCAGTTTGTCATTTATGCTCATGAACAAGCTGGCATAATCAGTTTCCTGCTCCGTGTTCGACATGCCACTTTGGCTGCCCCTTGCGCCTGCATGCCGACATGTTGGACAGCGCCACGCCTTACGCCATGCTTCACCCTTTGACCTGAACGTTGATTCAGCAACTCCTGAGCACTTTCCGAAGTGATACATATAAGTGCAATCCACACATGGAAAGCCCTCGTCATCTGGGTAATCGTCATTACATGCCGAACACACCTCCGCAGGCATGGCAGCATACAAGCACAATTTCACACACGCGTATTTAGCCGTGAACTACGAGAGAAACAGATCAAATTACAACGACAGATCAGCAGCAGCAGCAGCAGTAGCAGCAGCAAGGGTAACGAAGAAAGGTGAGAATAAAACAGAGGAATTTTCGACCAACCTGCAAAAATGCAGTAGAACAGCGTTCACAGTTGGTCGACTTGGCTGCTGCCGCCGCTGCTGCCAAAAAGCTCAGCCGAGGGTGGTTCCGTCCTTCTTATACGCTTGACAGCGACATGCTTGGTCACGTTGACGTCACGATGCTCCGAGAGATGTTGCGCAGCTGCAGGCAGGGCGTCGGCCGGTATCGTCAAGATTTGCCCTCTTTCCTCTCTTGAATCAAGGTGCGGTAGCTGATCACACGAACATCGATGTACACATCTGTCGGCCCTGCAAAAATGCAGTAGAACAGCGTTCACAGTTGGTCGACTTGGCTGCTGCCGCCGCTGCTGCCAAAAAGCTCAGCCGAGGGTGGTTCCGTCCTTATACGCTTGACAGCGACATGCTTGGTCACGTTGACGTCACGATGCTCCGAGAGATGTTGCGCAGCTGCAGGCAGGGCGTCGGCCGGTATCGTCAAGATTTGCCCTCTTTCCTCTCTTGAATCAAGGTGCGGTAGCTGATCACACGAACATCGATGTACACATCTGTCGGCCCTGCAAAAATGCAGTAGAACAGCGTTCACAGTTGGTCGACTTGGCTGCTGCCGCCGCTGCTGCCAAAAAGCTCAGCCGAGGGTGGTTCCGTCCTTCTTATACGCTTGACAGCGACATGCTTGGTCACGTTGACGTCACGATGCTCAGAGAGATGTTGCGCAGCTGCAGGCAGGGCGTCGGCCGGTATCGTCAAGATTTGCCCTCTTTCCTCTCTTGAATCAAGGTGCGGTAGCTGATCACACGAACATCGATGTACACATCTGTCGGCCCTGCAAAAATGCAGTAGAACAGCGTTCACAGTTGGTCGACTTGGCTGCTGCCGCCGCTGCTGCCAAAAAGCTCAGCCGAGGGTGGTTCCGTCCTTCTTATACGCTTGACAGCGACATGCTTGGTCACGTTGACGTCACGATGCTCAGAGAGATGTTGCGCAGCTGCAGGCAGGGCGTCGGCCGGTATCGTCAAGATTTGCCCTCTTTCCTCTCTTGAATCAAGGTGCGGTAGCTGATCACACGAACATCGATGTACACATCTGTCGGCCCTGCAAAAATGCAGTAGAACAGCGTTCACAGTTGGTCGACTTGGCTGCTGCCGCCGCTGCTGCCGCGCAGGCTGCTGTGCAGTGGAGAAGGCTGTTGCTGGTACACTTGACTGCTTGATCGATACGTTCAGTGATGCATTTTCACAAGTAATTTCCGCGCAGGCTGCTCTGCTGTGGAGAAGGCCATTGCTGGTGTACTTGACCGCATGATCAGTATACGTTCAGTGATGCAATATCAGAAGTAATTTCCGCGCAGGCTGCTCTGCTGTGGAGAAGGCCATCACTGGTGTACTTAACCGCATGATCAGTAGGTTCAGTGATGCATTATCACAAGTAGTTTCTGCGCAGGCTGCTCTGCAGTGGAGAATGCCACTGCTGGTGTATTTGACCCCATGATCAGCACGTTCAATGATGCATTATCACAAGTAATTTCCGCGCAGGCTGCTCTGCGGTGAGAAAGCCACAGCTGGTGTATTTGACCGCATGATCAGTACGTTCAGTGACGCAATATCACAAGTAATTTCCGAGCAGGCTGCTCTGCGGCGGAGAAGGCTGTTGCTGGTGTACTTGACCGCATGATCAGTACGTTCAGTGATGAGTTGTCACAAGTAATTTCCGCGCAGGTTGCTCTACAGTGGAGAAGGCAGTTGCTGGTATACTTCACTGCATGATAGGTGCGTTCAGTGATGCATTATCACAAGTAATTTCCGCCCAGGCTGCTCTGCTGTGGAGAAGGCCATTGCTGGTGTACTTGACCGCATGATCAGTACGTTCAGTGATGCAATATCAGAAGTAATTTCCCCGCAGGCTGCTCTGCAGTGGAGAAGGCTGTTGCTGGTATACTTGACTGCATGATCGGTGCGTTCATTGATGCATTATCACGAGTAATTTCCGCCCTCGCTGCTCTCCTGTGGAGAAGGCCATTGCTGGTGCACTTGACCGCATGAGCAGTACTCTCAGTGATGCTATATCAGAAGTAATTTCCGCGCAGTCTGCTCTGCAGTGGAGAAGGCTGTTGCTGGTATACTTGGCTGCATGATCTGTGCATTCAGTGATGCATTATCACAAGTAATTTCCGCCCAGGCTGCTCTGCTGTGGAGAAGGCGATTGCTGGTGTTCTTGACCGCATGATCAGTACGTTCAGTGAAGCAATATCAGAAGCAATTTCCCCGCAGTACGTTCAGTTATGCATTATCACAAGTAATATCCACGCTGACTGCTCTGCAGTGGAGAAGGCTGTTCATGGAGTACTTGACCGATTGATCAGTACGTTCAGTGATGCAATATCAGAAATAATTTACGCGCAGGCTGCTCTGCTGTGGAGAAAGCCATCACTGGTGTACATGACCGCATGATCAGTAGGTTCAGTGATGCATTATCACAAGTAGTTTCTGCGCAGGCTGCTCTGCAGTGGAGAATGCAACTGCTGGTGTATTTGACCTCATGATCAGCTCGTTCAATGATGCATTATCACAAGTAATTCCCGCGCAGGCTGCTCTGCGGTGAGAAGGCCACTGCTGGTGTACTTGACCGCATGATCAGTACGTTCAGTGATGCAATATCAGAAGTAATTTCCCCGTAGGCTGCTCTGCAGTGGAGAAGGCTGTTGCTGGTATACTTGACTGCATGATCGGTGCGTTCAGTGATGGATTATCACAAGTAATTTCCGCGCAGGCTGCTGTGCAGTGGAGAAGGCTGTTGCTGGTATACTTGACTGCTTGATCGGTACGTTCAGTGATGCATTTTCACAAGTAAATTCCGCGCAGGCTGCTCTGCTGTGGAGAAGAATATTGCTGGTGTACTTGACCGCATGATCAGTATATGTTCAGTGATGCAATATCAGAAGTTTTTTCCGCGCAGGCTGCTCTGCTGTGGAGAAAGCCATCACTGGTGTACTTAACCGCATGATCAGTAGGTTCAGTGATGCATTATCACAAGTAGTTTCTGCGCAGGCTGCTCTGCAGTGGAGAATGCCACTGCTGGTGTATTTGACCTCATGATCAGCACGTTCAGTGACGCAATATCACAAGTAATTTCCGAGCAGGCTGCTCTTGGGCGGAGAAGGCTGTTGCTGGTGTACTTGACCGCATGATCAATACGTTCAGTGATGCAATATCAGAAGTAATTTCCCCGTAGGCTGCTCTGCAGTGGAGACGGCTGTTGCTGGTATACTTGACTGCATGATCGGTGCGTTCAGTGATGCATTATCACAAGTAATTTCCGCCCTTGCTGCTCTCCTGTGGAGAAGGCCATTGCTGGTGCACTTGACCGCATGATTAGTACTTTCAGTGATGCAATATCAGAAGTATTTCCGCTCAGGCTGCTCTGCAGTGGAGAATGCTGTTGCTGGTACACTTGACTGTATGATCGGAGCATTCAGTGATGCATTATCACAATTTCCGCCCAGGCTGCTCTGCTGTGGAGAAGACCATTGCTGGTGTACTTGACCGCATGATCAGTAAGTTCAGTGAAGCAATATCAGAAGCAATTTCCCCGCAGCACGTTCAGTTATGCATTATCACAAGTAATATCCACGCAGGCTGCTCTGCAGTGGAGAAGGCTGTTGCTGGTGTACTTGACCGCATGATCAGTACGTTCAATGATGCATTATCACAATTTCCGCGCAAGCTGCCCTTGCTGGTGTACTTGACCGCATGAACAGTACGTTCAGCGATGCAATATCAGAAGTAATTTCCGCGCAGGCTGCTCTGCTGCGGAGAAAGCCATCACTGGTGTACTTGACCGCATGATCAGTAGGTTCAGTGATGAGTTATCACAAGTAATTTCCCCTTAGGCTGCTGTGCTGTGGAGAAGGCTGTTGCTGGTATACTTGACTGCTTGATCGGTATGTTCAGTGATGCATTTTCACAAGTAATTTCCGCGCAGGCTGCCCTGCTGTGGAGAAGGCCATTGCTGGTGTACTTGACCGCATGATCAGTATACGTTCAGTGATGCAATATCAGAAGTAATTTCCGCGCAGGCTGCTCTGCTGTGGAGAAAGCCATCACTGGTGTACTTAATCGCATGATCAGTAGGTTCAGTGATGCATTATCACAAGCAGTTTCTGCGCAGGCAGCTCTGCAGAGGAGAATGCCACTGCTGGTGTATTTGACCTCTAGATCAGAACGTTCAATGATGCATTATCACAAGTAGTTTCTGCGCAGGCTGCTCTGCAGTGGACATTGCCACTGCCAGTGTATTTGACCTCATGATCAGCACGTTCAATGATGCATTATCGCAAGTAATTTCCGCGCAGGCAGCTCTGCGGTGAGAAGGCCACTACTGGTGTATTTGACCGCATGATCAGTACGTTCAGTGATGAGTTATCACAAGTAATTTCCCCTTACGCTGCTCTGCAGTGGAGAAGGCTGTTTCTGGTATACTTGACTGCTTGATCGGTATGTTCAGTGATGCATTTTCACAAGTAATTTCCGCGCAGGCTGCCCTGCTGTGGAGAAGGCCATTGCTGGTGTACTTGACCGCATGATCAGTATACGTTCAGTGATGCATTATCAAAAGTAATTTCCGCGCAGGCTGCTCTGCAGTGGAGAATGCCATTGGTGGTGTACTTGACCGAATGATCGGTACGTTCAGTGATGCAATATCACAAGTAATTTCCGCGCAGGCTGCTCTGCAGTGGAGAATGCCATTGCTGGTGTACTTGACCGCATGATCGGTACGTTCAGTGATGCAATATCACAAGTAATTTCCGCGCAGGCTGCTCTGCAGTGGAGAATGCCATTACTGGATTTCGTGACCCCATGATCGGTACGTTCAGTGATGCAATATCACAAGTAATTTCCGCGCAGGCTGCTCTGCAGTGGAAAATGCCATTGCTGGTGTAGTTGACCGTATGATCGGTACGTTCAGTGATGCAATATCACAAGTAATTTCCGCGCAGGCTGCTCTGCAGTGGAGAATGCCATTGCTGGCGTACTTGACCGTATGATCGGTACGTTCAGTGATGCAATATCAGAAGTAATTTCCGCGCAGGCTGCTCTGCAGTGGAGAAGGCTGTTGCTGGTATACTTGACTGCATGATCGATGCATTCAGTGATGCATTATCACAAGTAATTTCCCGCGCAGGCTGCTCGGCAGTGGAGAATTCCATTGCTGGTGTACTTGACCGTATGATCAGTACGTTCAGTGATGCAATATCACAAGTAATTTCCGCGCAGGCTGCTCTCCAGTAGAGAATGCCACTGCTGGTGTACTTGACCGTATGATCGATACGTTCAGTGTTGCAATATCACAAGTAATTTCCGCGCAGGCTGCTCTGCAGTGGAGAATGCCATTGCTGGTGTAGTTGACCATATGATCGGTACGTTCAGTGATGGAATATCACAAGTAATGTCCGCGCAGGCTGCTCTGCAGTGGAGAATGCCATTGCTGGTGTACTTGACCGTATGATCGGTACGTTAGGTGATGCAATATCACAAGTTTTTTTCCGCGCAGGCTGCTCTGCAGTGGAGAATGCCATTGCTGGTGTACTTGACCGCATGATCGGTACGTTCAGTGATGCAATATCACAAGTAATTTCCGCGCAGGCTGCTCTGCTGTGGAGAAGGCTGTTGCTGGTATACTTGACTGCATAATCGGTACATTCAGTGATGCATTACCACAAGTAATATCCGCGCAGGCTGCTCTGCAGTGAAGGCTGTTGCTCGTATACTTGAGTGCATGATAGGTACGTTCAGTGATGCAATATCACAAGTAATTTCCGCGCAGGCTGCTCTGCAGTGGAGGAGGCCATTGCAGGTGTACTTCACCGGATGATCAGTACTTTCAGTGATGCAATATCAGAAGAAATTTCCGCGCAGGCTGCTCTGCAGTGTAGAAGGCTGTTGCTGGTATACTTGACTGTTTGATCGGCACGTTCAGTGATGCATTTTCACAAGTAATTTCCGCGCAGGCTGCTCTGCTGTGCAGAAGGCCATTGCTGGTGTACTTGACCGCATGATCAGTATACGTTCAGTGATGCAATATCAGAAGTAATTTCCGCGCAGGCTGCTCTGGTGTGGAGAAAGCCATCACTGGTGTACTTAACCGCATGATCAGTAGGTTCAGTGAGCATTATCACAAGTAGTTTCTGCGCAGGCTGCTCTGCAGTGGAGAATGCCACTGCTGGTGTATTTGACCTCATGATCAGCACGTTCAATGATGCATTATCACAAGTAATTTCCACGCAGGCTGCACTGCGGTGAGAAGGCCACTGCTGGTGTATTTGACCGCATGATCAGTACGTTCAGTGACGCAATATCACAAGTAATTTCCGCGCAGGCTGCTCTGCGGCGGAGAAGGCTGTTGCTGGTGTACTTGACCGCATGATCAGTACGTTCAGTGATGAAATATCACAATTTCCGCGCAGGCTGCTCTGCTGTGGAGAAGGCGATTGCTGGTGTTCTTGACCGCATGATCAGTACGTTCAGTGAAGCAATATCAGAAGCAATTTCCCCGCAGTACGTTCAGTTATGCATTATCACAAGTAATATCCACGCAGACTGCTCTGCAGTGGAGAAGGCTGTTGCTGGTGTACTTGACCGCATGATCAGTACGCTCAGTGATGCAATATCAGAAGTAATTTCCGCGCAGGCTGCTCTGCTGTGGAGAAAGCCATCACTGGTGTACTTGACCGCATGATCAGTAGGTTCAGTGATGCATTATCACAAGTAGTTTCTGCGCAGGCTGCTCTGCAGTGGAGAATGCCATTGCGTGTGTACTTGACCGCATGATCAGTATACGTTCAGTGATGCAATATCAGAAGTAATTTCCGCGCAGGCTGCTCTGCTGTGGAGAAAGCCATCACTGGTGTACTTAATCGCATGGTCAGTAGGTTCAGTGATGCATTATCACAAGTAGTTTCTGCGCAGGCAGCTCTGCTGTGGAGAATGCCACTGCTGGTGTATTTGACCTCATGATCAGAACGTTCAATGATTCATTATCACAAATAATTGCCGCGCATGCTGTTCTGCGGTGAGAAAACCGCTGCTGGTGTATTTGACCGCATGATCAGTACGTTCAGTGACGCAATATCACAAGTAACTTCAGAGCAGGCTGCTTTGCGGCGGAGAAGGCTGTTGCTGGTGTACTTGACCGCATGATCAGTACGTTCAGTGATGAGTTATCACAAGTAATTTCCGCGCAGGTTGCTCTACAGTGGAGAAGGCAGTTGCTGGAATACTTCCCTGCATGATCGGTGCGTTCAGTGATGCATTATCACAAGTAATGTCCGCCCAGGCTGCTCTGCTGTGGAGAAGGCCATTGCTGATGTACTTGACCGCATGATCAGTACGTTCAGTGATGCAATATCAGAAGTATTTTCCCCGTAGGCTGCTCTGCAGTGGAGAAGGCCGTTGCTGGTATACTTGACTGCATGATCGGTGCGTTCAGTGATGCATTATCACAAGTAATTTCCGCCCTTGCTGCTCTGCTGTGGGGAAGGCCATTGCTGGCGTACTTGACCGCATGATCAGTACGTTCAGTGATGAAATATCAGAAGGTTTTTCCGCGCAGGCTGCTCTGCTGTGGAGAAGACCACTTCTGGTTACTTGACCGCATGATCAGTACGTTCAGTGATGCAATATCAGAATTAATTTCCGCGCAGGTTGCTCTGCTGTGGAGAAGGCCATTGCTGGTGTACATAACCGCATGATCAGTACGTTCAGTGATGCAATATCAGAAGTAATTTCCGCGCAGGCTGCTTGCAGTGTAGAAAGCCATTGCTGGTGTACTTGACCGCATGATGAGTACGTTCAGTGATGCTTTAACTAAGTAATTTCCGCGCAGGATGCTTGCAGTGTAGAAGGCCATTGCTGGTGTACTTGACCGCATGATCAGTACGTTCAGTTATGCAATATCAGAAGTAATTTCCGCGCAGGCTGCTCTGCTGTAAAGAAGGCCATTGCTGGTATACTTGAGCGCGTGAACAGTACGTTCAGCGATGCAATATCAGAATTAATTTCCGCGCAGTCTGCTCTGCTGTGGAGAAAGCCATCACTGGTGTACTTGACCGCATGATCAGTATGTTCAGTGATGCATTATCACAAGTAGTTTCTGCGTAGGCTGCTCTGCAGTGGAGAAGGCAGTTGCTGGTATACTTGACTGCATGATCGGTGCGTTCAGTGATGCATTATCACAAGTAATTTCCCCCCAGGCTGCTCTGCTGTGGAGAAGGCCATTGCTGGTGTACTTGACCACATGACCAGTACGTTCAGTGATGCAATATCAAAAGTAATTTCCCCGTAGGCTGCTCTGCAGTGGAGAATGCTGCTCTTGGTATACTTGACTGCATGATCGGTGCGTTCAGTGATGCATTATCACAAGTTATTTCCGCCCTTGCTGCTCTCCTGTGGAGAAGGCCATTGCTGGTGAACTTGACCGCATGATCAGTACTCTCAGTGATGCAATATAAGAAGTAATTTCCGCGCAGGCTGCTCCGCAGTGGAGAAGGCTGTTGCTGGTATACCTGACTGCATGATCGATGCATTCAGTGATGCATTATCACAAGTAATTTCCGCGCAGGATGCTCGGCAGTGGAGAATGCCATTGCTGGTGTACTTGACCGTATGATCAGTACGTTCAGTGATGCAATATCACAAGTAATTTCCGCGCAGGCTGCTCTCCAGTAGAGAATTCCACTGCTGGTGTAGTTGACCGTATGATCGGTACGTTCAGTGATGCAATATCACAAGTAATTTCCGCGCAGGATTCTCTGCAATGGAGAATGCCATTGCTGGTGTACTTGACCATATGATCGGTACGTTAGGTGATGCAATATCACAAGTAATTTTCGCGCAGGCTGCTCTGCAGTGGAGAATGCCATTGCTGGTGTACTTGCCCCCACGATCGGTACGTTCAGTGATGCGATATCACAAGTAATTTCCGCGCAGGCTGCTCTGCTGTGGAGAAGGCTGTTGCTGGTATACTTGACTGCATAATCGGTACGTTCAGTGATGCATTATCACAAGTAATATCCGCGCAGGCTGCTCTGCAGTGAAGGCTGTTGCTCGTATACTTGACTGCATGATCGGTACGTTCAGTGATGCATTATCACAAGTAGTTTCTGCGCAGGCTGCTCTGGAGTGGAGAATGCCATTGCTGGTGTACTTGACCGCATGATCGGTACGTACAGTTATGCAATATCACAAGTAATTTCCGCGCAGGCTGCTCTGCAGTGGAGAATGCCACTGCTGGTGTACTTGCCCGCATCATCGGTACGTTCAGTGATGCAATATCACAAGTAATTTCCGCGTATGCTGCTCTGCAGTGGATAATGCCATTGCTGGTGTACTTGACCGCATGATCGGTACGTTCAGTGATGCAATATCACAAGTAATTTCCGCGCAGGCTGCTCTGCAGTGGAAAATGCCATTGCTGGTGTAGTTGACCGTATGATCGGTACGTTCAGTGATGCAATATCACAAGTAATTTCCGCGCAGGCTGCTCTGCAGTGGAGAATGCCATTGCTGGTGTACTTGACCGTATGATCGGTACGTTCAGTGATGCAATATCACAAGTAATTTCCGCGCAGGCTGCTCTGCAGTGGAGAATGCTATTGCTGGTGTAGTTGACCGTATGATCGGTACGTTCAGTGATGCAATATCACAAGTAATTTCCGCGCAGGCTGCTCTGCAGTGGAGAATGCCATTGCTGGTGTGCTTGACCGTATGATCGGTACGTTCAGTGATTCAATATCAGAAGTAATTTCCGCGCAGGCTGCTCTGCAGTGGAGAAGGCTGTTGCTGGTATACTTGACTGCATGATCGATGCATTCAGTGATGCATTATCACAAGTAATTTCCGCGCAGGCTGCTCGGTAGTGGAGAATGCCATTGCTGGTGTACTTGACCGTATGATCAGTACGTTCAGTGATGCAATATCACAAGTAATTTCCGCGCAGGCTGCTCTCCAGTAGAGAATGCCACTGCTGGTGTACTTGACCGTATGATCGGTACGTTCAGTGATGCAATATCACAAGTAATTTCCGCGCAGGCTGCTCTGCAGTGGAGAATGCCATTGCTGGTGTAGTTGACCGTATGATCGGTACGTTCAGTGATGGAATATCACAAGTAATGTCCGCGCAGGCTGCTCTGCAGTGGAGAATGCCTTTGCTGGTGTACTTGACCGTATGATCGGTACGTTCAGTGATGCAATTTCACAAGTAATTTCCGCGCAGGCTGCTCTGCAGTGGAGAATGCCATTGCTGGTGTAGTTGACCGTATGATCGGTACGTTCAGTGATGCAATATCACAAGTAATTTCCGCGCAGGCTGCTCTGCTGTGGAGAAAGCCATCACTGGTGTACTTAACCGCATGATCAGTAGGTTCAGTGATGCATTATCACAAGTAGTTTCTGCGCAGGCTGCTCTGCAGTGGAGAATGCCACTGCTGGTGTATTTGACCTCATGATCAGCACGTTCAATGATGCATTAGCACAAGTAATTTCCGCGCAGGCTGCTCTGCGGTGAGAAGGCCACTGCTGGTGTATTTGACCGCATGATCAGTACGTTCAGTGACGCAATATCACAAGTATTTTCCGCGCAGGCTGCTCTGCGGCGGAGAAGGCTGTTGCTGGTGTACTTGACCGCATGATCAGTACGTTCAGTGATGAGTTATCACAAGTAATTTCCGCGCAGGCTGCTCTGCTGTGGAGAAGGCGATTGCTGTTGTTCTTGACCGCATGATCAGTACGTTCAGTGAAGCAATATCAGAAGCAATTTCCCCGCAGTACGTTCAGTTATGCATTATCACAAGTAATATCCACGCAGACTGCTCTGCAGTGGAGAAGGCTGTTGCTGGTGTACTTGACCGCATGATCAGTACGTTCAGTTATGCAATATCAGAAGTAATTTCCGCGCAGGCTGCTCTGCTGTGGAGAAAGCCATCACTGGTGTACTTGACCGCATGATCAGTAGGTTCAGTGATGCATTATCACAAATAGTTTCTGCGCAGGCTGCTCTGCAGTGGAGAATGCCACTGCTGGTGTATTTGACCTTATGATCAGCTCGTTCAATGATGCATTATCACAAGTAATTCCCGCGCACGCTACTCTGCGGTGAGAAGGCCACTGCTGGCGTATTTGACCGCATGATCAGTACGTTCAGTGACGCAATATCACAAGTAATTTCCGCGCAGGCTGCTCTGCGGCGCAGAAGGCTGTTGCTGGTGTACTTGACCGCATGATCAGTACGTTCAGTGATGAGTTATCACAAGTAATTTCCGCGCAGGCTGCTCTACAGTGGAGAAGGCAGTTGCTGGTATACTTCACTGCATGATCGGTGCGTTCAGTGATGCATTATCACAAGTAATTTCCGCCCAGGCTGCTCTGCTGTGGAGAAGGCCATTGCTGGTGTACTTGACCACATGATCAGTACGTTTAGTGATGCAATATCAGAAGTAATTTCCCCGTAGGTTGCTCCGCAGTGGAGAAGGCTGTTGCTGGTATACTTGACTGCATGATTGGTGCGTTCAGTGATGCATTATCACAAGTAATATCCGCGCAGGCTGCTGTGCAGTGGAGAAGGCTGTTGCTGGTATACTTGACTGCTTGATCTGTACGTTCAGTGATGCATTTTCACAAGTAATTTCCGCGCAGGCTGCTCTGCTGTGGAGAAGGCCATAGCTGGTGTACTTGACCGCATGATCAGTATACGTTCAGTGATGCAATATCAGAAGTAATTTCCGCGCAGGCTGCTCTGCTGTGGAGAAAGCCATCACTGGTGTACTTAATCGCATGATCAGTAGGTTCAGTGATGCATTATCACAAGTAGTTTCTGCGCAGGCTGCTCTGCAGTGGAGAATGCCACTGCTGGTGTATTTGACCTCATGATCAGAACGTTCAATGCTGCATTATCACAAGTAATTTCCGCGCAGGCTGCTCTGCGGTGAGAAAACCGCTGCTGGTGTATTTGACCGCATGATCAGTATGTCCAGTGACGCAATATCACAAGTGATTTCCGAGCAGGCTGCTCTGCGGCGGAGAAGGCTGTTGCTGGTGTACTTGACCGCATGATCAGTACGTTCAATGATGCAATATCAGAAGTATTTTCCCCGTAGGCTGCTCTGCAGTGGAGAAGGCCGTTGCTGGTATACTTGACTGCATGATCGGTGCGTTCATTGATGCATTATCACAAGTAATTTCCGCCCTTGCTGCTCTCCTGTGGAGAAGGCCATTGCTGGTGGACTTGACCGCATGATCAGTACTCTCATTGATGCAATTTCACAAGTAATTTCCGCGCAGGCTGCTCTGCAGTGGAGAATGCCATTGCTGGTGTAGTTGACCGTATGATCGGTACGTTCAGTGATGCAATATCACAAGTAATTTCCGCGCAGGCTGCTCTGCTGTGGAGAAGGCCATCACTGGTGTATTTAACCGCATGATCAGTAGGTTCAGTGATGCATTATCACAAGTAGTTTCTGCGCAGGCTGCTCTGCAGTGGAGAATGCCACTGCTGGTGTATTTGACCTCATGATCAGCACGTTCAATGATGCATTAGCACAAGTAATTTCCGCGCAGGCTGCTCTGTGGTGAGAAGGCCACTGCTGGTGTATTTGACCGCATGATCAGTACGTTCAGTGACGCAATATCACAAGTAATTCCCGCGCAGGCTGCTCTGCGGCGGAGAAGGCTGTTGCTGGGGTACTTGACCGCATGATCAGTACGTTCAGTGATGAGTTATCACAAGTAATTTCCGCGCAGGCTGCTCTGCTGTGCAGAAGGCGATTGCTGGTGTTCTTGACCGCATGATCAGTACGTTCAGTGAAGCAATATCAGAAGCAATTTCCCCGCAGTACGTTCAGTTATGCATTATCACAAGTAATATCCACGCTGACTGCTCTGCAGTGGAGAAGGCTGTTGCTGGTATACTTGACTGCATGATCAGTGCGTTGAGTGATGCATTGTCACAAGTAATTTCCGCGCAGGCTGCTGTGCAGTGGAGAAGGCTGTTGCTGGTATACTTGACTGCTTGATCGGTACGTTCAGTGATGCATTTTCACAAGTAAATTCCGCGCAGGCTGCTCTGCTGTGGAGAAGGCTGTTGCTGGTATACTTGACTGCATGATCGGTGCGTTCAGTGATGCATTATCACAAGTAATTTCCGCCCTTGCTGCTCTCCTGTGGAGAAGGCCATTGCTGGTGCACTTGACCGCATGATCAGTACTTTCAGTGATGCAATATCAGAAGTGATTTCCGCGCAGGCTGCTCTGCAGTGGAGAATGCTGTTGCTGGTACACTTGAGTGCATGATCGGTGCATTCAGTGATGCATTATCACAATTTCCGCCCAGGCTGCTCTGCTGTGGAGAAGGCCATTGCTGGTGTACTTGACCGCATGATCAGTACGTTCAGTGAAGCAATATCAGAAGCAATTTCCCCGCAGTACGTTCAGTTATGCATTATCACAAGTAATATCCACGCAGGCTGCTCTGCAGTGGAGAAGGCTGTTGCTGGTGTACTTGACCGCATGATCAGTACGTTCAATGATGCATTATCACAATTTCCGCGCAGGCTGTTCTGCTATGGAGAAAGCCCTTGCTGGTGTACTTGACCGCATGAACAGTACGTTCAGCGATGCAATATCAGAAGTAATTTCCGCGCAGGCTGCTCTGCTGCGGAGAAAGCCATCACTGGTGTACTTGACCACATGATCAGTAGGTTCAGTGATGCATTATCACAAGTAGTTTCTGCGCAGGCTGCTCCGCAGTGGAGAATGCCACTGCCAGTGTATTTGACCTCATGATCAGCACGTTCAATGATGCATTATCGCAAGTAATTTCCGCGCAGGCTGCCCTGCGGTGAGAAGGCCACTACTGGTGTATTTGACCGCATGATCAGTACGTTCAGTGATGAGTTATCACAAGTAATTTCCGCGCAGGCTGCTCTACAGTGGAGAAGGCAGTTGCTGGTATACTTGACTGCATGACCGGTGCGTTCAGTGATACATTATCACAAGTAATTTCCGTCCAGGCTGCATTGCTGTGGAGAAGGCCATTGCTGGTGTACTTGACCGCATGATCAGTACGTTCAGTGATGCAATATCAGAAGTAATTTCCCCGTAGGCTGCTCTGCAGTGGAGAAGACTGTTGCTGGTATACTTGACTGCATGATCGGTGCGTTCAGTGATGCATTATCACAAGTAATTTCCGCCCTTGCTGCTCTCCTGTGGAGAAGGCCATTGCTGGTGCACTTGACCGCATGATCAGTACTTTCAGTGATGCAATATCAGAAGTAATTTCCGCGCAGGCTGCTCTGCAGTGGAGAATGCTGTTGCTGGTACACTTGACTGCATGATCGGTGCATTCAGTGATGCATTATCACAATTTCCGCCCAGGCTGCTCTGCTGTGGAGAAGGCCATTGCTGGTGTACTTGACCGCATGATCAGTACGTTCAGTGAAGCAATATCAGAAGCAATTTCCCCGCAGTACGTTCAGTTATGCACTATCACAAGTAATATCCACGCAGGCTGCTCTGCAGTGGAGAAGGCTGTTGCTGGTGTACTTGACCGCATGATCAGTACGTTCAATGATGCATTATCACAATTTCCGCGCAGGCTGCTCTGCTATGGAGAAAGCCCTTGCTGGTGTACTTGACCGCATGAACAGTACGTTCAGCGATGCAATATCAGAAGTTTTTCCGCGCAGGCTGCTCTGCTGCGGAGAAAGCCATCACTGGTGTACTTGACCGCATGATCAGTAGGTTCAGTGATGCATTATCACAAGTAGTTTCTGCGCAGGCTGCTCCGCAGTGGAGAATGCCACTGCCAGTGTATTTGACCTCATGATCAGCACGTTCAATGATGCATTATCGCAAGCAATTTCCGCGCAGGCTGCTCTGCTGTGGAGAAGGCCATTGCTGGTGTACTTGACCGCATGATCAGTACGTTCAGTGATGCAATATCAGAAGTAATTTCCCCGTAGGCTGCTCTGCAGTGGAGAAGGCTGTTGCTGGTATACTTGACTGCATGATCGGTGCGTTCAGTGATGCATTATCGCAAGTAATTTCCGCCCTTGCTGCTCTCCTGTGGAGAAGGCCATTGCTGGTGCACTTGACCGCATGATCAGTACTTTCAGTGATGCAATATCAGAAGTAATTTCCGCGCAGGCTGCTCTGCAGTGGAGAATGCTGTTGCTGGTACACTTGACTGCATGATCGGTGCATTCAGTGATGCATTATCACAATTTCCGCCCAGGCTGCTCTGCTGTGGAGAAGGCCATTGCTGGTGTACTTGACCGCATGATCAGTACGTTCAGTGATGCAATATCAGAAGTAATTTCCCCGTAGGCTGCTCTGCAGTGGAGAAGGCTGTTGCTGGTATACTTGACTGCTTGATCGGTACGTTCAGTGATGCATTTTCACAAGTAAATTCCGCGCAGGCTGCTCTGCTGTGGAGAAAGCCATCACTGGTGTACTTAACCGCATGATCAGTAGGTTCAATGATGCATTATCACAAGTAGTTTCTGCGCAGGCTGCTCTGCAGTGGAGAATGCCACTGCTGGTGTATTTGACCTCATGATCAGCACGTTCAATGATGCATTATCACAAGTAATTTCCGCGCAGGCTGCTCTGCGGTGAGAAAACCACTGCTGGTGTATTTGACCGCATGATCAGTAGGTTCAGTGATGCATTATCACAAGTAGTTTCTGCGCAGGCTGCTCTGCAGTGGAGAATGCCACTACTGGTGTTTTTGACCGCATGATCAGTACGTTCAGTGATGAGTTATCACAAGTAATTTCCGCGCAGGCGGCTCTACAGTGGAGAAGGCAGTTGCTGGTATACTTGACTGCATGACCGGTGCGTTCAGTGATGCATTATCACAAGTAATTTCCGCCCAGGCTGCTTTGCTGTGGAGAAGGCCATTGCTGGTGTACTTGACCGCATGATCAGTACGTTCAGTGATGCAATATCAGAAGTAATTTCCCCGTAGGCTGCTCTGCAGTGGAGAAGGCTGTTGCTGGTATACTTGACTGCATGATCGGTGCGTTCAGTGATGCATTATCACAAGTAGTTTCTGCGCAGGCTGCTCCGCAGTGGATAATGCCACTGCCAGTGCATTTGACCTCTTGATCAGCACGTTCAATGATGCATTATCGCAAGTAATTTCCGCACAGGCTGCTCTGCGGTGAGAAGGCCACTACTGGTGTATTTGACCGTATGATTAGTACGTTCAGTGATGAGTTATCACAAGTAATTTCTGCGCAGGCTGCTTTACAGTGGAGAAGGCAGTTGCTGGTGTAGTTGACCGTATGATCGGTACGTTCAGTGATGCAATATCACAAGTAATTTCCGCGCAGGCTGCTCTGCAGTGGAGAATGCCATTGCTGGTGTACTTGACCGTATGATCGGTACGTTCAGTGATGCAATATCACAAGTAATTTCCGCGCAGGCTGCTCTGCAGTGGAGAATGCTATTGCTGGTGTAGTTGACCGTATGATCGGTACGTTCAGTGATGCAATATCACAAGTAATTTCCGCGCAGGCTGCTCTGCAGTGGAGAATGCCATTGCTGGTGTGCTTGACCGTATGATCGGTACGTTCAGTGATTCAATATCAGAAGTAATTTCCGCGCAGGCTGCTCTGCAGTGGAGAAGGCTGTTGCTGGTATACTTGACTGCATGATCGATGCATTCAGTGATGCATTATCACAAGTAATTTCCGCGCAGGCTGCTCGGTAGTGGAGAATGCCATTGCTGGTGTACTTGACCGTATGATCAGTACGTTCAGTGATGCAATATCACAAGTAATTTCCGCGCAGGCTGCTCTCCAGTAGAGAATGCCACTGCTGGTGTACTTGACCGTATGATCGGTACGTTCAGTGATGCAATATCACAAGTAATTTCCGCGCAGGCTGCTCTGCAGTGGAGAATGCCATTGCTGGTGTAGTTGACCGTATGATCGGTACGTTCAGTGATGGAATATCACAAGTAATGTCCGCGCAGGCTGCTCTGCAGTGGAGAATGCCTTTGCTGGTGTACTTGACCGTATGATCGGTACGTTCAGTGATGCAATTTCACAAGTAATTTCCGCGCAGGCTGCTCTGCAGTGGAGAATGCCATTGCTGGTGTAGTTGACCGTATGATCGGTACGTTCAGTGATGCAATATCACAAGTAATTTCCGCGCAGGCTGCTCTGCTGTGGAGAAAGCCATCACTGGTGTACTTAACCGCATGATCAGTAGGTTCAGTGATGCATTATCACAAGTAGTTTCTGCGCAGGCTGCTCTGCAGTGGAGAATGCCACTGCTGGTGTATTTGACCTCATGATCAGCACGTTCAATGATGCATTAGCACAAGTAATTTCCGCGCAGGCTGCTCTGCGGTGAGAAGGCCACTGCTGGTGTATTTGACCGCATGATCAGTACGTTCAGTGACGCAATATCACAAGTATTTTCCGCGCAGGCTGCTCTGCGGCGGAGAAGGCTGTTGCTGGTGTACTTGACCGCATGATCAGTACGTTCAGTGATGAGTTATCACAAGTAATTTCCGCGCAGGCTGCTCTGCTGTGGAGAAGGCGATTGCTGTTGTTCTTGACCGCATGATCAGTACGTTCAGTGAAGCAATATCAGAAGCAATTTCCCCGCAGTACGTTCAGTTATGCATTATCACAAGTAATATCCACGCAGACTGCTCTGCAGTGGAGAAGGCTGTTGCTGGTGTACTTGACCGCATGATCAGTACGTTCAGTTATGCAATATCAGAAGTAATTTCCGCGCAGGCTGCTCTGCTGTGGAGAAAGCCATCACTGGTGTACTTGACCGCATGATCAGTAGGTTCAGTGATGCATTATCACAAATAGTTTCTGCGCAGGCTGCTCTGCAGTGGAGAATGCCACTGCTGGTGTATTTGACCTTATGATCAGCTCGTTCAATGATGCATTATCACAAGTAATTCCCGCGCACGCTACTCTGCGGTGAGAAGGCCACTGCTGGCGTATTTGACCGCATGATCAGTACGTTCAGTGACGCAATATCACAAGTAATTTCCGCGCAGGCTGCTCTGCGGCGCAGAAGGCTGTTGCTGGTGTACTTGACCGCATGATCAGTACGTTCAGTGATGAGTTATCACAAGTAATTTCCGCGCAGGCTGCTCTACAGTGGAGAAGGCAGTTGCTGGTATACTTCACTGCATGATCGGTGCGTTCAGTGATGCATTATCACAAGTAATTTCCGCCCAGGCTGCTCTGCTGTGGAGAAGGCCATTGCTGGTGTACTTGACCACATGATCAGTACGTTTAGTGATGCAATATCAGAAGTAATTTCCCCGTAGGTTGCTCTGCAGTGGAGAAGGCTGTTGCTGGTATACTTGACTGCATGATTGGTGCGTTCAGTGATGCATTATCACAAGTAATATCCGCGCAGGCTGCTGTGCAGTGGAGAAGGCTGTTGCTGGTATACTTGACTGCTTGATCTGTACGTTCAGTGATGCATTTTCACAAGTAATTTCCGCGCAGGCTGCTCTGCTGTGGAGAAGGCCATAGCTGGTGTACTTGACCGCATGATCAGTATACGTTCAGTGATGCAATATCAGAAGTAATTTCCGCGCAGGCTGCTCTGCTGTGGAGAAAGCCATCACTGGTGTACTTAATCGCATGATCAGTAGGTTCAGTGATGCATTATCACAAGTAGTTTCTGCGCAGGCTGCTCTGCAGTGGAGAATGCCACTGCTGGTGTATTTGACCTCATGATCAGAACGTTCAATGCTGCATTATCACAAGTAATTTCCGCGCAGGCTGCTCTGCGGTGAGAAAACCGCTGCTGGTGTATTTGACCGCATGATCAGTATGTCCAGTGACGCAATATCACAAGTGATTTCCGAGCAGGCTGCTCTGCGGCGGAGAAGGCTGTTGCTGGTGTACTTGACCGCATGATCAGTACGTTCAATGATGCAATATCAGAAGTATTTTCCCCGTAGGCTGCTCTGCAGTGGAGAAGGCCGTTGCTGGTATACTTGACTGCATGATCGGTGCGTTCATTGATGCATTATCACAAGTAATTTCCGCCCTTGCTGCTCTCCTGTGGAGAAGGCCATTGCTGGTGGACTTGACCGCATGATCAGTACTCTCATTGATGCAATTTCACAAGTAATTTCCGCGCAGGCTGCTCTGCAGTGGAGAATGCCATTGCTGGTGTAGTTGACCGTATGATCGGTACGTTCAGTGATGCAATATCACAAGTAATTTCCGCGCAGGCTGCTCTGCTGTGGAGAAGGCCATCACTAGTGTATTTAACCGCATGATCAGTAGGTTCAGTGATGCATTATCACAAGTAGTTTCTGCGCAGGCTGCTCTGCAGTGGAGAATGCCACTGCTGGTGTATTTGACCTCATGATCAGCACGTTCAATGATGCATTAGCACAAGTAATTTCCGCGCAGGCTGCTCTGTGGTGAGAAGGCCACTGCTGGTGTATTTGACCGCATGATCAGTACGTTCAGTGACGCAATATCACAAGTAATTCCCGCGCAGGCTGCTCTGCGGCGGAGAAGGCTGTTGCTGGGGTACTTGACCGCATGATCAGTACGTTCAGTGATGAGGTATCACAAGTAATTTCCGCGCAGGCTGCTCTGCTGTGCAGAAGGCGATTGCTGGTGTTCTTGACCGCATGATCAGTACGTTCAGTGAAGCAATATCAGAAGCAATTTCCCCGCAGTACGTTCAGTTATGCATTATCACAAGTAATATCCACGCTGACTGCTCTGCAGTGGAGAAGGCTGTTGCTGGTATACTTGACTGCATGATCAGTGCGTTGAGTGATGCATTGTCACAAGTAATTTCCGCGCAGGCTGCTGTGCAGTGGAGAAGGCTGTTGCTGGTATACTTGACTGCTTGATCGGTACGTTCAGTGATGCATTTTCACAAGTAAATTCCGCGCAGGCTGCTCTGCTGTGGAGAAGGCTGTTGCTGGTATACTTGACTGCATGATCGGTGCGTTCAGTGATGCATTATCACAAGTAATTTCCGCCCTTGCTGCTCTCCTGTGGAGAAGGCCATTGCTGGTGCACTTGACCGCATGATCAGTACTTTCAGTGATGCAATATCAGAAGTGATTTCCGCGCAGGCTGCTCTGCAGTGGAGAATGCTGTTGCTGGTACACTTGAGTGCATGATCGGTGCATTCAGTGATGCATTATCACAATTTCCGCCCAGGCTGCTCTGCTGTGGAGAAGGCCATTGCTGGTGTACTTGACCGCATGATCAGTACGTTCAGTGAAGCAATATCAGAAGCAATTTCCCCGCAGTACGTTCAGTTATGCATTATCACAAGTAATATCCACGCAGGCTGCTCTGCAGTGGAGAAGGCTGTTGCTGGTGTACTTGACCGCATGATCAGTACGTTCAATGATGCATTATCACAATTTCCGCGCAGGCTGTTCTGCTATGGAGAAAGCCCTTGCTGGTGTACTTGACCGCATGAACAGTACGTTCAGCGATGCAATATCAGAAGTAATTTCCGCGCAGGCTGCTCTGCTGCGGAGAAAGCCATCACTGGTGTACTTGACCACATGATCAGTAGGTTCAGTGATGCATTATCACAAGTAGTTTCTGCGCAGGCTGCTCCGCAGTGGAGAATGCCACTGCCAGTGTATTTGACCTCATGATCAGCACGTTCAATGATGCATTATCGCAAGTAATTTCCGCGCAGGCTGCCCTGCGGTGAGAAGGCCACTACTGGTGTATTTGACCGCATGATCAGTACGTTCAGTGATGAGTTATCACAAGTAATTTCCGCGCAGGCTGCTCTACAGTGGAGAAGGCAGTTGCTGGTATACTTGACTGCATGACCGGTGCGTTCAGTGATACATTATCACAAGTAATTTCCGTCCAGGCTGCATTGCTGTGGAGAAGGCCATTGCTGGTGTACTTGACCGCATGATCAGTACGTTCAGTGATGCAATATCAGAAGTAATTTCCCCGTAGGCTGCTCTGCAGTGGAGAAGACTGTTGCTGGTATACTTGACTGCATGATCGGTGCGTTCAGTGATGCATTATCACAAGTAATTTCCGCCCTTGCTGCTCTCCTGTGGAGAAGGCCATTGCTGGTGCACTTGACCGCATGATCAGTACTTTCAGTGATGCAATATCAGAAGTAATTTCCGCGCAGGCTGCTCTGCAGTGGAGAATGCTGTTGCTGGTACACTTGACTGCATGATCGGTGCATTCAGTGATGCATTATCACAATTTCCGCCCAGGCTGCTCTGCTGTGGAGAAGGCCATTGCTGGTGTACTTGACCGCATGATCAGTACGTTCAGTGAAGCAATATCAGAAGCAATTTCCCCGCAGTACGTTCAGTTATGCACTATCACAAGTAATATCCACGCAGGCTGCTCTGCAGTGGAGAAGGCTGTTGCTGGTGTACTTGACCGCATGATCAGTACGTTCAATGATGCATTATCACAATTTCCGCGCAGGCTGCTCTGCTATGGAGAAAGCCCTTGCTGGTGTACTTGACCGCATGAACAGTACGTTCAGCGATGCAATATCAGAAGTTTTTCCGCGCAGGCTGCTCTGCTGCGGAGAAAGCCATCACTGGTGTACTTGACCGCATGATCAGTAGGTTCAGTGATGCATTATCACAAGTAGTTTCTGCGCAGGCTGCTCCGCAGTGGAGAATGCCACTGCCAGTGTATTTGACCTCATGATCAGCACGTTCAATGATGCATTATCGCAAGCAATTTCCGCGCAGGCTGCTCTGCTGTGGAGAAGGCCATTGCTGGTGTACTTGACCGCATGATCAGTACGTTCAGTGATGCAATATCAGAAGTAATTTCCCCGTAGGCTGCTCTGCAGTGGAGAAGGCTGTTGCTGGTATACTTGACTGCATGATCGGTGCGTTCAGTGATGCATTATCGCAAGTAATTTCCGCCCTTGCTGCTCTCCTGTGGAGAAGGCCATTGCTGGTGCACTTGACCGCATGATCAGTACTTTCAGTGATGCAATATCAGAAGTAATTTCCGCGCAGGCTGCTCTGCAGTGGAGAATGCTGTTGCTGGTACACTTGACTGCATGATCGGTGCATTCAGTGATGCATTATCACAATTTCCGCCCAGGCTGCTCTGCTGTGGAGAAGGCCATTGCTGGTGTACTTGACCGCATGATCAGTACGTTCAGTGATGCAATATCAGAAGTAATTTCCCCGTAGGCTGCTCTGCAGTGGAGAAGGCTGTTGCTGGTATACTTGACTGCTTGATCGGTACGTTCAGTGATGCATTTTCACAAGTAAATTCCGCGCAGGCTGCTCTGCTGTGGAGAAAGCCATCACTGGTGTACTTAACCGCATGATCAGTAGGTTCAATGATGCATTATCACAAGTAGTTTCTGCGCAGGCTGCTCTGCAGTGGAGAATGCCACTGCTGGTGTATTTGACCTCATGATCAGCACGTTCAATGATGCATTATCACAAGTAATTTCCGCGCAGGCTGCTCTGCGGTGAGAAAACCACTGCTGGTGTATTTGACCGCATGATCAGTAGGTTCAGTGATGCATTATCACAAGTAGTTTCTGCGCAGGCTGCTCTGCAGTGGAGAATGCCACTACTGGTGTTTTTGACCGCATGATCAGTACGTTCAGTGATGAGTTATCACAAGTAATTTCCGCGCAGGCGGCTCTACAGTGGAGAAGGCAGTTGCTGGTATACTTGACTGCATGACCGGTGCGTTCAGTGATGCATTATCACAAGTAATTTCCGCCCAGGCTGCTTTGCTGTGGAGAAGGCCATTGCTGGTGTACTTGACCGCATGATCAGTACGTTCAGTGATGCAATATCAGAAGTAATTTCCCCGTAGGCTGCTCTGCAGTGGAGAAGGCTGTTGCTGGTATACTTGACTGCATGATCGGTGCGTTCAGTGATGCATTATCACAAGTAGTTTCTGCGCAGGCTGCTCCGCAGTGGATAATGCCACTGCCAGTGCATTTGACCTCTTGATCAGCACGTTCAATGATGCATTATCGCAAGTAATTTCCGCACAGGCTGCTCTGCGGTGAGAAGGCCACTACTGGTGTATTTGACCGTATGATTAGTACGTTCAGTGATGAGTTATCACAAGTAATTTCTGCGCAGGCTGCTTTACAGTGGAGAAGGCAGTTGCTGGTATACTTGACGGCATGATCGGTGCGTTCAGTGATGCATTATCACAAGTAATTGCCGCCCAGGCTGCTCTGCTGTGGAGAAGGCCATTGCTGGTGTACTTGACCACATGATCAGTACGTTCAGTGATGCAATATCAGAAGTAATTTCCCCTTAGGCTGCTCTGCAGTGGAGAAGGCTGTTGCTGGTATACTTGACTGCTTGATCGGTATGTTCAGTGATGCATTTTCACAAGTAATTTCCGCGCAGGCTGCTCTGCTGTGGAGAAGGCCATTGCTGGTGTACTTGACCGCATGATCAGTATACGTTCAGTGATGCATTATCAAAAGTAATTTCCGCGCAGGCTGCTCTGCTGTGGAGAAGGCTGTTGCTGGTATACTTGACTGCATAATCGGTACGTTCAGTGATGCAATATCACAAGTAATTTCCGCGCAGGCTGCTCTGCAGTGGAAAATGCCATTGGTGGTGTACTTGACCGAATGATCGGTACGTTCAGTGATGCAATATCACAAGTAATTTCTGCGCAGGCTGTTCTGCAGTGGAAAACGCCATTGCTGGTGTAGTTGACCGTATGATCGGTACGTTCAGTGATGCAATATCACAAGTAATTTCCGCGCAGGCTGCTCTGCAGTGGAAAATGCCATTGCTGGTGTACTTGACCGTATGATCGGTACGTTCACTGATGCAATATCACAAGTTTCCACGCAGGCTGCTCTGCAGTGGAGAATGCCATTGCTGGTGTAGTTGACCGTATGATCGGTACGTTCAGTGATGCAATATCACAAGTAATTTCCGCGCAGGCTGCTCTGCAGTGGAGAATCCATTGCTGGTGTACTTGACCGTAAGATCGGTACGTTCAGTGATGCAATATCAGAAGTAATTTCCGCGCAGGCTGCTCTGCAGTGGATAAGGCTGTTGCTGGTATACTTGACTGCATGATGGATGCATTCAGTCATGCATTATCACAAGTAATTTCCGCGCACGCTGCTCGGCAGTGGAGAATTCCATTGCTGGTCTACTTGCCCGTATGATCAGTACGTTCAGTGATGCAATATCACAAGTAATTTCCGCGCAGGCTGCTCTCCAGTAGAGAATGCCACTGCTGGTGTACTTGACCGTATGATCGGTACGTTCAGTGATGCAATATCACAAGTAATTTCCGCGCAGGCTGCTCTGCAGTAGAGAATGCCATTGCTGGTGTAGTTGACCGTATGATCGGTACGTTCAGTGATGGAATATCACAAGTAATTTCCGCGCAGGCTGCTCTCCAGTAGAGAATGCCACTGCTGGTGTACTTGACCGTATGATCGGTACGTTCAGTGATGCAATATCACAAGTAATTTCCGCGCAGGCTGCTCTGCAGTAGAGAATGCCATTGCTGGTGTAGTTGACCGTATGATCGGTACGTTCAGTGATGGAATATCACAAGTAATGTCCGCGCAGGCTGCTCTGCAGTGGAGAATTCCATTGCTGGTGTACTTGACCGTGTGATCGGTACGTTAGGTGATGCAATATCACAAGTTTTTTCCGCGCAGGCTGCTCTGCAGTGGAGAATGCCATTGCTGGTGTACTTGACCGCATGATCGGTACGTTCAGTGATGCAATTTCACAAGTAATTTCCGCGCAGGCTGCTCTGCAGTGGAGAATGCCATTGCTGGTGTAGTTAACCGTATGATCGGTACGTTCAGTGATGCAATATCACAAGTAATATCCGCGCAGGCTGCTTTGCAGTGAAGGCTGTTGCTCGTATACTTGAGTGCATGATGGGTACGTTCAGTGATGCAATATCACAAGTAATTTCCGCGCAGGCTGCTCTGCTGTGGAGAAGGCTTTTGCTGGTATACTTGACTGCATAATCGGTACGTTCAGTGATGCAATATCAGAAGAAATTTCCGCGCAGGCTACTCTGCAGTGTAGAAGGCTGTTGCTGGTATACTTGACTGCTTGATCGGTACGTTCAGTGATGCATTTTCACAAGTAATTTCCGCGCAGGCTGCTCTGCTGTGCAGAAGGCCATTGCTGGTGTACTTGACCGCATGATCAGTATACGTTCAGTAAAGCAATATCAGAAGTAATTTCCGCGCAGGCTGCTCTGCTGTGGAGAAAGCCATCACTGGTGTACTTAACCGCATGATCAGTAGGTTCAGTGATGCATTATCACAAGTAGTTTCTGCGCAGGCTGCTCTGCAGTGGAGAATGCCAATGCTGGTGTATTTGACCTCATGATCAGCACGTTCAATGATGCATTATCACAAGTAATTTCCACGCAGGCTGCTCTGCGGTGAGAAGGCCACTGCTGGTGTATTTGACCGCATGATCAGTACGTTCAGTGACGCAATATCACAAGTAATTTCCGCGCAGGCTGCTCTGCGGCGGAGAAGGCTGTTGCTGGTGTACTTGACCGCATGATCAGTACGTTCAGTGATGAGTGATCACAAGTAATTTCCACGCAGGCTGCTCTGCTGTGGAGAAGGCAGTTGCTGGTATACTTCACTGCATGATAGGTGCGTTCAGTGATGCATTATCACAAGTAATTTCCGCCCTTGCTGCTCTCCTGTGGAGAAGGCCATTGCTGGTGCACTTGACCGCATGAACAGTACTTTCAGTGATGCAATATCAGAAGTAATTTCCGCTCAGGCTGCTCTGCAGTGGAGAATGCTGTTTTTGGTACACTTGACTGCATGATCGGTGCATTCAGTGATGCATTATCACAATTTCCGCGCAGGCTGCTCTGCTGTGGAGAAAGCCATCACTGGTGTACTTGACCGCATGATCAGTAGCTTCAGTGATGCATTATCACAAGTAGTTTCTGCGCAGGCTGCTCTGCAGTGGAGAATGCCACTGCTGGTGTATTTGACCTCATGATCAGCTCGTTCAATGATGCATTATCACAAGTAATTCCCGCGCAGGCTGCTCTGCGGTGAGAAGGCCACTGCTGGTGTATTTGACCGCATGATCAGTACGTTCAGTGACGCAATATCACAAGTAATTTCCGCGCAGGCTGCTCTGCGGCGCAGAAGGCTGTTGCTGGTGTACTTGACCGCATGATCAGTACGTTCAGTGATCAGTTATCACAAGTAATTTCCGCGCAGGCTGCTCTACAGTGGAGAAGGCAGTTGCTGGTATATTTTACTGCATGATCGGTGCGTTCAGTGATGCATTATCACAATTTCCGCCCAGGCTGCTCTGCTGTGGAGAAGGCCATTGCTGGTGTACTTGACCGCATGATCAGTACGTTCAATGATGCAATATCAGAAGTATTTTCCCTGTAGGCTGCTCTGCAGTGGAGAAGGCCGTTGCTGGTATACTTGACTGCATGCTCGGTGCGTTCATTGATGCATTATCACAAGTAATTTCCGCAATTGCTGCTCTCCTGTGGAGAAGGCCATTGCTGGTGCACTTGACCGCATGATCAGTACTCTCAGTGATGCAATATCAGAAGTAATTTCCGCCCAGGCTGCTCTGCTGTGGAGAAGGCGATTGCTGGTGTTCTTGGCCGCATGATCAGTACGTTCAGTGAAGCAATATCAGAAGCAATTTCCCCGCAGTACGTTCAGTTATGCATTATCACAAGTAATATCCACGCTGACTGCTCTGCAGTGGAGAAGGCTGTTCATGGTGTACTTGACCGCATGATCAGTACGTTCAGTGATGCAATATCAGAAGAAATTTCCGCGCAGGCTGCTCTGCTGTGGAGAAAGCCATCACTGGTGTACTTGACCGCATGATCAGTAGGTTCAGTGATGCATTATCACAAGTAGTTTCTGCGCAGGCTGCTCTGCAGTGGAGAATGCCACTGCTGGTGTATTTGACCTCATGATCAGCTCGTTCAATGATGCATTATCACAAGTAATTCCCGCGCAGGCTGCTCTGCGGTGAGAAGGCCACTGCTGGTGTATTTGACCGCATGATCAGTACGTTCAGTGACGCAATATCACAAGTTTTTTTCGCGCAGGCTGCTCTGCGGCGCAGAAGGCTGTTGCTGGTGTACTTGACCGCATGATCAGTACGTTCAGTGATCAGTTATCACAAGTAATTTCCGCGCAGGCTGCTCTACAGTGGAGAAGGCAGTTGCTGGTATATTTTACTGCATGATCGGTGCGTTCAGTGATGCAATATCAGAAGTAATTTCCGCGCAGGCTGCTCTGCTGTGGAGAAAGCCATCACTGGTGTACTTAACCGCATGATCAGTAGGTTCAATGATGCATTATCACAAGTAGTTTCTGCGCAGGCTGCTCTGCAGTGGAGAATGCCACTGCTGGTGTATTTGACCTCATGATCAGCACGTTCAATGATGCATTATCACAAGTAATTTCCGCGCAGGCTGCTCTGCGGTGAGAAAACCACTGCTGGTGTATTTGACCGCATGATCAGTACGTTCAGTGACGCAATATCACAAGTAATTTCCGCCCAGGCTGCTCTGCTGTGGAGAATGCCATTGCTGGTGTACTTGACCGCATGATCGGTACGTTCAGTGATGCAATATCACAAGTAATTTCCGCGCAGGCTGCTCTGCAGTGGAGAATGCCATTACTGGTGTACGTGACCGCATGATCAGTACGTTCAGTGACGCAATATCACAAGTAATTTCCGCGCAGTCTGCTCTGCGGCGCAGAAGGCTGTTGCTGGTGTACTTGACCGCATGATCAGTACGTTCAGTGATGAGTTATCACAAGTAATTTCCGCGCAGGCTGCTCTACAGTGGAGAAGGCACTTGCTGGTATACTTCACTGCATGATCGGTGCGTTCAGTGATACATTATCACAAGTAATTTCCGCCCAGGCTGCTCTGCTGTGGAGAAGGCCATTGCTGGTGTACTTGACCACATGATCAGTACGTTCAGTGATGCAATATCAGAAGTAATTTCCCCGTAGGCTGCTCTGCAGTGGAGAAGGCTGTTGCTGGTATACTTGACTGCATGATTGGTACGTTCAGTGATGCATTATCACAAGTAATATCCGCGCACGCTGCTGTGCAGTGGAAAAGGCTGTTGCTGGTATACTTGACTGCTTGATCTGTACGTTCAGTGATGCATTTTCACAAGTAATTTCCGCGCAGGCTGCTCTGCTGTGGAGAAGGCCATTGCTGGTGTACTTGACCGCATGATCAGTATACGTTCAGTGATGCAATATCAGAAGTAATTTCCGCGCAGGCTGCTCTGCTGTGGAGAAAGCCATCACTGGTGTACTTAATCGCATGATCAGTAGGTTCAGTGATGCATTATCACAAGTAGTTTCTGCGCAGGCTGCTCTGCAGTGGAGAATGCCACTGCTGGTGTATTTGACCTCATGATCAGAACGTTCAATGATGCATTATCACAAGTAATTTCCGCGCAGACTGCTCTGCGGTGAGAAAACCGCTGCTGGTGTATTTGACCGCATGATCAGTACGTCCAGTGACGCAATATCACAAGTAATTTCCGAGCAGGCTGCTCTGCGGCGGAGAAGGCTGTTGCTGGTGTACTTGACCGCATGATCAGTACGTTCAATGATGCAATATCAGAAGTATTTTCCCCGTAGGCTGCTCTGCAGTGGAGAAGGCCGTTGCTGGTATACTTGACTGCATGATCTGTGCATTCACTGATGCATTATCACAAGTAATTTCCGCCCAGGCTGCTCTGCTGTGGAGAAGGCGACTGCTGGTGTTCTTGGCCGCATGATCTGTACGTTCAGTGAAGCAATATCAGAAGCAATTTCCCCGCAGTACGTTCAGTTATGCATTATAACAAGTAATATCCACGCTGACTGCTCTGCAGTGGAGAAGGCTGTTCATGGTGTACTTGACCGCATGATCAGTAGGTTCAGTGATGCATTATCACAAGTAAGTCTGCACAGGCTGCTGTGCAGTGGAGAATGCCACTGCTGGTGTATTTGACCTCATGATCAGCTCGTTCAATGATGCATTATCACAAGTAATTCCCGCGCAGGCTGCTCTGCGGTGAGAAGGCCACTGCTGGTGTATTTGACCGCATGATCAGTACGTTCAGTGACGCAATATCACAAGTAATTTCCGCGCAGGCTGCTCTGCGGCGCAGAAGGCTGTTGCTGGTGTACTTGACCGCATGATCAGTACGTTCAGTGATCAGTTATCACAAGTAATTTCCGCGCAGGCTGCTCTACAGTGGAGAAGGCAGTTGCTGGTATATTTCACGGCATGATCGGTGCGTTCAGTGATGCATTATCACAAGTTTTTTCCGCCCAGGCTGGTCTGCTGTGGAGAAGGCCATTGCTGGTGTACTTGACCGCATGATCAGTACGTTCAGTGATGCAATATCAGAAGTAATTTCCCCGTAGGCTGCTCTGCATTGGAGAATGCTGTTGCTGGTACACTTGACTGCATGATCGGTGCATTCAGTGATGCATTATCACAATTTCCGCCCAGGCTGCTCTGCTGTGGAGAAGGCCATTGCTGGTGTACTTGACCGCATGATCAGTACGTTCAGTGAAGCAATATCAGAAGCAATTTCCCCGCAGTACGTTCAGTTATGCATTATCACAAGTAATATCCACGCAGGCTGCTCTGCAGTGGAGAAGGCTGTTGCTGGTGTACTTGACCGCATGATCAGTACGTTCAATGATGCATTATCACAATTTCCGCGCAGGCTGCTCTGCTATGGAGAAAGCCCTTGCTGGTGTACTTGACCGCATGAACAGTACGTTCAGCGATGCAATATCAGAAGTAATTTCCGCGCAGGCTGCTCTGCTGCGGAGAAAGCCATCACTGGTGTACTTGACCGCATGATCAGTAGGTTCAGTGATGCATTATCACAAGTAGTTTCTGCGCAGGCTGCTCCGCAGTGGAGAATGCCACTGCCAGTGTATTTGACCTCATGATCAGCACGTTCAATGATGCATTATCGCAAGTAATTTCCGCGCAGGCTGCTCTGCGGTGAGAAGGCCACTACTGGTGTATTTGACCGCATGATCAGTACGTTCAGTGATAAGTTATCACAAGTAATTTCCGCGCAGGCTGCTCTACAGTGGAGAAGGCAGTTGCTGGTATACTTGACTGCATGATCGGTGCGTTCAGTGATGCATTATCACAAGTAATTCCCGCCCAGGCTGCTCTGCTGTGGAGAAGGCCATTGCTGGTGTACTTGACCGCATGATCAGTATACGTTCAGTGATGCATTATCAAAAGTAATTTCCGCGCAGGCTGCTCTGCTGTGGAGAAGGCTTTTGCTGGTATACTTGACTGCATAATCGGTACGTTCAGTGATGCAATATCACAAGTAATTTCCGCGCAGGCTGCTCTGCAGTGGAAAATGCCATTGGTGGTGTACTTGACCGAATGATCGGTACGTTCAGTGATGCAATATCACAAGTAATTTCCGCGCAGGCTGCTCTGCAGTGGAGAATGCCATTGCTGGTGTACTTGACCGCATGATCGGTACGTTCAGTGATGCAATATCACAAGTAATTTCCGCGCAGGCTGCTCTGCAGTGGAGAATGCCATTACTGGTGTACGTGACCGCATGATCGGTACGTTCAGTGATGCAATATCACAAGTAATTTCTGCGCAGGCTGTTCTGCAGTGGAAAACGCCATTGCTGGTGTAGTTGACCGTATGATCGGTACGTTCAGTGATGCAATATCACAAGTAATTTCCGCGCAGGCTGCTCTGCAGTGGAGAATGCTATTGCTGGTGTAGTTGACCGTATGATCGCTACGTTCAGTGATGTAATATCACAAGTAATTTCCGCGCAGGCTGCTCTGCAGTGGAGAATGCCATTGCTGGTGTACTTGACCGTATGATCGGTACGTTCAGTGATGCAATATCAGAAGTAATTTCCGCGCAGGCTGCTCTGCAGTGGAGAAGGCTGTTGCTGGTATACTTGACTGCATGATGGATGCATTCAGTGATGCATTATCACAAGTAATTTCCGCGCACGCTGCTCGGCAGTGGAGAATCCATTGCTGGTGTACTTGACCGTATGATCAGTACGTTCAGTGATGCAATATCACAAGTAATTTCCGCGCAGGCTGCTCTCCAGTAGAGAATGCCACTGCTGGTGTACTTGACCGTATGATCGGTACGTTCAGTGATGCAATATCACAAGTAATTTCCGCGCAGGCTGCTTTGCAGTAGAGAATGATATTGCTGGTGTAGTTGACCGTATGATCCATACGTTCAGTGATGGAATATCACAAGTAATGTCCGCGCAGGCTGCTCTGCAGTGGAGAATTCCATTGCTGGTGTACTTGACCGTGTGATCGGTATGTTAGGTGATGCAATATCACAAGTTTTTTCTGCGCAGGCTGCTCTGCAGTGGAGAGTGCCATTGCTGGTGTACTTGACCGTATGATCGGTACGTTCAGTGATGCAATTTCACAAGTAATTTCCGCGCAGGCTGCTCTGCAGTGGAGAATGCCATTGCTGGTGTAGTTGACCGTATGATCGGTACGTTCAGTGATGCAAAATCACAAGTAATTTCCGCGCAGGCTGCTCTGCAGTGGAGAATGCCTTTGCTGGTGTACTTGACCGCATGATGGGTACGTTCAGTGATGCAATATCACAAGTAATTTCCGCGCAGGCTGCTCTGCTGTGGAGAAGGCTTTTGCTGGTATACTTGACTGCATAATCGGTACGTTCAGTGATGCATTATCACAAGTAATATCCGCGCAGGCTGCTTTGCAGTGAAGGCTGTTGCTCGTATACTTGAGTGCATGATAGGTACGTTCAGTGATGCAATATCACAAGTAATTTCCGCGCAGGCTGCTCTGCAGTGGAGGAGGCCATTGCAGGTGTACTTCACCGGATGATCAGTACTTTCAGTGATGCAATATCAGAAGAAATTTCCGCGCAGGCTGCTCTGCAGTGTAGAAGGCTGTTGCTGGTATACTTGACTGCTTGATCGGTACGTTCAGTGATGCATTTTCACAAGTAATTTCCGCGCAGGCTGCTCTGCTGTGCAGAAGGCCATTGCTGGTGTACTTGACCGCATGATCAGTATACGTTCAGTGAAGCAATATCAGAAGTAATTTCCGCGCAGGCTGCTCTGCTGTGGAGAAAGCCATCACTGGTGTACTTAACCGCATGATCAGTAGGTTCAGTGATGCATTATCACAAATAGTTTCTGCGCAGGCTGCTCTGCAGTGGAGAATGCCACTGCTGGTGTATTTGACCTCATGATCAGCACGTTCAATGATGCATTATCACAAGTAATTTCCACGCAGGCTGCTCTGCGGTGAGAAGGCCACTGCTGGTGTATTTGACCGCATGATCAGTACGTTCAGTGACGCAATATCACAAGTAATTTCCGCGCAGGCTGCTCTGCGGCGGAGAAGGCTGTTGCTGGTGTACTTGACCGCATGATCAGTACGTTCAGTGATGAGTGATCACAAGTAATTTCCGCGCAGGCTGCTGTGCAGTGGAAAAGGCTGTTGCTGGTATACTTGACTGCTTGATCTGTACGTTCAGTGATGCATTTTCACAAGTAATTTCCGCGCAGGATGCTCTGCTGTGGAGAAGGCCATTGCTGGTGTACTTGACCGCATGATCAGTATACGTTCAGTGATGCAATATCAGAAGTAATTTCCGCGCAGGCTGCTCTGCTGTGGAGAAAGCCATCACTGGTGTACTTAATCACATGATCAGTAGGTTCAGTGATGCGTTATCACAAGTAGTTTCTGCGCAGGCTGCTCTGCAGTGGAGAATGCCACTGCTGGTGTATTTGACCTCATGATCAGAACGTTCAATGATGCATTATCACAAGTAATTTCCGCGCAGACTGCTCTGCGGTGAGAAAACCGCTGCTGGTGTATTTGACCGCATGATCAGTACGTCCAGTGACGCAATATCACAAGTAATTTCCGAGCAGGCTGCTCTGCGGCGGAGAAGGCTGTTGCTGGTGTACTTGACCGCATGATCAGTACGTTCAATGATGCAATATCAGAAGTATTTTCCCCGTAGGCTGCTCTGCAGTGGAGAAGGCCGTTGCTGGTATACTTGACTGCATGATCGGTGCGTTCATTGATGCATTATCACAAGTAATTTCCGCCCTTGCTGCTCTCCTGTGGAGAAGGCCATTGCTGGTGCACTTGACCGCATGATCAGTACTCTCAGTGATGCAATATCAGAAGTAATTTCCGCGCAGTCTGCTCTGCAGTGTAGAAGGCTGTTGCTGTTATACTTGACTGCATGATCTGTGCATTCACTGATGCATTATCACAAGTAATTTCCGCCCAGGCTGCTCTGCTGTGGAGAAGGCGATTGCTGGTGTTCTTGGCCGCATGATCTGTACGTTCAGTGAAGCAATATCAGAAGCAATTTCCCCGCAGTACGTTCAGTTATGCATTATCACAAGTAATATCCACGCTGACTGCTCTGCAGTGGAGAAGGCTGTTCATGGTGTACTTGACCGCATGATCAGTGCGTTCAGTGATGCAATATCAGAAGAAATTTCCGCGCAGGCTGCTCTGCTGTGGAGAAAGCCATCACTGGTGTACTTGACCGCATGATCAGTAGGTTCAGTGATGCATTATCACAAGTAGTTTCTGCACAGGCTGCTGTGCAGTGGAGAATGCCACTGCTGGTGTATTTGACCTCATGATCAGCTCGTTCAATGATGCATTATCACAAGTAATTCCCGCGCAGGCTGCTCTGCGGTGAGAAGGCCACTGCTGGTGTATTTGACCGCATGATCAGTACGTTCAGTGACGCAATATCACAAGTAATTTCCGCGCAGGCTGCTCTGCGGCGCACAAGGCTGTTGCTGGTGTACTTGACCGCATGATCAGTACGTTCAGTGATCAGTTATCACAAGTAATTTCCGCGCAGGCTGCTCTACAGTGGAGAAGGCAGTTGCTGGTATATTTCACTGCATGATCGGTGCGTTCAGTGATGCATTATCACAAGTAATTTCCGCCCAGGCTGGTCTGCTGTGGAGAAGGCCATTGCTGGTGTACTTGACCGCATGATCAGTACGTTCAGTGATGCAATATCAGAAGTAATTTCCCCGTAGGCTGCTCTGCATTGGAGAATGCTGTTGCTGGTACACTTGACTGCATGATCGGTGCATTCAGTGATGCATTATCACAATTTCCGCCCAGGCTGCTCTGCTGTGGAGAAGGCCATTGCTGGTGTACTTGACTGCATGATCAGTACGTTCAGTGAAGCAATATCAGAAGCAATTTCCCCGCAGTACGTTCAGTTATGCATTATCACAAGTAATATCCACCCAGGCTGCTCTGCAGTGGAGAAGGCTGTTGCTGGTGTACTTGACCGCATGATCAGTACGTTCAATGATGCATTATCACAATTTCCGCGCAGGCTGCTCTGCTATGGAGAAAGCCCTTGCTGGTGTACTTGACCGCATGAACAGTACGTTCAGCGATGCAATATCAGAAGTAATTTCCGCGCAGGCTGCTCTGCTGCGGAGAAAGCCATCACTGGTGTACTTGACCGCATGATCAGTAGGTTCAGTGATGCATTATCACAAGTAGTTTCTGCGCAGGCTGCTCCGCAGTGGAGAATGCCACTGCCAGTGTATTTGACCTCATGATCAGCACGTTCAATGATGCATTATCGCAAGTAATTTCCGCGCAGGCTGCTCTGCGGTGAGAAGGCCACTACTGGTGTATTTGACCGCATGATCAGTACATTCAGTGATAAGTTATCACAAGTAATTTCCGCGCAGGCTGCTCTACAGTGGAGAAGGCAGTTGCTGGTATACTTGACTGCATGATCGGTGCGTTCAGTGATGCATTATCACAAGTAATTCCCGCCCAGGCTGCTCTGCTGTGGAGAAGGCCATTGCTGGTGTACTTGACCGCATGATCACTATACGTTCAGTGATGCATTATAAAAGTAATTTCCGCGCAGGCTGCTCTGCTGTGGAGAAGGCTGTTGCATGTATACTTGACTGCATAATCGGTACGTTCAGTGATGCAATATCACAAGTAATTTCCGCGCAGGCTGCTCTGCAGTGGAAAATGCCATTGGTGGTGTACTTGACCGAATGATCGGTACGTTCAGTGATGCAATATCACAAGTAATTTCCGCGCAGGCTGCTCTGCAGTGGAGAATGCCATTGCTGGTGTACTTGACCGCATGATCGGTACGTTCAGTGATGCAATATCACAAGTAATTTCCGCGCAGGCTGCTCTGCAGTGGAGAATGCCATTACTGGTGTACGTGACCGCATGATCGGTACGTTCAGTGATGCAATATCACAAGTAATTTCTGCGCAGGATGTTCTGCAGTGGAAAACGCCATTGCTGGTGTAGTTGACCGTATGATCGGTACGTTCAGTGATGCAATATCACAAGTAATTTCCGCGCAGGCTGCTCTGCAGTGGAGAATGCTATTGCTGGTGTAGTTGACCGTATGATCGCTACGTTCAGTGATGTAATATCACAAGTAATTTCCGCGCAGGCTGCTCTGCAGTGGAGAATGCCATTGCTGGTGTACTTGACCGTATGATCGGTACGTTCAGTGATGCAATATCAGAAGTAATTTCCGCGCAGGCTGCTCTGCAGTGGAGAAGGCTGTTGCTGGTATACTTGACTGCATGATGGATGCATTCAGTGATGCATTATCACAAGTAATTTCCGCGCACGCTGCTCTGCAGTGGAGAATCCATTGCTGGTGTACTTGACCGTATGATCAGTACGTTCAGTGATGCAATATCACAAGTAATTTCCGCGCAGGCTGCTCTCCAGTAGAGAATGCCACTGCTGGTGTACTTGACCGTATGATCGGTACGTTCAGTGATGCAATATCACAAGTAATTTCCGCGCAGGCTGCTTTGCAGTAGAGAATGATATTGCTGGTGTAGTTGACCGTATGATCCATACGTTCAGTGATGGAATATCACAAGTAATGTCCGCGCAGGCTGCTCTGCAGTGGAGAATTCCATTGCTGGTGTACTTGACCGTGTGATCGGTATGTTAGGTGATGCAATATCACAAGTTTTTTCCGCGCAGGCTGCTCTGCAGTGGAGAGTGCCATTGCTGGTGTACTTGACCGTATGATCGGTACGTTCAGTGATGCAATTTCACAAGTAATTTCCGCGCAGGCTGCTCTGCAGTGGAGAATGCCATTGCTGGTGTAGTTGACCGTATGATCGGTACGTTCAGTGATGCAATATCACAAGTAATTTCCGCGCAGGCTGCTCTGCAGTGGAGAATTCCATTGCTGGTGTACTTGACCGCATGATGGGTACGTTCAGTGATGCAATATCACAAGTAATTTCCGCGCAGGCTGCTCTGCTGTGGAGAAGGCTTTTGCTGGTATACTTGACTGCATAATCGGTACGTTCAGTGATGCATTATCACAAGTAATATCCGCGCAGGCTGCTTTGCAGTGAAGGCTGTTGCTCGTATACTTGAGTGCATGATAGGTACGTTCAGTGATGCAATATCACAAGTAATTTCCGCGCAGGCTGCTCTGCAGTGGAGGAGGCCATTGCAGGTGTACTTCACCGGATGATCAGTACTTTCAGTGATGCAATATCAGAAGAAATTTCCGCGCAGGCTGCTCTGCAGTGTAGAAGGCTGTTGCTGGTATACTTGACTGCTTGATCGGTACGTTCAGTGATGCATTTTCACAAGTAATTTCTGCGCAGGCTGCTCTGCTGTGCAGAAGGCCATTGCTGGTGTACTTGACCGCATGATCAGTATACGTTCAGTGAAGCAATATCAGAAGTAATTTCCGCGCAGGCTGCTCTGCTGTGGAGAAAGCCATCACTGGTGTACTTAACCGCATGATTAGTAGGTTCAGTGATGCATTATCACAAGTAGTTTCTGCGCAGGCTGCTCTGCAGTGGAGAATGCCACTGCTGGTGTATTTGACCTCATGATCAGCACGTTCAATGATGCATTATCACAAGTAATTTCCACGCAGGCTGCTCTGCGGTGAGAAGGCCACTGCTGGTGTATTTGACCGCATGATCAGTACGTTCAGTGACGCAATATCACAAGTAATTTCCGCGCAGGCTGCTCTGCGGCGGAGAAGGCTGTTGCTGGTGTACTTGACCGCATGATCAGTACGTTCAGTGATGAGTGATCACAAGTAATTTCCGCGCAGGCTGCTCTGCTGTGGAGAAGGCAGTTGCTGGTATACTTCACTGCATGATAGGTGCGTTCAGTGATGCATTATCACAAGTAATTTCCGCCCAGGCTGCTCTGCTGTGGAGAAGTCCATTGCTGGTGTACTTGACCGCATGATCAGTACGTTCAGTGATGCAATATCAGAAGTAATTTCCCCGTAGGCTGCTCTGCAGTGGAGAAGGCTGTTGCTGGTGTACATGACTGCATGATCGGTGCGTTCAGTGATGCATTATCACAAGTAATTTGCGCCCTTGCTGCTCTCCTGTGGAGAAGGCCATTGCTGGTGCACTTGACCGCATGAACAGTACTTTCAGTGATGCAATATCAGAAGTAATTTCCGCTCAGGCTGCTCTGCAGTGGAGAATGCTGTTGCTGGTACACTTGACTGCATGATCGGTGCATTCAGTGATGCATTATCACAATTTCCGCCCAGGCTGCTCTGCTGTGGAGAAGGCCATTGCTGGTGTACTTGACCGCATGATCAGTACGTTCAGTGAAGCAATATCAGAAGCAATTTCCCCGCAGTACGTTCAGTTATGCATTATCACAAGTAATATCCACGCAGGCTGCTCTGCAGTGGAGAAGGCTGTTGCTGGTGTACTTGACCGCATGATCAGTACGTTCAATGATGCATTATCACAATTTCCGCGCAGGCTGCTCTGCTATGGAGAAAGCCCTTGCTGGTGTACTTGACCGCATGAACAGTACGTTCAGCGATGCAATATCAGAAGTAATTTCCGCGCAGGCTGCTCTGCTGCGGAGAAAGCCATCACTGGTGTACTTGACCGCATGATCAGTAGGTTCAGTGATGCATTATCACAAGTAGTTTCTGCGCAGGCTGCTCTGCAGTGGAGAATGCCACTGCCAGTGTATTTGACCTCATGATCAGCACGTTCAATGATGCATTATCGCAAGTAATTTCTGCGCAGGCTGCTCTGCGGTGAGAAGGCCACTACTGGTGTATTTGACCGCATGATCAGTACGTTCAGTGATGAGTTATCACAAGTAATTTCCGCGCAGGCTGCTCTACAGTGGAGAAGGCAGTTGCTGGAATACTTGACTGCATGATCGGTGCGTTCAGTGATGCATTATCACAAGTAATTCCCGCCCAGGCTGCTCTGCTGTGGAGAAGTCCATTGCTGGTGTACTTGACCACATGATCAGTACGTTCAGTGATGCAATATCAGAAGTAATTTCCCCTTAGGCTGCTCTGCAGTGGAGAAGGCTGTTGCTGGTATACTTGACTGCTTGATCGGAATGTTCAGTGATGCATTTTCACAAGTAATTTCCGCGCAGGCTGCTCTGCAGTGGAGAATGCCATTGGTGGTGTACTTGACCGAATGATCGGTACGTTCAGTGATGCAATATCACAAGTAATTTCCGCGCAGGCTGCTCTGCAGTGGAGAATGCCATTGCTGGTGTACTTCACCGCATGATCGGTACGTTCAGTGATGCAATATCACAAGTAATTTCCGCGCAGGCTGCTCTGCAGTGGAGAATGCCATTACTGGTGTACGTGACCGCATGATCGGTACGTTCAGTGATGCAATATCACAAGTAATTTCCGCGCAGGCTGTTCTGCAGTGGAAAACTCCATTGCTGGTGTAGTTCACCGTATGATCGGTACGTTCAGTGATGCAATATCACAAGTAATTTCCGCGCAGGCTGCTCTGCAGTGGAGAATGCCATTGCTGGTGTAGTTGACCGTATGATCGGTACGTTCAGTGATGCAATATCACAAGTAATTTCCGCGCAGGCTGCTCTGCAGTGGAGAATGCCATTGCTGGTGTACTTGACCGTATGATCGGTACGTTCAGTGATGCAATATCAGAAGTAATTTCCGCGCAGGCTGCTCTGCAGTGGAGAAGGCTGTTGCTGGTATACTTGACTGCATGATGGATGCATTCAGTGATGCATTATCACAAGTAATTTCCGCGCAGGCTGCTCGGCAGTGGAGAATTCCATTGCTGGTGTACTTGACCGTATGATCAGTACGTTCAGTGATGCAATATCACAAGTAATTTCCGCGCAGGCTGCTCTCCAGTAGAGAATGCCACTGCTGGTGTACTTGACCGTATGATCGGTACGTTCAGTTATGCAATATCACAAGTAATTTCCGCGCAGGCTGTTCTGCAGTGGAGAATGCCATTGCTGGTGTAGTTGACCGTATGATCGGTACGTTCAGTGATGGAATATCACAAGTAATGTCCGCGCAGGCTGCTCTGCAGTGGATAATGCCATTGCTGGTGTACTTGACCGTGTGATCGGTACGTTAGGTGATGCAATATCACAAGTTTTTTCCGCGCAGGCTGCTCTGCAGTGGAGAATGCCATTGCTGGTGTACTTGACCGTATGACGGGTACGTTCAGTGATGCAATGTCACTAGTAATTTCCGCGCAGGCTGCTCTGCAGTGGAGAATACCATTGCTGGTGTAGTTGACCGTATGATCGGTACGTTCAGTGATGCAATATCACAAGTAATTTCCGCGCAGGCTGCTCTGCCGTGGAGAATGCCATTGCTGGTGTACTTGACCGCATGATCGGTACGTTCAGTGATGCAATATCACAAGTAATTTCCGCGCAGGCTGCTCTACTGTGGAGAAGGTTTTTGCTGGTATACTTGAGTGCATGATAGGTACGTTCAGTAATGGAATATCACAAGTAATTTCCGCGCAGGCTGCTCTGCAGTGGAGGAGGCCACTGCAGGTGTACTTCACCGGATGATCAGTACTTTCAGTGATGCAATATCAGAAGAAATTTCCGCGCAGGCTGCTCTGCAGTGTAGAAGGCTGTTGCTGGTATACTTGACTGCTTGATCGGTACGTTCAGTGATGCATTTTCACAAGTAATTTCCGCGCAGGCTGCTCTGCTGTGGAGAAAGCCATCACTGGTGTACTTAACCGCATGATCAGTAGGTTCAGTGATGCATTATCACAAGTAGTTTCAGCGCAGGCTGCTCTGCAGTGGAGAATGCCACTGCTGGTGTATTTGACCTCATGATCAGCACGTTCAATGATGCATTATCACAAGTAATTTCCACGCAGGCTGCTCTGCGGTGAGAAGGCCACTGCTGGTGTATTTGACCGCATGATCAGTACGTTCAGTGACGCAATATCACAAGTAATTTCCGCGCAGGCTGCTCTGCGGCGGAGAAGGCTGTTGCTGGTGTACTTGACCCCATGATCAGTACGTTCAGTGATGAGTGATCACAAGTTATTTCCGCGCAGGCTGCTCTGCTGTGGAGAAGGCGATTGCTGGTGTTCTTGACCGCATGATCAGTACGTTCAGTGAAGCAATATCAGAAGCAATTTCCCCGCAGTACGTTCAGTTATGCATTATCACAAGTAATATCCACGCAGACTGCTCTGCAGTGGAGAAGGCTGTTGCTGGTGTACTTGACCGCATGATTAGTACGTTCAGTGATGCAATATCAGAAGTAATTTCCGCGCAGGCTTTTCTGCTGTGGAGAAAGCCATCACTGGTGTACTTGACCGCATGATCAGTAGGTTCAGTGATGCATTATCACAAGTAGTTTCTGCGCAGGCTGCTCTGCAGTGGAGAATGCCACTGCTGGTGTATTTGACCTCATGATCAGCTCGTTCAATGATGCATTATCACAAGTAATTCCCGCGCAGGCTGCTCTGCGGTGAGAAGGCCACTGCTGGCGTATTTGACCGCATGATCAGTACGTTCAGTGACGCAATATCACAAATAATTTCCGCGCAGGCTGCTCTGCGGCGCAGAAGGCTGTTGCTGGTGTACTTGACCGCATGATCAGTACGTTCAGCGATGAGTTATCACAAGTAATTTCCGCGCGGGCTGCTCTACAGTGGAGAAGGCAGTTGCTGGTATGCTTCACTGCATGATCGGTGCGTTCAGTGATGCATTATCACAAGTAATTTCCGCCCAGGCTGCTCTGCTGTGGAGAAGGCCATTGCTGGTGTACTTGACCGCATGATCAGTACGTTCAGTGATGCAATATCAGAAGTAATTTCCCCGTAGGCTGCTCTGCAGTGGAGAAGGCTGTTGCTGGTATACTTGACTGCATGATCGGTGCGTTCAGTGATGCATTATCACAAGTAATATCCGCGCAGGCTGCTGTGCAGTGGAGAAGGCTGTTGCTGGTATACTTGACTGCTTGATCGGTACGTTCAGTGATGCATTTTCACAAGTAATTTCCGCGCAGGCTGCTCTGCTGTGGAGAAGGCCATTGCTGGTGTACTTGACCGCATGATCAGTATACGTTCAGTGATGCAATATCAGAAGTAATTTCCGCGCAGGCTGCTCTGCCGTGGAGAAAGCCATCACTGGTGTACTTAATCGCATGATCAGTAGGTTCAGTGATGCATTATCACAAGAAGTTTCTGCGCAGGCTGCTCTGCAGTGGAGAATGCCACTGCTGGTGTATTTGACCTCATGATCAGAACGTTCAATGATGCATTATCCAAGTAATTTCCGCGCAGGCTGCTCTGCGGTGAGAAAACCGCTGCTGGTGTATTTGACCGCATGATCAGTACGTCCAGTGACGCAATATCACAAGTAATTTCCGAGCAGGCTGCTCTGCGGCGGAGAAGGCTGTTGCTGGTGTACTTGACCGCATGATCAGTACGTTCAATGATGCAATATCAGAAGTATTTTCCCCGTAGGCTGCTCTGCAGTGGAGAAGGCCGTTGCTGGTATACTTGACTGCATGATCGGTGCGTTCAGTGATGCATATTCACAAGTAATTTCCGCCCTTGCTGCTCTCCTGTTGAGAAGGCCATTGCTGGTGCACTTGACCGCATGATCAGTACTTTCAGTGATGCAATATCAGAAGTAATTTCCGCGCAGGCTGCTCTGCAGTGGAGAATGCTGTTTCTGGTACACTTGACTGCATGATCGGTGCATTCAGTGAAGCAATATCAGAAGCAATTTCCCCGCAGTACGTTCAGTTATGCATTATCACAAGTAATATCCACGCAGGCTGCTCTGCAGTGGAGAAGGCTGTTGCTGGTGTACTTGACCGCATGATCAGTACGTTCAGTGAAGCAATATCAGAAGCAATTTCCCCGCAGTACGTTCAGTTATGCATTATCACAAGTAATATCCACGCAGGCTGCTCTGCAGTGGAGAAGGCTGTTGCTGGTGTACTTGACCGAATGATCAGTACGTTCAATGATGCATTATCACAATTTCCGCGCAGGATGCTCTGCTATGGAGAAAGCCCTTGCTGGTGTACTTGACCGCATGAACAGTACGTTCAGCGATGCAATATCAGAAGTAATTTCCGCGCAGGCTGCTCTGCAGCGGATAAAGCCATCACTGGTGTAATTGACCGCATGATCAGTAGGTTCAGTGATGCATTATCACAAGTAGTTTCTGCGCAGGCTGCTCTGCAGTGGAGAATGCCATTGCTGGTGTACTTGACCGTATGATCGGTACGTTCAGTGATGCAATATCACAAGTAATTTCCGCCCAGGCTGCTCTGCTGTGGAGAAGGCCATTGCTGGTGTACTTGACCGCACGATCAGTACGTTCAGTTATGCAATATCAGAAGTAATTTCCCCGTAGGCTGCTCTGCAGTGGAGAAGGCTGTTGCTGGTATACTTGACTGCATGATCGGTGCGTTCAGTGATGCATTATCACAAGTAACTTCCGCGCAGGCTGCTTTGCAGTGGAGAAGGCTGTTGCTGGTATACTTGACTGCTTGATCGGTACGTTCAGTGATGCATTTTCACAAGTAAATTCCGCGCAGGCTGCTCTGCTGTGCAGAAGGCCATTGCTGGTGTACTTGACCGCATGATAAGTATACGTTCAGTGATGCAATATCAGAAGTAATTTCCGCGCAGGCTGCTCTGCTGTGGAGAAAGCCATCACTGGTGTACTTAACCGCATGATCAGTAGGTTCAGTGATGCATTATCACAAGTAGTTTCTGCGCAGGCTGCTATGCAGTGGAGAATGCCACTGCTGGTGTATTTGACCTCATGATCAGCACGTTCAATGATGCATTATCACAAGTTATTTCCGCGCAGGCTGCTCTGCGGTGATAAAACGACTGCTGGTGTATTTGACCTCATTATCAGTACGTTCAGTGACGCAATATCACAAGTAATTTCCGAGCAGGCTGCTCTGCGGCGGAGAAGGCTGTTGCTGGTGTACTTGACCCCATGATCAGTACGTTCAGTGATGAGTGATCACAAGTAATTTCCGCGCAGGCTGCTCTGCTGTGGAGAAGGCGATTGCTGGTGTTCTTGACCGCATGATCAGTACGTTCAGTGAAGCAATATCAGAAGCAATTTCCCCGCAGTACGTTCAGTTATGCATTATCACAAGTAATATCCACGCACACTGCTCTGCAGTGGAGAAGGCTGTTGCTGGTGTACTTGACCGCATGATCAGTACGTTCAGTGATGCAATATCAGAAGTATTTTCCGCGCAGGCTTTTCTGCTGTGGAGAAAGCCATCACTGGTGTACTTGGCCGCATGATCAGTAGGTTCAGTGATGCATTATCACAAGTAGTTTCTGCGCAGGCTGCTCTGCAGTGGAGAATGCCACTGCTGGTGTATTTGACCTCATGATCAGCTCGTTCAATGATGCATTATCACAAGTAATTCCCGCGCAGGCTGCTCTGCGGTGAGAAGGCCACTGCTGGCGTATTTGACCGCATGATCAGTACGTTCAGTGACGCAATATCACACATAATTTCCGCGCAGGGTGCTCTGCGGCGCAGAAGGCTGTTGCTGGTGTACTTGACCGCATGTTCAGTACGTTCAGTGATGAGTTATCACAAGTAATTTCCGCGCAGGCTGCTCTACAGTGGAGAAGGCAGTTGCTGGTATGCTTCACTGCATGATCGGTGCGTTCAGTGATGCATTATCACAAGTAATTTCCGCCCAGGCTGCTCTGCTGTGGAGAAGGCCATTGCTGGTGTACTTGACCGCATGATCAGTACGTTCAGTGATGCAATATCAGAAGTAATTTCCCCGTAGGCTGCTCTGCAGTGGAGAAGGCTGTTGCTGGTATACTTGACTGCATGATCGGTGCGTTCAGTGATGCATTATCACAAGTAATATCCGCGCAGGCTGCTGTGCAGTGGAGAAGGCTGTTGCTGGTATACTTGACTGCTTGATCGGTACGTTCAGTGATGCATTTTCACAAGTAATTTCCGCGCAGGCTGCTCTGCTGTGGAGAAGGCCATTGCTGGTGTACTTGACCGCATGATCAGTATACGTTCAGTCATGCAATGTCAGAAGTAATTTCCGCGCAGGCTGCTCTGCCGTGGAGAAAGCCATCACTGGTGTACTTAATCGCATGATCAGTAGGTTCAGTGATGCATTATCACAAGAAGTTTCTGCGCAGGCTGCTCTGCAGTGGAGAATGCCACTGCTGGTGTATTTGACCTCATGATCAGAACGTTCAATGATGCATTATCCAAGTAATTTCCGCGCAGGCTGCTCTGCGGTGAGAAAATCGCTGCTGGTGTATTTGACCGCATGATCAGTACGTCCAGTGACGCAATATCACAAGTAATTTCCGAGCAGGCTGCTCTGCGGCGAGAAGGCTGTTGCTGGTGTACTTGACCGCATGATCAGTACGTTCAATGATGCAATATCAGAAGTATTTTCCCCGTAGGCTGCTCTGCAGTGGAGAAGGCCGTTGCTGGTATACTTGACTGCATGATCGGTGCGCTCAGTGATGCATTATCACAAGTAATTTCCGCCCTTGCTGCTCTCCTGTGGAGAAGGCCATTGCTGGTGCACTTGACCGCATGATCAGTACTTTCAGTGATGCAATATCAGAAGTAATTTCCGCGCAGGCTGCTCTGCAGTGGAGAATGCTGTTGCTGGTACACTTGACTGCATGATCGGTGCATTCAGTGAAGCAATATCAGAAGCAATTTCCCCGCAGTACGTTCAGTTATGCATTATCACAAGTAATATCCACGCAGGCTGCTCTGCAGTGGAGAAGGCTGTTGCTGGTGTACTTGACCGCATGATCAGTACGTTCAGTGAAGCAATATCAGAAGCAATTTCCCCGCAGTACGTTCAGTTATGCATTATCACAAGTAATATCCACGCAGGCTGCTCTGCAGTGGAGAAGGCTGTTGCTGGTGTACTTGACCGAATGATCAGTACGTTCAATGATGCATTATCACAATTTCCGCGCAGGCTGCTCTGCTATGGAGAAAGCCCTTGCTGGTGTACTTGACCGCATGAACAGTACGTTCAGCGATGCAATATCAGAAGTAATTTCCGCGCAGGCTGCTCTGCAGCGGAGAAAGCCATCACTGGTGTACTTGACCGCATGATCAGTAGGTTCAGTGATGCATTATCACAAGTAGTTTCTGCGCAGGCTGCTCTGCAGTGGAGAATGCCACTGCCAGTGTATTTGACCTCATGATCAGCACGTTCAATGATGCATTATCGCAAGTAATTTCCGCGCAGGCTGCTCTGCGGTGAGAAGGCCACTACTGGTGTATTTGACCGCATGATCAGTACGTTCAGTGATGAGTTATCACAAGTAATTTCCGCGCAGGCTGCTCTACAGTGGAGAAGGCAGTTGCTGGTGTACTTGACTGCATGACAAGTGCGTTCAGTGATGCATTATCACAAGTAATTTCCGCCCAGGCTGCTCTGCTGTGGAGAAGGCCATTGCTGGTGTACTTGACCACATGATCAGTACGTTCAGTGATGCAATATCAGAAGTAATTTCCCCTTAGGCTGCTCTGCAGTGGAGAAGGCTGTTGCTGGTATACTTGACTGCTTGATCGGTATGTTCAGTGATGCATTTTCACAAGTAATTTCCGCGCAGGCTGCTCTGCTGTGGAGAAGGCCATTGCTGGTGTACTTGACCGCATGATCAGTATACGTTCAGTGATGCATTATCAAAAGTAATTTCCGCGCAGGCTGCTCTGCTGTGGAGAAGGCTGTTGCTGGTATACTTGACTGAATAATCGGTACGTTCAGTGATGCAATATCACAAGTAATTTCCACGCAGGCTGCTCTGCAGTGGAGAATGCCATTTGTTGACTACTTGACCGAATGATCGGTACGTTCAGTGATGCAATATCACAAGTAATTTCCGCGCAGGCTGCTCTGCAGTGGAGAATGCCATTGCTGGTGTACTTGACCGCATGATCGGTACGTTCAGTGATGCAATATCACAAGTAATTTCCGCGCAGGCTGCTCTGCAGTGGAGAATGCCATTACTGGTGTACGTGACCGCATGATCGGTACGTTCAGTGATGCAATATCACAAGTAATTTCCGCGTAGGCTGTTCTGCAGTGGAAAACGCCATTGCTGGTGTGGTTGACCGTATGATCGGTACCTTCAGTTATGCAATATCACAGGTAATTTCCGCGCAGGCTGCTCTGCAGTGGAGAAATCCATTGCTGGTGTACTTGACCGTATGATCGGTACGTTCAGTGATGCAATATCACAAGTAATTTCCGCCCAGGCTGCTCTGCTGTGGAGAAGGCCATTGCTGGTGTACTTGACCGCATGATCAGTACGTTCAGTTATGCAATATCAGAAGTAATTTCCCCGTAGGCTGCTCTGCAGTGGAGAAGGCTGTTGCTGGTATACTTGACTGCATGATCGGTGCGTTCAGTGATGCATTATCACAAGTAGCTTCCGCGCAGGCTGCTTTGCAGTGGAGAAGGCTGTTGCTGGTATACTTGACTGCTTGATCGGTACGTTCAGTGATGCATTTTCACAAGTAAATTCCGCGCAGGCTGCTCTGCTGTGCAGAAGGCCATTGCTGGTGTACTTGACCGCATGATCAGTATACGTTCAGTGATGCAATATCAGAAGTAATTTCCGCGCAGGCTGCTCTGCTGTGGAGAAAGCCATCACTGGTGTACTTAACCGCATGATCAGTAGGTTCAGTGATGCATTATCACAAGTAGTTTCTGCGCAGCCTGCTCTGCAGTGGAGAATGCCACTGCTGGTGTATTTGACCTCATGATCAGCACGTTCAATGATGCATTATCACAAGTTATTTCCGCGCAGGCTGCTCTGCGGTGAGAAAACCATTGCTGGTGTATTTGACCGCATTATCAGTACGTTCAGTGACGCAATATCACAAGTAATTTCCGAGCAGGCTGCTCTGCGGCGGAGAAGGCTGTTGCTGGTGTGCTTGACCGCATGATCAGTACGTTCAGTGATGAGTTATCACAAGTAATGTCCGCGCAGGTTGCTCTACAGTGGAGAAGGCAGTTGCTGGTATACTTCACTGCATGATAGGTGCGTTCAGTGATGCATTATCACAAGTAATTTCCGCCCAGGCTGCTCTGCTGTGGAGAAGGCCATTGCTGGTGTACTTGACCGCATGATCAGTACGTTCAGTGATGCAATATCAGAAGTAATTTCCTCGTAGGCTGCTCTGCAGTGGAGAAGGCTGTTGCTGGTATTCTTGTCTGCATGATCGGTGCGTTCAGTGATGCATTATCACAAGTAATTTCCGCCCTTGCTGCTCTCCTGTGGAGAAGGCCATTGCTGGTGCACTTGACCGCATGATCAGTTCTTTCAGTGATGCAATATCAGAAGTAATTTCCGCGCAGGCTGCTCTGCAGTGGAGAATGCTGTTGCTGGTACACTTGACTGCATGATCGGTGCATTCAGTGATGCATTATCACAATTTCCGCCCAGGCTGCTCTGCTGTGGAGAAGGCCATTGCTGGTGTACTTGACCGCATGATCAGTACGTTCAGTGAAGCAATATCAGAAGCAATTTCCCCGCAGTACGTTCAGATATGCATTATCACAAGTAATATCCACGCAGGCTGCTCTGCAGTGGAGAAGGCTGTTGCTGGTGTACTTGACCGCATGATCAGTAGGTTCAGTGATGCATTATCACAAGTAGTTTCTGCGCAGGCTGCTCTGCAGTGGAGAATGCCACTGCCAGTGTATTTGACCTCATGATCAGCACGTTCAATGATGCATTATCGCAAGTAATTTCCGTGCAGGCTGCTCTGCGGTGAGAAGGCCACTACTGCTGTATTTGACCGCATGATCAGTACGTTCAGTGATGAGTTATCACAAGTAATTTCCGCGCAGGCTGCTCTACAGTGGAGAAGGCAGTTGCTGGTATACTTGACTGCATGATCGGTGCGTTCAGTGATGCATTATCACAAGTAATTCTCGCCCAGGCTGCTCTGCTGTGGAGAAGGCCATTGCTGGTGTACTTGACCACATGATCAGTACATTCAGTGATGCAATATCAGAAGTAATTTCCCCTTAGGCTGCTGTGCAGTGGAGAAGGCTGTTGCTGGTATACTTGACTGCTTGATCGGTATGTTCAGTGATGCATTTTCACAAGTAATTTCCGCGCAGGCTGCTCTGCTGTGGAGAAGGCCATTGCTGGTGTACTTGACCGCATGATCAGTATACGTTCAGTGATGCATTATCAAAAGTAATTTCCGCGCAGGCTGCTCTGCTGTGGAGAAGGCTGTTGCTGGTATACTTGAATGCATAATCGGTACGTTCAGTGATGCAATATCACAAGTAATTTCCGCGCAGGCTGCTCTGCAGTGGAGATTGCCATTGGTGGTGTACTTGACCGAATGATCGGTACGTTCAGTGATGCAATATCACAAGTAATTACCGCGCAGGCTGCTCTGCAGTGCAGAATGCCATTGCTGGTGTACTTGACCGTATGATCGGTACGTTCAGTGATGCAATATCACAAGTAATTTCCGCGCAGGCTGCTCTGCTGTGGAGAAAGCCATCACTGGTGTACTTAACCGCATGATCAGTAGGTTCAGTGATGCATTACCACAAGTAGTTTCTGCGCAGGCTGCTCTGCAGTGGAGAATGCCACTGCTGGTGTATTTGACCTCATGAACAGCACGTTCAATGATGCATTATCACAAGTAATTTCCACGCAGGCTGCTCTGCGGTGAGAAGGCCACTGCTGGTGTATTTGACCGCATGATCAGTACGTTCAGTGACGCAATATCACAAGTAATTTCCGCGCAGGCTGCTCTGCGGCGGAGAAGGCTGTTGCTGGTGTACTTGACCGCAAGATCAGTACGTTCAGTGATAAGTTATCACAAGTAATTTCCGTGCAGGCTGCTCTGCAGTGTAGAAGGCTGTTGCTGGTACACTTGACTGCTTGATCGGTACGTTCAGTGATGCATTTCCACAAGTAATTTCCGCGCAGGCTGCTCTGCTGTGCAGAAGTCCATTGCTGGTGTACTTGACCGCATGATCAGTATACGTTCAGTGATGCAATATCAGAAGTAATTTCCGCGCAGGCTGCTCTGCTGTGGAGAAAGCCATCACTGGTGTACTTAATCGCATGATCAGTAGGTTCACTGATGCATTATCACAAGAAGTTTCTGCGCAGGCTGCTCTGCAGTGGAGAATGCCACTGCTGGTGTATTTGACCTCATGATCAGAATGCTCAATGATGCATTATCCAAGTAATTTCCGCGCAGGCTGCTCTGCGGCGGAGAAGGCTGTTGCTGGTGTACTTGACCGCATGATCAGTACGTTTAATGATGCAATATCAGAAGTATTTTCCCCGTAGGCTGCTCTGCAGTGGAGAAGGCCGTTGCTGGTATACTTGACTGCATGATCGGTGCGTTCAGTGATGCATTATCACAAGTAATTTCCGCCCTTGCTGCTCTCCTTTGGAGAAGGCCATTGCTGGTCCACTTGACCGCATGATCAGTACTTTCAGTGATGCAATATCAGAAGTAATTTCCGCGCAGGCTGCTCTGCAGTGGAGAAGGCTGTTGCTGGTATACTTGACTGCATGACCGGTGCGTTCAGTGATGCATAATCACAAGTAATTTCCGCCCTTGCTGCTCTCCTGTGGAGAAGGCCATTGCTGGTGCACTTGACCGCATGATCAGTACTTTCAGTGATGCAATATCAGAAGTAATTTCCGCGCAGGCTGCTCTGCAGGGGAGAATGCTGTTGCTGGTACACTTGACTGCATGATCGGTGCATTCAGTGATGCATTATCACAATTTCCGCCCAGGCTGCTCTGCTGTGGAGAAGGCCATTGCTGGTGTACTTGACCGCATGATCAGTACGTTCAGTGAAGCAATATCAGAAGCAATTTCCCCGCTGTACGTTCAGTTATGCATTATCACAAGTAATATCCACGCAGGCTGCTCTGCAGTGGAGAATGCCATTGCTGGTGTACTTGACCGTATGATCGGTACGTTAGGTGATGCAATATCACAAGTTTTTTCCGCGCAGGCTGCTCTGCAGTGAAGAATGCCATTGCTGGTGTACTTGACCGTATGATCGGTACGTTCAGTGATGCAATTTCACAAGTAATTTCCGCTCAGGCTGCTCTGCAGTGGAGAATGCCATTGCTGGTGTAGTTGACCGTATGATCGGTACGTTCAGTGATGCATTATCACAAGTAATATCCGCGCAGGCTGCTCTGCAGTGAAGGCTGTTGCTCGTATACTTGAGTGCATGATAGGTATGTTCAGTGATGCAATATCACAAGTAAATTCCGCGCAGGCTGCTCTGCAGTGGAGGAGGCCATTGCAGATGTACTTCACCGGATGATCAGTACTTTCAGTGATGCAATATCAGAAGAAATTTCCGCGCAGGCTGCTCTGCAGTGTAGAAGGCTGTTGCTGGTATACTTGACTGCTTGATCGGTACGTTCAGTGATGCATTTTCACAAGTAATTTCCGCGCAGGCTGCTCTGCTGTGCAGAAGGCCATTGCTGGTGTACTTGACCGCATGATCAGTATACGTTCAGTGATGCAATATCAGAAGTAATTTCCGCGCAGGCTGCTCTGCTGTGGAGAAAGCCATCACTGGTGTACTTAACCGCATGATCAGTAGGTTCAGTGATGCATTATCACAAGTAGTTTCTTCGCAGGCTGCTCTGCAGTGGAGAATGCCACTGCTGGTGTATTTGACCTCATGATCAGCACGTTCAATGATGCATTATCACAAGTAATTTCCACGCAGGCTGCTCTGCGGTGAGAAGGCCACTGCTGGTGAATTTGACCGCATGATCAGTACGTTCAGTGACGCAATATCACAAGTAATTTCCGCGCAGGCTGCTCTGCGGCGGAGTAGGCTGTTGCTGGTGTACTTGACCGCATGATCAGTACGTTCAGTGATGAGTTATCACAAGTAATATCCGCGCAGGCTGCTCTGCTGTGGAGAAGGCGATTGCTGGTGTTCTTGACCGCATGATCAGTACGTTCAGTGAAGCAATATCAGAAGCAATTTCCCCGCAGTACGTTCAGTTATGCATTATCACAAGTAATATCCACGCAGACTGCTCTGCAGTGGAGAAGGCTGTTGATGGTGTACTTCACCGCTGATCAGTACGTTCAGTGATGCAATATCAGAAGTAATTTCCGCGCAGGCTGCTCTGCTGTGGAGAAAGCCATCACTGGTGTGCTTGACCGCATGATCAGTAGGTTCAGTGATGCATTATCACAAGTAGTTTCTGCGCAGGCTGCTCTGCAGTGGAGAATGCCACTGCTGGTGTATTTGACCTCATGATCAGCTCGTTCAATGATGCATTATCACAAGTAATTCCCGCGCAGGCTGCTCTGCGGTGAGAAGGCCACTGCTGGCGTATTTGACCGCATGATCAGTACGTTCAGTGACGCAATATCACAAGTAATTTCCGCGCAGGCTGCTCTGCGGCGCAGAAGGCTGTTGCTGGTGTACTTGACCGCATGATCAGTACGTTCAGTGATGAGTTATCACAAGTAATTTCCGCGCAGGCTGCACTACAGTGGAGAAGGCAGTTGCTGGTATACTTCACTGCATGATCGGTGCGTTCAGTGATGCATTATCACAAGTAATTTCCGCCCTGGCTGCTCTGCTGTGGAGAAGGCCATTGCTGGTGTACTTGACCGCATGATCAGTACGTTCAGTGATGCAATATCAGAAGTAATTTGCCCGTAGGCTGCTCTGCAGTGGAGAAGGCTGTTGCTGGTATACTTGACTGCATGATCGGTGCGTTCAGTGATGCATTATCACAAGTAATATCCGCGCAGGCTGCTGTGCAGTGGAGAAGGCTGTTGCTGGTATACTTGACCGCATGATCAGTATACGTTCAGTGATGCATTATCAAAAGTAATTTCCGCGCAGGCTGCTCTGCTGTGGAGAAGGCTGTTGCTGGTATACTTGACTGCATAATCGGTACGTTCAGTGATGCAATATCACAAGTAATTTCCGCGCAGGCTGCTCTGCAGTGGAGAATGCCATTGGTGGTGTACTTGACCGAATGATCGGTACGTTCAGTGATGCAATATCACAAGTAATTTCCGCGCAGGCTGCTCTGCAGTGGAGAATGCCATTGCTGGTGTACTTGACCGCATGATCGGTACGTTCAGTGATGCAATATCACAAGTTTTTCCGCGCGGGCTGCTCTGCAGTGGAGAATGCCATTACTGGTGTACGTGACCGCATGATCGGTACGTTCAGTGATGCAATATCACAAGCAATTTCCGCGCAGGCTGTTCTGCAGTGGAAAACGCCATTGCTGGTGTAGTTGACCGTATGATAGGTACGTTCAGTGATGCAATATCACAAGTAATTTCCGCGCAGGCTGCTCTGCAGTGGAGAATGCCATTGCTGGTGTACTTGACCGTATGGTCGGTACGTTCAGTGATGCAATATCACAAGTAATTTCCGCGCAGGCTGCCCTGCAGTGGAGAATGCTATTGCTGGTGTAGTTGACCGTATGATCGGTACGTTCAGTGATGCAATATCACAAGTAATTTCCGCGCAGGCTGCTCTGCAGTGGAGAATGCCATTGCTGGTGTACTTGACCGTATGATCGGTACGTTCAGTGATGCAATATCAGAATTTCCGCGCAGGCTGCTCTGCAGTGGAGAAGGCTGTTGCTGGTATACTTGACTGCATGATGGATGCATTCAGTGATGCATTATCACAAGTAATTCCCGCGCAGGCTGCTCGACAGTGGAGAATTCCATTGCTGGTGTACTTGACCGTATGATCAGTACGTTCAGTGATGCAATATCACAAGTAATTTCCGTGCAGGCTGCTCTCCAGTAGAGAATGCCACTGCTGGTGTACTTGACCGTATGATCGGTACGTTCAGTGATGCAATATCACAAGTAATTTCCGCGCAGGCTGCTCTGCAGTGGAGAATGCCATTGCTGGTGTAGTTGACCGTATGATCGGTACGTTCAGTGATGGAATATCACAAGTAATGTCCGCGCAGGCTGCTCTGCAGTGGAGAATGCCATTGCTGGTGTACTTGACCGTATGATCGGTACGTTATGTGATGCAATATCACAAGTAATTTCCGCGCAGGCTGCTCTGCAGTGGAGAATGCCATTGCTGGTGTACTTGACCGTATGATCGGTACGTTCAGTGATGCAATTTCACAAGTAATTTCCGCGCAGGCTGCTGTGCCGTGGAGAATGCCATTGCTGGTGTACTTGACCGCATGATCGGTACGTTCAGTGATGCAATATCACAAGTAATTTCCGCGCAGGCTGCTCTGCTGTGGAGAAGGCTTTTGCTGGTATACTTGACTGCATAATCGGTACGTTCAGTGATGCAATATCATATGAAATTTCCGCGCAGGCTGCTCTGCAGTGTAGAAGGCTGTTGCTGGTGTACTTGACTGCTTCATCGGTACGTTCAGTGATGCATTTTCACAAGTAATTTCCGCGCAGGCTGCTCTGCTGCGCAGAAGGCCATCACTGGTGTACTTAACCGCATGATCAGTAGGTTCAGTGATGCATTATCACAAGTAGTTTCTGCGCAGGCTGCTCTGCAGTGGAGAATGCCACTGCTGGTGTATTTGACCTCATGATCAGAACGTTCAATGATGCATTATCACAAGTAATTTCCGCGCAGGCTGCTCTGCGGCGGAGAAGGCTGTTGCTGGTGTACTTGACCGCATGATCAGTACGTTCAATGATGCAATATCAGAAGTATTTTCCCCGTAGGCTGCTCTGCAGTGGAGAAGGCCGTTGCTGGTATACTTGACTGCATGACCGGTTCGTTCAGTGATGCATTATCACAAGTAATTTCCGCCCTTGCTGCTCACCTGTGGAGAAGGCCATTGCTGGTGCACTTGACCGCATGATCAGTACTTTCAGTTATGCAATATCAGAAGTAATTTCCACGCAGGCTGCTCTGCAGTGGAGAATGCTGTTGCTGGTACACTTGACTGCATGATCGGTGCATTCAGTGATGCATTATCACAATTTCCGCCCAGGCTGCTCTGCTGTGGAGAAGGCCATTGCTGGTGTACTTGACCGCATGATCAGTACGTTCAGTCAAGCAATATCAGAAGCAATTTCCGCGCAGTACGTTCAGTTATGCAATATCAGAAGTAATTTCCCCGTAGGCTGCTCTGCAGTGGAGAAGGCTGTTGCTGGTATACTTGACTGCATGATCGGTGCGTTCAGTGATGCATTATCACAAGTAATTTCCGCGCAGGCTGCTCTGCTGTGGAGAAGGCCATTGCTGGTGTACTTGACCGCATGATCAGTATACGTTCAGTGATGCAATATCAGAAGTAATTTCCGCGCAGGCTGCTCTGCTGCGGAGAAAGCCATCACTGGCGTACTTAACCGCATGATCAGTAGGTTCAGTGATGCATTATCACAAGTAGTTTCTGCGCAGGCTGCTCTGCAGTGGAGAATGCCACTGCTGGTGTATTTGACCTCATGATCAGCACGTTCAATGATGCATTATCACAAGTAATTTCCACGCAGGCTGCTCTGCGGTGAGAAGGCCACTGCTGGAGTATTTGACCGCATGATCAGTACGTTCAGTGACGCAATATCACAAGTAATTTCCGCGTAGGCTGCTCTGCGGCGGAGAAGGCTGTTGCTGGTGTACTTGACCGCATGATCAATACGTTGAGTGAAGCAATATCAGAAGCAATTTCCCCGCAGTACGTTCAGTTATGCATTATCACAAGTAATATCCACGCAGACTGCTCTGCAGTGGAGAAGGCTGTTGCTGGTGTACTTGACCGCATGATCAGTACGTTCAGTGATGCAATATCAGAAGTAATTTCCGCGCAGGCTGCTCTGCTGTGGAGAAAGCCATCACTGGCGTACTTAACCGCATGATCAGTAGGTTCAGTGATGCATTATCACAAGTAGTTTCTGCGCAGGCTGCTCTGCAGTGGAGAATGCCACTGCTGGTGTATTTGACCTCATGATCAGCTCGTTCAATGATGCATTATCACAAGTAATTCCCGCGCAAGCTGCTCTGCGGTGAGAAGGCCACTGCTGGCGTATTTGACCGCATGATCAGTACGTTCAGTGACGCAATATCACAAGTAATTTCCGCGCAGGCTGCTCTGCGGCGCAGAAGGCTGTTGCTGGTGTACTTGACCGCATGATCAGTACGTTCAGTGATGAGTTATCACAAGTAATTTCCGCGCAGGCTGCTCTACAGTGGAGAAGGCAGTTGCTGGTATACTTCACTGCATGATCGGTGCGTTCAGTGATGCATTATCACAAGTAATTTCCGCCCAGGCTGCTCTGCTGTGGAGAAGGCCATTGCTGGTGTACTTGACCGCATGATAGGTACGTTCAGTGATGCAATATCAGAAGTAATTTCCCCGTAGGCTGCTCTGCAGTGGAGAAGGCTGTTGCTGGTATACTTGACTGCATGATCGGTGCGTTCAGTGATGCATTATCACAAGTAATTTCCGAGCAGGCTGCTCTGCTATGGAGAAAGCCCTTGCTGGTGTACTTGACCGCATGAACAGTACGTTCAGCGATGCAATATCAGAAGTAATTTCCGCGCAGGCTGCTCTGCTGCGGAGAAAGCCATCACTGGTGTACTTGACCGCATGATCAGTAGGTTCAGTGATGCATTATCACAAGTAGTTTCTGCGCAGGCTGCTCTGCAGTGGAGAATGCCACTGCCAGTGTATTTGAGCTCATGATCAGCACGTTCAATGATGCATTATCGCAAGTAATTTCCGCGCAGGCTGCTCTGCGGTGAGAAGGCCACTATTGGTGTATTTGACCGCATGATCAGTACGTTCAGTGATGAGTTATCACAAGTAATTTCCGCGCAGGCTGCTCTACAGTGGAGAAGGCAGTTGCTGGTATAATTGACTGCATGACCGGTGCGTTCAGTGATGCATTATCACAAGTAATTTCCGCCCAGGCTGCTCTGCTGTGGAGAAGGCCGTTGCTGGTGTACTTGACCACATGATCAGTACGTTCAGTGATGCAATATCAGAAGTAATATCCCCTTAGGCTGCTCTGCAGTGGAGAAGGCTGTTGCTGGTATACTTGACTGCTTGATCGGTATGTTCAGTGATGCATTTTCGCAAGTAATTTCCGCGCAGGCTGCTGTGCAGTGGAGAAGGCTGTTGCTGGTGTACTTGACGGCATGATCAGTATGCGTTCAGTGATGCATTATCAAAAGTAATTTCCGCGCAGGCTGCTCTGCAGTGGAGAATGCCATTGCTGGTGTAGTTGACCGTATGATCGGTGCGTTCAGTGATGGAATATCACAAGTAATGTCCGCGCAGGCTGCTCTGCAGTGGAGAATGCCATTGCTGGTGTACTTGACCGTATGATCGGTACGTTAGGTGATGCAATATCACAAGTTTTTTTCCGCGCAGGCTGCTCTGCAGTGGAGAATGCCATTGCTGGTGTACTTGACCGTATGATCGGTACGTTCAGTGATGCAATTTCACAAGTAATTTCCGCGCAGGCTGCTCTGCAGTGGAGAATGCCATTGCTGGTGTAGTTGACCGTATGATCGGTACGTTCAGTGATGCAATATCACAAGTAATTTCCGCGCAGGTTGCTCTGCAGTGGAGAATGCAATTGCTGGTGTACTTGACCGCATGATCGGTACGTTCAGTGATGCAATATCACAAGTAATTTCCGCGCAGGCTGCTCTGCTGTGGAGAAGGCTTTTGCTGGTATACTTGACTGCATAATCGGTACGTTCAGTGATGCATTATCACAAGTAATATCCGCGCAGGCTGCTCTGCAGTGAAGGCTGTTGCTCGTATACTTGAGTGCATGATAGGTACGTTCAGTGATGCAATATCACAAGTAATTCCCGCGCAGGCTGCTCTGCAGTGGAGGAGGCCATTGCAGGTGTACTTCACCGGATGATCAGTACTTTCAGTGATGCAATATCAGAAGAAATTTCCGCGCAGGCTGCTCTGCAGTGTAGAAGGCTGTTGCTGGTATACTTGACTGCTTGATCGGTACGTTCAGTGATGCATTTTCACAAGTAATTTCCGCGCAGGCTGCTCTGCTGTGCAGAAGGCCATTGCTGGTGTACTTGACCGCATGATCAGTATACGTTCAGTGATGCAATATCAGAAGTAATTTCCGCGCAGGCTGCTCTGCTGTGGAGAAAGCCATCACTGGCGTACTTAACCGCATGATCAGTAGGTTCAGTGATGCATTATCACAAGTAGTTTCTGCGCAGGCTGCTCTGCAGTGGAGAATGCCACTGCTGGTGTATTTGACCTCATGATCAGCACGTTCAATGATGCATTATCACAAGTAATTTCCACGCAGGCTGCTCTGCGGTGAGAAGGCCACTGCTGGTGTATTTGACCGCATGATCAGTACGTTCAGTGACACAATATCACAAGTAATTTCCGCGTAGGCTGCTCTGCGGCGGAGAAGGCTGTTGCTGGTGTACTTGACCGCATGATCAATACGTTCAGTGAAGCAATATCAGAAGCAATTTCCCCGCAGTACGTTCAGTTATGCATTATCACAAGTAATATCCACGCAGACTGCTCTGCAGTGGAGAAGGCTGTTGCTGGTGTACTTGACCGCATGATCAGTACGTTCAGTGATGCAATATCAGAAGTAATTTCCGCGCAGGCTGCTCTGCTGTGGAGAATGCCATTGCTGGTGTAGTTGACCGTATGATCGGTACGTTCAGTGATGCAATATCACAAGTAATTTCCGCGCAGGCTGCTCTGCAGTGGAGAATGCCATTGCTGGTGTACTTGACCGCATGATCGGTACGTTCAGTGATGCATTATCACAAGTAATATCCGCGCAGGCTGCTCTGCAGTGAAGGCTGTTGCTCGTATACTTGAGTGCATGATAGGTATGTTCAGTGATGCAATATCACAAGTAAATTCCGCGCAGGCTGCTCTGCAGTGGAGGAGGCCATTGCAGATGTACTTCACCGGATGATCAGTACTTTCAGTGATGCAATATCAGAAGAAATTTCCGCGCAGGCTGCTCTGCAGTGTAGAAGGCTGTTGCTGGTATACTTGACTGCTTGATCGGTACGTTCAGTGATGCATTTTCACAAGTAATTTCCGCGCAGGCTGCTCTGCTGTGCAGAAGGCCATTGCTGGTGTACTTGACCGCATGATCAGTATACGTTCAGTGATGCAATATCAGAAGTAATTTCCGCGCAGGCTGCTCTGCTGTGGAGAAAGCCATCACTGGTGTACTTAACCGCATGATCAGTAGGTTCAGTGATGCATTATCACAAGTAGTTTCTTCGCAGGCTGCTCTGCAGTGGAGAATGCCACTGCTGGTGTATTTGACCTCATGATCAGCACGTTCAATGATGCATTATCACAAGTAATTTCCACGCAGGCTGCTCTGCGGTGAGAAGGCCACTGCTGGTGAATTTGACCGCATGATCAGTACGTTCAGTGACGCAATATCACAAGTAATTTCCGCGCAGGCTGCTCAGCGGCGGAGTAGGCTGTTGCTGGTGTACTTGACCGCATGATCAGTACGTTCAGTGATGAGTTATCACAAGTAATATCCGCGCAGGCTGCTCTGCTGTGGAGAAGGCGATTGCTGGTGTTCTTGACCGCATGATCAGTACGTTCAGTGAAGCAATATCAGAAGCAATTTCCCCGCAGTACGTTCAGTTATGCATTATCACAAGTAATATCCACGCAGACTGCTCTGCAGTGGAGAAGGCTGTTGATGGTGTACTTCACCGCTGATCAGTACGTTCAGTGATGCAATATCAGAAGTAATTTCCGCGCAGGCTGCTCTGCTGTGGAGAAAGCCATCACTGGTGTGCTTGACCGCATGATCAGTAGGTTCAGTGATGCATTATCACAAGTAGTTTCTGCGCAGGCTGCTCTGCAGTGGAGAATGCCACTGCTGGTGTATTTGACCTCATGATCAGCTCGTTCAATGATGCATTATCACAAGTAATTCCCGCGCAGGCTGCTCTGCGGTGAGAAGGCCACTGCTGGCGTATTTGACCGCATGATCAGTACGTTCAGTGACGCAATATCACAAGTAATTTCCGCGCAGGCTGCTCTGCGGCGCAGAAGGCTGTTGCTGGTGTACTTGACCGCATGATCAGTACGTTCAGTGATGAGTTATCACAAGTAATTTCCGCGCAGGCTGCACTACAGTGGAGAAGGCAGTTGCTGGTATACTTCACTGCATGATCGGTGCGTTCAGTGATGCATTATCACAAGTAATTTCCGCCCTGGCTGCTCTGCTGTGGAGAAGGCCATTGCTGGTGTACTTGACCGCATGATCAGTACGTTCAGTGATGCAATATCAGAAGTAATTTGCCCGTAGGCTGCTCTGCAGTGGAGAAGGCTGTTGCTGGTATACTTGACTGCATGATCGGTGCGTTCAGTGATGCATTATCACAAGTAATATCCGCGCAGGCTGCTGTGCAGTGGAGAAGGCTGTTGCTGGTATACTTGACCGCATGATCAGTATACGTTCAGTGATGCATTATCAAAAGTAATTTCCGCGCAGGCTGCTCTGCTGTGGAGAAGGCTGTTGCTGGTATACTTGACTGCATAATCGGTACGTTCAGTGATGCAATATCACAAGTAATTTCCGCGCAGGCTGCTCTGCAGTGGAGAATGCCATTGGTGGTGTACTTGACCGAATGATCGGTACGTTCAGTGATGCAATATCACAAGTAATTTCCGCGCAGGCTGCTCTGCAGTGGAGAATGCCATTGCTGGTGTACTTGACCGCATGATCGGTACGTTCAGTGATGCAATATCACAAGTTTTTCCGCGCGGGCTGCTCTGCAGTGGAGAATGCCATTACTGGTGTACGTGACCGCATGATCGGTACGTTCAGTGATGCAATATCACAAGCAATTTCCGCGCAGGCTGTTCTGCAGTGGAAAACGCCATTGCTGGTGTAGTTGACCGTATGATAGGTACGTTCAGTGATGCAATATCACAAGTAATTTCCGCGCAGGCTGCTCTGCAGTGGAGAATGCCATTGCTGGTGTACTTGACCGTATGGTCGGTACGTTCAGTGATGCAATATCACAAGTAATTTCCGCGCAGGCTGCCCTGCAGTGGAGAATGCTATTGCTGGTGTAGTTGACCGTATGATCGGTACGTTCAGTGATGCAATATCACAAGTAATTTCCGCGCAGGCTGCTCTGCAGTGGAGAATGCCATTGCTGGTGTACTTGACCGTATGATCGGTACGTTCAGTGATGCAATATCAGAATTTCCGCGCAGGCTGCTCTGCAGTGGAGAAGGCTGTTGCTGGTATACTTGACTGCATGATGGATGCATTCAGTGATGCATTATCACAAGTAATTCCCGCGCAGGCTGCTCGACAGTGGAGAATTCCATTGCTGGTGTACTTGACCGTATGATCAGTACGTTCAGTGATGCAATATCACAAGTAATTTCCGTGCAGGCTGCTCTCCAGTAGAGAATGCCACTGCTGGTGTACTTGACCGTATGATCGGTACGTTCAGTGATGCAATATCACAAGTAATTTCCGCGCAGGCTGCTCTGCAGTGGAGAATGCCATTGCTGGTGTAGTTGACCGTATGATCGGTACGTTCAGTGATGGAATATCACAAGTAATGTCCGCGCAGGCTGCTCTGCAGTGGAGAATGCCATTGCTGGTGTACTTGACCGTATGATCGGTACGTTATGTGATGCAATATCACAAGTAATTTCCGCGCAGGCTGCTCTGCAGTGGAGAATGCCATTGCTGGTGTACTTGACCGTATGATCGGTACGTTCAGTGATGCAATTTCACAAGTAATTTCCGCGCAGGCTGCTGTGCCGTGGAGAATGCCATTGCTGGTGTACTTGACCGCATGATCGGTACGTTCAGTGATGCAATATCACAAGTAATTTCCGCGCAGGCTGCTCTGCTGTGGAGAAGGCTTTTGCTGGTATACTTGACTGCATAATCGGTACGTTCAGTGATGCAATATCATATGAAATTTCCGCGCAGGCTGCTCTGCAGTGTAGAAGGCTGTTGCTGGTGTACTTGACTGCTTCATCGGTACGTTCAGTGATGCATTTTCTTAAAACATAGTGACTGGCTAGTTGGTTCTGCATACTGGAAAAATTGCAGCGCAGCAGTAACAAATACGAGACGAGAAGGACGCAAACACAAGCGCTGCGCTTGTGTTTGCGTCCTTCTCGTCTCGTATTTGTTACTGCTGCGCTGCAATTTTTCCAGTATGCATTTTCACAAGTAATTTCCGCGCAGGCTGCTCTGCTGCGCAGAAGGCCATCACTGGTGTACTTAACCGCATGATCAGTAGGTTCAGTGATGCATTATCACAAGTAGTTTCTGCGCAGGCTGCTCTGCAGTGGAGAATGCCACTGCTGGTGTATTTGACCTCATGATCAGAACGTTCAATGATGCATTATCACAAGTAATTTCCGCGCAGGCTGCTCTGCGGCGGAGAAGGCTGTTGCTGGTGTACTTGACCGCATGATCAGTACGTTCAATGATGCAATATCAGAAGTATTTTCCCCGTAGGCTGCTCTGCAGTGGAGAAGGCCGTTGCTGGTATACTTGACTGCATGACCGGTTCGTTCAGTGATGCATTATCACAAGTAATTTCCGCCCTTGCTGCTCACCTGTGGAGAAGGCCATTGCTGGTGCACTTGACCGCATGATCAGTACTTTCAGTTATGCAATATCAGAAGTAATTTCCACGCAGGCTGCTCTGCAGTGGAGAATGCTGTTGCTGGTACACTTGACTGCATGATCGGTGCATTCAGTGATGCATTATCACAATTTCCGCCCAGGCTGCTCTGCTGTGGAGAAGGCCATTGCTGGTGTACTTGACCGCATGATCAGTACGTTCAGTCAAGCAATATCAGAAGCAATTTCCGCGCAGTACGTTCAGTTATGCAATATCAGAAGTAATTTCCCCGTAGGCTGCTCTGCAGTGGAGAAGGCTGTTGCTGGTATACTTGACTGCATGATCGGTGCGTTCAGTGATGCATTATCACAAGTAATTTCCGCGCAGGCTGCTCTGCTGTGGAGAAGGCCATTGCTGGTGTACTTGACCGCATGATCAGTATACGTTCAGTGATGCAATATCAGAAGTAATTTCCGCGCAGGCTGCTCTGCTGCGGAGAAAGCCATCACTGGCGTACTTAACCGCATGATCAGTAGGTTCAGTGATGCATTATCACAAGTAGTTTCTGCGCAGGCTGCTCTGCAGTGGAGAATGCCACTGCTGGTGTATTTGACCTCATGATCAGCACGTTCAATGATGCATTATCACAAGTAATTTCCACGCAGGCTGCTCTGCGGTGAGAAGGCCACTGCTGGAGTATTTGACCGCATGATCAGTACGTTCAGTGACGCAATATCACAAGTAATTTCCGCGTAGGCTGCTCTGCGGCGGAGAAGGCTGTTGCTGGTGTACTTGACCGCATGATCAATACGTTGAGTGAAGCAATATCAGAAGCAATTTCCCCGCAGTACGTTCAGTTATGCATTATCACAAGTAATATCCACGCAGACTGCTCTGCAGTGGAGAAGGCTGTTGCTGGTGTACTTGACCGCATGATCAGTACGTTCAGTGATGCAATATCAGAAGTAATTTCCGCGCAGGCTGCTCTGCTGTGGAGAAAGCCATCACTGGCGTACTTAACCGCATGATCAGTAGGTTCAGTGATGCATTATCACAAGTAGTTTCTGCGCAGGCTGCTCTGCAGTGGAGAATGCCACTGCTGGTGTATTTGACCTCATGATCAGCTCGTTCAATGATGCATTATCACAAGTAATTCCCGCGCAAGCTGCTCTGCGGTGAGAAGGCCACTGCTGGCGTATTTGACCGCATGATCAGTACGTTCAGTGACGCAATATCACAAGTAATTTCCGCGCAGGCTGCTCTGCGGCGCAGAAGGCTGTTGCTGGTGTACTTGACCGCATGATCAGTACGTTCAGTGATGAGTTATCACAAGTAATTTCCGCGCAGGCTGCTCTACAGTGGAGAAGGCAGTTGCTGGTATACTTCACTGCATGATCGGTGCGTTCAGTGATGCATTATCACAAGTAATTTCCGCCCAGGCTGCTCTGCTGTGGAGAAGGCCATTGCTGGTGTACTTGACCGCATGATAGGTACGTTCAGTGATGCAATATCAGAAGTAATTTCCCCGTAGGCTGCTCTGCAGTGGAGAAGGCTGTTGCTGGTATACTTGACTGCATGATCGGTGCGTTCAGTGATGCATTATCACAAGTAATTTCCGAGCAGGCTGCTCTGCTATGGAGAAAGCCCTTGCTGGTGTACTTGACCGCATGAACAGTACGTTCAGCGATGCAATATCAGAAGTAATTTCCGCGCAGGCTGCTCTGCTGCGGAGAAAGCCATCACTGGTGTACTTGACCGCATGATCAGTAGGTTCAGTGATGCATTATCACAAGTAGTTTCTGCGCAGGCTGCTCTGCAGTGGAGAATGCCACTGCCAGTGTATTTGAGCTCATGATCAGCACGTTCAATGATGCATTATCGCAAGTAATTTCCGCGCAGGCTGCTCTGCGGTGAGAAGGCCACTATTGGTGTATTTGACCGCATGATCAGTACGTTCAGTGATGAGTTATCACAAGTAATTTCCGCGCAGGTTGCTCTACAGTGGAGAAGGCAGTTGCTGGTATAATTGACTGCATGACCGGTGCGTTCAGTGATGCATTATCACAAGTAATTTCCGCCCAGGCTGCTCTGCTGTGGAGAAGGCCATTGCTGGTGTACTTGACCACATGATCAGTACGTTCAGTGATGCAATATCAGAAGTAATATCCCCTTAGGCTGCTCTGCAGTGGAGAAGGCTGTTGCTGGTATACTTGACTGCTTGATCGGTATGTTCAGTGATGCATTTTCGCAAGTAATTTCCGCGCAGGCTGCTGTGCAGTGGAGAAGGCTGTTGCTGGTGTACTTGACGGCATGATCAGTATGCGTTCAGTGATGCATTATCAAAAGTAATTTCCGCGCAGGCTGCTCTGCAGTGGAGAATGCCATTGCTGGTGTAGTTGACCGTATGATCGGTGCGTTCAGTGATGGAATATCACAAGTAATGTCCGCGCAGGCTGCTCTGCAGTGGAGAATGCCATTGCTGGTGTAGTTGACCGTATGATCGGTACGTTCAGTGATGCAATATCACAAGTAATTTCCGCGCAGGTTGCTCTGCAGTGGAGAATGCAATTGCTGGTGTACTTGACCGCATGATCGGTACGTTCAGTGATGCAATATCACAAGTAATTTCCGCGCAGGCTGCTCTGCTGTGGAGAAGGCTTTTGCTGGTATACTTGACTGCATAATCGGTACGTTCAGTGATGCATTATCACAAGTAATATCCGCGCAGGCTGCTCTGCAGTGAAGGCTGTTGCTCGTATACTTGAGTGCATGATAGGTACGTTCAGTGATGCAATATCACAAGTAATTCCCGCGCAGGCTGCTCTGCAGTGGAGGAGGCCATTGCAGGTGTACTTCACCGGATGATCAGTACTTTCAGTGATGCAATATCAGAAGAAATTTCCGCGCAGGCTGCTCTGCAGTGTAGAAGGCTGTTGCTGGTATACTTGACTGCTTGATCGGTACGTTCAGTGATGCATTTTCACAAGTAATTTCCGCGCAGGCTGCTCTGCTGTGCAGAAGGCCATTGCTGGTGTACTTGACCGCATGATCAGTATACGTTCAGTGATGCAATATCAGAAGTAATTTCCGCGCAGGCTGCTCTGCTGTGGAGAAAGCCATCACTGGCGTACTTAACCGCATGATCAGTAGGTTCAGTGATGCATTATCACAAGTAGTTTCTGCGCAGGCTGCTCTGCAGTGGAGAATGCCACTGCTGGTGTATTTGACCTCATGATCAGCACGTTCAATGATGCATTATCACAAGTAATTTCCACGCAGGCTGCTCTGCGGTGAGAAGGCCACTGCTGGTGTATTTGACCGCATGATCAGTACGTTCAGTGACACAATATCACAAGTAATTTCCGCGTAGGCTGCTCTGCGGCGGAGAAGGCTGTTGCTGGTGTACTTGACCGCATGATCAATACGTTCAGTGAAGCAATATCAGAAGCAATTTCCCCGCAGTACGTTCAGTTATGCATTATCACAAGTAATATCCACGCAGACTGCTCTGCAGTGGAGAAGGCTGTTGCTGGTGTACTTGACCGCATGATCAGTACGTTCAGTGATGCAATATCAGAAGTAATTTCCGCGCAGGCTGCTCTGCTGTGGAGAAAGCCATCACTGGCGTACTTAACCTCATGATCAGTAGGTTCAGTGATGCATTATCACAAGTAGTTTCTGCGCAGGCTGCTCTGCAGTGGAGAATGCCACTGCTGGTGTATTTGACCTCATGATCAGCTCGTTCAATGATGCATTATCACAAGTAATTCCCGCGCAAGCTGCTCTGCGGTGAGAAGGCCACTGCTGGCGTAATTGACCGCATGATCAGTACGTTCAGTGACGCAATATCACAAGTAATTTCCGCGCAGGCTGCTCTGCGGCGCAGAAGGCTGTTGCTGGTGTACTTGACCGCATGATCAGTACGTTCAGTGATGAGTTATCACAAGTAATTTCCGCGCAGGCTGCTCTACAGTGGAGAAGGCAGTTGCTGGTATACTTCACTGCATGATCGGTGCGTTCAGTGATGCATTATCACAAGTAATTTCCGCCCAGGCTGCTCTGCTGTGGAGAAGGCCATTGCTGGTGTACTTGACCGCATGATAGGTACGTTCAGTGATGCAATATCAGAAGTAATTTCCCCGTAGGCTGCTCTGCAGTGGAGAAGGCTGTTGCTCGTATACTTGACTGCATGATCGGTGCGTTCAGTGATGCATTATCACAAGTAATTTCCGCGCAGGCTGCTCTGCTGTGGAGAAGGCCATTGCTGGTGTACTTGACCGCATGATCAGTATACGTTCAGTGATGCAATATCAGAAGTAATTTCCGCCCAGGCTGCTCTGCTGTGGGGAAGGCCATTGCTGGTGTACTTGACCGCATGATCAGTACGTTCAGTGATGAAATATCAGAAGTTTTTTCCGCGCAGGCTGCTCTGCTGTGGAGAAGACCACTTCTGGTTACTTGACCGCATGATCAGTACGTTCAGTGATGCAATATCAGAATTAATTTCCGCGCAGGCTGCTCTGCTGTGGAGAAGGCCATTGCTGGTGTACATAACCGCATGATCAGTACGTTCAGTGATGCAATATCAGAAGTAATTTCCGCGCAGGCTGCTCTGCTGTGGAGAAGGCTGTTGCTGGTATACTTGACTGAAAAATCGGTACGTTCACTGATGCATTATCACAAGTAATTTCCGCGCGGGCTGCTCTGCAGTGAAGGCTATTGCTCGTATACTTGACCTCATGATCGGTACGTTCGGTGATGTTATATCTGAAGTTATTTCGGTGCGGGCTGCTCTGCCGTGGAGAATGTCATTGCTGGTGTACTTGACCGTATGATCGGTACGTTCAGTGATGCAATATCACAAGTAAATTCAGCGCAGGCTGCTCTGCAATGGAGAATGCCATTGCTGGAGTACTTGACCGTATGATCGGTACGTTCAGTGATGCAATATCACATGTAATTTCCGCGCAGGCTGCTCTGCAGTGGAGAATTCCATTGCTGTTGTAGTTGACCGCATGATCGGTACGTTCAGTGATGCAATATCACAAGTAACTTCCGCGTAGGCTGCTCTGCAGTGGAGAATGCCATTGCTGGTGTACTTGACCGTATGATCGGAACGTTCAGTGGTGCAATATCACAAGTAATTTCAGCGCAGGCTGCTCTGCAGTGGAGAATGCCATTGCTGGTGTAGTTGACCGTATGATCGGTACATTCAGTGATGCAATATCACAAGTAATGTCCGCGCAGGCTGCTCTGCAGTGGAGAATGCCATTGCTGGTGTGCTTGACCGTATGATCGGTACGTTAGGAGATGCAATATCACAATTAATTTCCGCGCAGGCTGCTCTGCAGTGGAGAATTCCATTGCTGGTGTACTTGACCGTGCGATCGGTACGTTCAGTGATGTAATACCACAAGTAATTTCCGCGCAGGCTGCTCTGCAGTGGAGAATGCCATTGCTGGTGTACTTGACCGCATGATAGGTACGTTCAGTGATGCAATATCACAAGTAATTTCCGCGGAGGCTGCTCTGCAGTGGAGAAGGCCATTGCTGGTGTACTTCACCGGATGATCAGTACTTTCAGTGATGCAATTTCACAAGTCATTTCCGCGCAGGCTGCTCTGCCGTGGAGAAGGCTGTTTCTGGTATACTTGACTGCTTGATCGGTACGTTCAGTGATGCATTTCCACAAGTAATTTCCGCGCAGGCTGCTCTGCTGTGGAGAAGGCCATTGCTGGTGTACTTGACCGCATGATCAGTATACGTTCAGTGATGCAATATCAAAAGTAATTTCCGCGCAGGCTGCTCTGCAGTGAAGGCTGTTGCTCGTATACTTGACCGCATGATCGGTACGTTCGGTGATGTTATATCTGAAGTAATTTCGGCGCAGGGTGCTCTGCCGTGGAGAATGCCATTGCTGGTGTATTGACCGTATGATCGGTATGTTCAGTGATGCAATATCACAAGTAATTTCCGCGGAGGCTGCTCTGCAGTGGAGAAGGCCATTGCTGGTGTACTTGACCGTATGATCGGTACGTTCAGTGATGCAATATCACAAGTAATTTCCGCGCAGGCTGCTCTGCAGTGGAGAATGCCATTGCTGGCGTATTTGACCGCATGATCGGTACGTTCAGTGATGCAATATCACAAGTAATTTCCGCGCAGGCTGCTCTGCTGTGGAGAAGGCCATTGCTGGTGTACTTGACCGCATGATCAGTATACGTTCAGTGATGCATTATCAAAAGTAATTTCCGCGCAGGCTGCTCTGCTGTGGAGAAGGCTGTTACTGGTATACTTGACTGCATAATCGGTACGTTCAGTCATGCAATATCACAAGTAATTTCCGCGCAGGCTGCTCTGAAGTGGAGAATGCCATTGGTGGTGTACTTGACCTTATGATCGGTACGTTCAGTGATGCAATATCACAAGTAATTTCCGCGCAGGCTGATCTGCAGTGGAGAATGCTATTGCTGGTGTACTTGACCGCATGATCGGTACGTTCAGTGATGCAATATCAGAATTAATTTCCGCGCAGGCTGCTCTGCTGTGGAGAAGGCCATTGCTGGTGTACATAACCGCATGATCAGTACGTTCAGTGATGCAATATCAGAAGTAATTTCCGCGCAGGCTGCTCTGCTGTGGAGAAGGCTGTGGCTGGTATACTTGACTGCATAATCGGTACGTTCACTGATGCATTATCACAAGTAATTTCCGCGCGGGCTGCTATGCAGTGAAGGCTGTTGCTCGTATACTTGACCTCATGATCGGTACGTTCGGTGATGTTATATCTGAAGTTATTTTTGGTGCGGGCTGCTCTGCCGTGGAGAATGTCATTGCTGGTGTACTTGACCGTATGATCGGTACGTTCAGTGATGCAATATCACAAGTAAATTCAGCGCAGGCTGCTCTGCAGTGGAGAATGCCATTGCTGGAGTACTTGACCGTATGATCGGTACGTTCAGTGATGCAATATCACAAGTAATTTCCGCGAAGGGTGCTCTGCAGTGGAGAATGCTATTGGTGGTGTACTTGACCGAATGATCGGTACGTTCAGTGATGCAATATCACAAGTAAATTCCGCGCAGGCTGCTCTGCAGTGGAGAATGCCATTGCTGGTGTACTTGACCGCATGATCGGTAGGTTCAGTGATGCAATATCACAAGTAATTTCCGCGCAGGCTGCTCTGCAGTGGAGAATGCCTATGCTAGTGTACTTGGCCGTATGATCGGTACGTTCAGTGATGCATTATCACAAGTATTTCCGCGCAGGCTGCTCTGCAGGGGAGAAGGCTGTTGCTCGTATACTTGAGTGCATGATCGGTACGTTCAGTGATGTTAAATCAGATGTAATTTCCGCGCAGGCTGCTCTGCAGTGGTGAATGCTATTGCTGGTGTACTTGACCGCATGATCGGTACGTTTAGTGATGCAATATCAGAATTAATTTCCGCGCAGGCTGCTCTGCAGTGGAGAATTCCATTGCTGTTGTAGTTGAGTGCATGATCGGTACGTTCGGCGATCTTATATCAGAAGTAATTTCCGCGCAGGCTGCTTTGCCGTGGAGAAGGCCATTGCAGGTGTACTTCACCGGATGATCAGTACTTTCAGTGATGCAATATCACAAGTAATTTCCGCGCAGGCTGCTCTGCCGTGGAGAAGGCTGTTTCTGGTATACTTGACTGCTTGATCGATACGTTCAGTGATGCATTTCCACAAGTAATTTCCGCGCAGGCTGCTCTGCTGTGGAGAAGGCCATTGCTGGTGTTCTTGACCGCATGATCAAAATACGTTCAGTGATGCAATATCAAAAGTAATTTCCGCGCAGGCTGCTCTGCAGTGGAGAATGCCATTGCTGGCGTACTTGACCGCATGATCGGTACGTTCAGTGATGCAATATCAAAAGTAATTTCCGCGCAGGCTGCTCTGCTGTGGAGAAGGCTGTTGCTGGTATACTTGACTGCATAATCGGTACGTTCAGTGATGCAATATCACAAGTAATTTCCGCGCAGGCTGCTCTACAGTGGAGAAGGCAGTTGCTGGTATACTTCACTGCATGATCGGTGCGTTCAGTGATGCATTATCACAAGTAATTTCCGCCCAGGCTGCTCTGCTGTGGAGAAGGCCATTGCTGGTGTACTTGACCGCATGATCAGTACGTTCAGTGATGCAATATCAGAAGTAATTTCCCCGTAGGCTGCTCTGCAGTGGAGAAGGCTGTTGCTGGTATACTTGACTGCATGATTGGTGCGTTCAGTGATGCATTATCACAAGTAATATCCGCGCAGGCTGCTGTGCAGTGGAGAAGGCTGTTGCTGGTATACTTGACTGCTTGATCGGTACGTTCAGTGATGCATTTTCACAAGTAATTTCCGCGCAGGCTGCTCTGCTGTGGAGAAGGTCATTGCTGGTGTACTTGACCGCATGATCAGTATACGTTCAGTGATGCAATATCAGAAGTAATTTCCGCGCAGGCTGCTCTGCTGTGGAGAAAGCCATCACTGGTGTACTTAATCGCATGATCAGTAGGTTCAGTGATGCATTATCACAAGTAGTTTCTGCGCAGGCTGCTCTGCAGTGGAGAATGCCACTGCTGGTGTATTTGACCTCATGATCAGAACGTTCAATGATGCATTATCACAAGTAATTTCCGCGCAGGCTGCTCTGCGGTGAGAAAACCGCTGATGGTGTATTTGACCGCATGATCAGTACGTCCAGTGACGCAATATCACAAGTAATTTCCGAGCAGGCTGCTCTGCGGCGGAGAAGGCTGTTGCTGGTGTGCTTGACCGCGTGATCAGTACGTTCAATGATGCAATATCAGAAGTATTTTCCCCGTAGGCTGCTCTGCAGTGGAGAAGGCCGTTGCTGGTGTACTTGACTGCATGAAAGGTGCGTTCAGTGATGCATTATCACAAGTAATTTCCGCCCTTGCTGCTCTCCTGTGGAGAAGGCCATTGCTGGTGCACTTGACCGCATGATCAGTACTTTCAGTAATGCAATATCAGAAGTAATTTCCGCGCAGGCTGCTCTGCAGTGGAGAATGCTGTTGCTGGTATACTTGACTGCACGATCGGTGCATTCAGTGATGCATTATCAAAAGTAATTTCCGCCCAGGCTGCTCTGCTGTGGGGAAGGCCATTGCTGGTGTACTTGACCGCATGATCAGTACGTTCAGTGATGAAATATCAGAAGTTTTTTCCGCGCAGGCTGCTCTGCTGTGGAGAAGACCACTTCTGGTTACTTGACCGCATGATCAGTACGTTCAGTGATGCAATATCAGAAATAATTTCCGCGCAGGCTGCTCTGCTGTGGAGAAGGCCATTGCTGGTGTACATAACCGCATGATCAGTACGTTCAGTGATGCAATATCAGAAGTAATTTCCGCGCAGGCTGCTCTGCTGTGGAGAAGGCTGTTGCTGGTATACTTGACTGAAAAATCGGTATGTTCACTGATGCATTATCACAAGTAATTTCCGCGCGGGCTGCTCTGCAGTGAAGGCTGTTGCTCGTATACTTGACCTCATGATCGGTACGTTCGGTGATGTTATATCTGAAGTTATTTCGGTGCGGGCTGCTCTACCGTGGAGAATGTCATTGCTGGTGTACTTGACCGTATGATCGGTACGTTCAGTGATGCAATATCACAAGTAAATTCAGCGCAGGCTGGTCTGCAGTGGAGAATGCCATTGCTGGAGTACTTGACCGTATGATCGGTACGTTCAGTGATGCAATATCACAAGTAAATTCAGCGCAGGCTGCTCTGCAGTGGAGAATGCCATTGCTGGAGTACTTGACCGTATGATCGGTACGTTCAGCGATGCAATATCACAAGTAATTTCCGCGAAGGGTGCTCTGCAGTGGAGAATGCTATTGGTGGTGTACTTGACCGAATGATCGGTACGTTCAGTGATGCAATATCACAAGTAAATTCCGCGGAGGCTGCTCTGCAGTGGAGAATGCCATTGCTGGTGTACTTGACCGCATGATCGTTAGGTTCAGTGATGCAATATCACAAGTAATTTCCGCGCAGGCTGCTCTGCAGTGGAGAATGCCTATGCTAGTGTACTTGGCCGTATGATCGGTACGTTCAGTGATGCATTATCACAAGTATTTCCGCGCAGGCTGCTCTGCAGGGGAGAAGGCTGTTGCTCGTATACTTGAGTGCATGATCGGTACGTTCGGTGATGTTATATCAGATGTAATTTCCGCGCAGGCTGCTCTGCCGTGGAAAATGCCATTGCTGGTGTACTTTAACGTATGATCGGTACGTTCAGTGATGCAATATCACAAGTTTTCCGCGCAGGCTGCTCTGCAATGGAGAATGCCATTGCTGGCGTACTTGACCGTATGATCGGTACGTTCAGTGATGCAATATCACATGTAATTTCCGCGCAGGCTGCTCTGCAGTGGAGAAATCCATTGCTGTTGTAGTTGACCGTATGATCGGTACGTTCAGTGATGGAATATCACAAGTAACTTCCGCGCAGGCTGCTCTGCAGTGGAGAATTCCATTGCTGTTGTACTTGACCGTATGATCGGTACGTTAGGTGATGCAATATCACAAGTTTTTTCCGCGTAGGCTGCTCTGCAGTGGAGAATGCCATTGCTGGTGTACTTGACCGTATGATCGGTACGTTCAGTGATGCAATATCACAAGTAATTTCAGCGCAGGCTGCTCTGCAGTGGAGAATGCCATTGCTGTTGTAGTTGACCGTATGATCGGTACATTCAGTGATGCAATATCACAAGTAATGTCCGCGCAGACTGCTCTGCAGTGGAGAATGCCATTGCTGGTGTGCTTGACCGTATGATCGGTACGTTAGGAGATGCAATATCACAATTAATTTCCGCGCAGGCTGCTCTGCAGTGGAGAATTCCATTGCTGGTGTACTTGACCGTGCGATCGGTACGTTCAGTGATGCAATACCACAAGTAATTTCCGCGCAGGCTGCTCTGCAGTGGAGAATGCCATTGCTGGTGTACTTGACCGCATGATAGGTACGTTCAGTGATGCAATATCACAAGTAAATTCCGCGCAGGCTGCTCTGCAGGGGAGAAGGCTGTTGCTCGTATACTTGAGTGCATGATCGGTACGTTCTGTGATCTTATATCAGAAGTAATTTCCGCGCAGGCTGCTTTGCCGTGGAGAAGGCCATTGCAGGTGTACTTCACCGGATGATCAGTACTTTCAGTGATGCATTTCCACAAGTAATTTCCGCGCAGGCTGCTCTGCTGTGGAGAAGGCCATAGCTGGTGTACTTGACCGCATGATCAGTATACGTTCAGTGATGCAATATCAAAAGTAATTTCCGCGCAGGCTGCTCTGCAGTGAAGGCTGTTGCTCGTATACTTGACCGCATGATCGGTACGTTCGGTGATGTTATATCTGAAGTAATTTCGGCGCAGGGTGCTCTGCCGTGGAGAATGCCATTGCTGGTGTATTGACCGTATGATCGGTATGTTCAGTGATGCAATATCACTAGTAATTTCCGCGGAGGCTGCTCTGCAGTGGAGAATGCCATTGCTGGCGTACTTGACCGCATGATCGGTACGTTCAGTGATGCAATATCACAAGTAATTTCCGCGCAGGCTGCTCTGCTGTGGAGAAGGCCATTGCTGGTGTACTTGACCGTATGATCGGTACGTTCAGTGATGCAATATCACAAGTAATTTCCGCGCAGACTGCTCTGCAGTGGAGAATGCCATTACTGGCGTACTTGACCGCATGATCGGTACGTTCAGTGATGCAATATCACAAGTAATTTCCGCGCAGGCTGCTCTGCTGTGGAGAAGGCCATTGCTGATGTACTTGACCGCATGATCAGTATACGTTCAGTGATGCATTATCAAAAGTAATTTCCGCGCAGGCTGCTCTGCTGTGGAGAAGGCTGTTGCTGGTATACTTGACTGCATAATCGGTACGTTCAGTGATGCAATATCACAAGTAATTTCCGCGCAGGCTGCTCTGCAGTGGAGAATGCCATTGGTGGTGTACTTGACCGAATGATCGGTACGTTCAGTGATGCAATATCACAAGTAATTTCCGCGCAGGCTGCTCTGCAGTGGAGAATGCTATTGCTGGTGTACTTGACCGCATGATCGGTACGTTCAGTGATGCAATATCAGAATTAATTTCCGCGCAGGCTGCTCTGCTGTGGAGAAGGCCATTGCTGGTGTACATAACCGCATGATCAGTACGTTCAGTGATGCAATATCAGAAGTAATTTCCGCGCAGGCTGCTCTGCTGTGGAGAAGGCTGTTGCTGGTATACTTGACTGCATAATCGGTACGTTCACTGATGCATTATCACAAGTAATTTCCGCGCAGGCTGCTCTGCAGTGGAGAATGCCTATGCTAGTGTACTTGGCCGTATGATCGGTACGTTCAGTGATGCATTATCACAAGTATTTCCGCGCAGGCTGCTCTGCAGGGGAGAAGGCTGTTGCTCGTATACTTGAGTGCATGATCGGTACGTTCAGTGATGTTAAATCAGATGTAATTTCCGCACAGGCTGCTCTGCCGTGGAGAATGCCATTGCTGGTGTACTTTAACGTATGATCGGTACGTTCAGTGATGCAATATCACAAGTAATTTCCGCGCAGGCTGCTCTGCAATGGTGAATGCCATTGCTGGCGTACTTGACCGTATGATCGGTACGTTCAGTGATGCAAAATCACATGTAATTTCCGCGCAGGCTGCTCTGATGTGGAGAATTCCATTGCTGTTGTAGTTGAGTGCATGATCGGTACGTTCGGTGATCTTATATCAGAAGTAATTTGCGCGCAGGCTGCTTTGCCGTGTAGAAGGCCATTGCAGGTGTACTTCACCGGATGATCAGTACTTTCAGTGATGCAATATCACAAGTAATTTCCGCGCAGGCTGCTCTGCCGTGGAGAAGGCTGTTTCTGGTATACTTGACTGCTTGATCGATACGTTCAGTGATGCATTTCCACAAGTAATTTCCGCGCAGGCTGCTCTGCTGTGGAGAAAGCCATTGCTGGTGTACTTGACCGCATGATCATTATACGTTCAGTGATGCAATATCAAAAGTAATTTCCGCGCAGGCTGCTCTGCAGTGAAGGCTGTTGCTCGTATACTTGACCGCCTGATCGGTACGTTCGGTGATGTTATATCTGAAGTAATTTCGGCGCCGGGTGCTTTGCCGTGGAGAATGCCATTGCTGGTGTATTGACCGTATGATCGGTACGTTCAGTGATGCAATATCACAAGTAATTTCCGCGGAGGCTGCTCTGCAGTGGAGAAGGCCATTGCTGGTGTACTTGACCGTATGATCGGTACGTTCAGTGATGCAATATCACAAGTAATTTCCGCGCAGGCTGCTCTGCAGTGGAGAATGCCATTGCTGGCGTACCTGACCGCATGATCGGTACGTTCAGTGATGCAATATCACAAGTAATTTCCGCGCAGGCTGCTCTGCTGTGGAGAAGGCCATTTCTGGTGTACTTGACCGCATGATCAGTATACGTTCAGTGATGCATTATCAAAAGTAATTTCCGCGCAGGCTGCTCTGCTGTGGAGAAGGCTGTTGCTGGTATATTTGACTGCATAATCGGTACGTTCAGTGATGCAATATCACAAGTAATTTCCGCGCAGGCTTGTCTGCAGTAGAGAATGCCATTGGTGGTGTACTTGACCGAATGATCGGTACGTTCAGTGATGCAATATCACAAGTAATTTCCGCGCAGGCTGTTCTGCAGTGGAAAACTCCATTGCTGGTGTAGTTGACCGTATGATCGGTACGTTCAGTGATGCAATATCACAAGTAATTTCCGCGCAGGCTGCTCTGCAGTGGAGAATGCCATTGCTGGTGTACTTGACCGTATGATCGGTACGTTCAGTGATGCAATATCACAAGTAATTTCCGCGCAGGCTGCTCGGCAGTGGAGAATTCCATAGCTGGTGTACTTGACCGTATGATCAGTACGTTCAGTGATGCAATCTCACAAGTAATTTCCGCGCAGGCTGCTCTCCAGTAGAGAATGCCAATGCTGGTGTACTTGACCGTATGATCGGTACGTTCAGTGATGCAATATCACAAGTAATTTCCACGCAGGCTGCTCTGCAATGGAGAATGCCATTGCTGGTGTAGTTGACCGTATGATCGGTACGTTCAGTGAATGAATATCACAAGTAATGTCCGCGCAGGCTGCTCTGCAGTGGAGAATGCCATTGCTGGTGTACTTGACCGTATGATCCGTACGTTAGGTGATGCAATATCACAAGTTTTTTTCCGCGCAGGCTGCTCTGCAGTGGAGAATGCCATTGCTGGTGTACTTGACCGTATGATCGGTACGTTCAGTGATGCAATTTCACAAGTAATTTCCGCGCAGGCTGCTCTGCAGTGGAGAATGCCATTGCTGGTGTAGTTGACCGTATGATCGGTACGTTCAGTGATGCAATATCACAAGTAATTTCCGCGCAGGCTGCTCTGCAGTGGAGATTGCCATTGCTGGTGTACTTGACCGCATGATCGGTACGTTCAGTGATGCAATATCACAAGTAATTTCCGCGCAGGCTGCTCTGCTGTGGAGAAGTCTTTTGCTGGTATATTTGACTGCATAATCGGTACGTTCAGTTATTCATTATCACAAGTAATATCCGCGCAGGCTGCTCTGCAGTGAAGGCTGTTGCTCGTATACTTGAGTGCATGATAGGTACGCTCAGTGATGCAATATCACAAGTAATTTCCGCGCCGGCTGCTCTGCAGTGGAGGAGGCCATTGCAGGTGTACTTCACCGGATGATCAGTACTTTCAGTGATGCAATATCAGAAGAAATTTCCGCGCAGGCTGCTCTGCAGTGTAGAAGGCTGTTGCTGGTATACTTGACTGCTTGATCGGTACGTTCAGTGATGCATTTTCACAAGTAATTTCCGCGCAGGCTGCTCTGCTGTGCTGAAGGCCATTGCTGGTGTACTTGACCGCACGATCAGTATACGTTCAGTGATGCAATATCAGAAGTAATTTCCGCGCAGGCTGCTCTGCTGTGGAGAAAGCCATCACTGGTGTACTTAACCGCATGATCAGTAGGTTCAGTGATGCATTATCACAAGTAGTTTCTGCGCAGGCTGCTCTGCAGTGGAGAATGCCACTGCTGGTGTATTTGACCTCATGATCAGCACGTTCAATGATGCATTATCACAAGTAATTTCCACGCAGGCTGCTCTGCGGTGAGAAGGCCACTGCTGGTGTACTTGACCGCATGATCAGTACGTTCAGTGATGAGTTATCACAAGTAATTTCCGAGCAGGCTGCTCTGCTGTGGAGAAGGCGATTGCTGGTGTTCTTGACCGCATGATCAGTACGTTCAGTAAAGCAATATCAGAGGCAATTTCCCCGCAGTACGTTCAGTTATGCATTATCACAAGTAATATCCACGCAAACTGCTCTGCAGTGGAGAAGGCTGTTGCTGGTGTACTTGACCGCATGATCAGTACGTTCAGTGATGCAATATCAGAAGTAATTTCCGCGCAGGCTGCTCTGCTGTGGAGAAAGCCATCACTGGTGTACTTGACCGCATGATCAGTAGGTTCAGTGATGCATTATCACAAGTAATTCCCGCGCAGGCTGCTCTGCGGTTAGAAGGCCACTGCTGGCGTATTTGACCGCATGATCAGTAAGTTCAGTGACGCAATATCACAAGTAATTTCCGCGCAGGCTGCTCTGCGGCGCAGAAGGCTGTTGCTGGTGTACTTGACCGCATGATCAGTACGTTCAGTGATTAGTTATCACAAGTAATTTCCGTGCAGGCTGCTCTACAGTGGAGAAGGCAGTTGCTGGTATACTTCACTGCATGATCGGTGCGTTCAGTGATGCATTATCACAAGTAATTTCCGCCCAGGCTGCTCTGCTGTGGAGAAGGCCATTGCTGGTGTACTTGACCGCATGATCAGTACGTTCAGTGATGCAATATCAGAAGTAATTTCCCCGTAGGCTGCTCTGGAGTGGAGAAGTCTGTTGCTGGTATACTTGACTGCATGATGGGTGCGTTCAGTGATGCATTATCACAAGTAATATCCGCGCAGGCTGCTGTGCAGTGGAGAAGGCTGTTGCTGGTATACTTGACTGCTTGATCGGTACGTTCAGTGATGCAATATCAGAAGTAATTTCCGCGCAGGCTGCTCTGCTGTGGAGAAAGCCATCACTGGTGTACTTAATCGCATGATCAGTAGGTTCAGTGATGCATTATCACAAGTAGGTTCTGCGCAGGCTGCTCTGCAGTGGAGAATGCCACTGCTGGTGTATTTGACTTCATGATCAGAACGTTCAATGATGCATTATCACAAGTAATTTCCGCGCAGGCTGCTCTGCGGTGAGAAAACCGCTGCTGGTGTATTTGACCGCATGATCAGTACGTCCAGTGACGCAATATCACAAGTAATTTCCGAGCAGGCTGCTCTGCGGCGGAGAAGGCTGTTGCTGGTGTACTTGACCGCGCGATCAGTACGTTCAATGATACAATATCAGAAGTATTTTCCCCGTAGGCTGCTCTGCAGTGGAGAAGGCCGTTGCTGGTGTACTTGACTGCATGATCGGTGCGTTCAGTGATGCATTATCACAAGTAATTTCCGCCCTTGCTGCTCTCCTGTGGAGAAGGCCATTGCTGGTGCACTTGACCGCATGATCAGTACTTTCAGTGATGCAATATCAGAAGTAATTTCCGCGCAGGCTGCTCTGCAGTGGAGAATGCTGTTGCTGGTTTACTTGACTGCACGATCGGTGCATTCAGTGATGCATTATCAAAAGTAATTTCCGCCCAGGCTGCTCTGCTGTGGGGAAGGCCATTGCTGGTGTACTTGACCGCATGATCAGTACGTTCAGTGATGATATATCAGAAGTTTTTTCCGCGCAGGCTGCTCTGCTGTGGAGAAGACCACTTCTGGTTACTTGACCGCATGATCAGTACGTTCAGTGATGCAATATCAGAAATAATTTCCGCGCAGGCTGCTCTGCTGTGGAGAAGGCCATTGCTGGTGTACATAACCGCATGATCAGTACGTTCAGTGATGCAATATCAGAAGTAATTTCCGCGCAGGCTGCTCTGCTGTGGAGAAAGCTGTTGCTGGTATATTTGACTGAAAAATCGGTACGTTCACTGATGCATTATCACAAGTAATTTCCGCGCGGGCTGCTCTGCAGTGAAGGCTGTTGCTCGTATACTTGACCTCATGATCGGTACGTTCGGTGATGTTATATCTGAAGTTATTTCGGTGCGGGCTGCTCTGCCGTGGAGAATGTCATTGCTGGTGTACTTGACCGTATGATCGGTACGTTCAGTGATGCAATATCACAAGTAAATTCAGCGCAGGCTGCTCTGCAGTGGAGAATGCCATTCCTGGAGTACTTGACCGTATGATCGGTACGTTCAGTGATGCAATATCACAAGTAATTTCCACGAAGGGTGCTCTGCAGTGGAGAATGCTATTGGTGGTGTACTTGACCGAATGATCGGTACGTTCAGTGATGCAATATCACAAGTAATTTCCGCGCAGGCTGCTCTGCAGTGGAGAATGCCTATGCTAGTGTACTTGGCCGTATTATTGGTACGTTCAGTGATGCATTATCACAAGTATTTCCGCGCAGGCTGCTCTGCAGGGGAGAAGGCTGTTGCTCGTATACTTGAGTGCATGATCGGTACGTTCGGTGATGTTATATCAGATGTAATGTCCGCGCAGGCTGTTCTGCAGTGGAAAACTCCATTGCTGGTGTAGTTGACCGTATGATCGGTACGTTCAGTGATGCAATATCACAAGTAATTTCCGCGCAGGCTGCTCTGCAGTGGAGAATGCCATTGCTGGTGTACTTGACCGTATGATCGGTACGTTCAGTGATGCAATATCACAAGTAATTTCCGCGCAGGCTGCTCGGCAGTGGAGAATTCCATAGGTGGTGTACTTGACCGTATGATCAGTATGTTCAGTGATGCAATATCACAAGTAATTTCCGCGCAGGCTGCTCTCCAGTAGAGAATGCCACTGCTGGTGTACTTGACCGTATGATCGGTACGTTCAGTGATGCAATATCACAAGTAATTTCCACGCAGGCTGCTCTGCAGTGGAGAATGCCATTGCTGGTGTAGTTGACCGTATGATCGGTACGTTCAGTGATGGAATATCACAAGTAATGTCCGCGCAGGCTGCTCTGCAGTGGAGAATGCCATTGCTGGTGTACTTGACCGTATGATCGGTACGTTAGGTGATGCAATATCACAAGTTTTTTCCGCGCAGGCTGCTCTGCAGTGGAGAATGCCATTGCTGGTGTACTTGACCGTATGATCGGTACGTTCAGTGATGCAATTTCACAAGTAATTTCCGCGCAGGCTGCTCTGCAGTGGAGAATGCCATTGCTGGTGTAGTTGACCGTATGATCGGTACGTTCAGTGATGCAATATCAAAAGTAATTTCCGCGCAGGCTGCTCTGCAGTGGAGAATGCCATTGCTGGTGTACTTGACCGCATGATCGGTACGTTCAGTGATGCAATATCACAAGTAATTTCCGCGCAGGCTGCTCTGCTGTGGAGAAGGCTTTTGCTGGTATATTTGACTGCATAATCGGTACGTTCAGTTATTCATTATCACAAGTAATATCCGCGCAGGCTGCTCTGCAGTGAAGGCTGTTGCTCGTATACTTGAGTGCATGAGAGGTACGCTCAGTGATGCAATATCACAAGTAATTTCCGCGCAGGCTGCTCTGCAGTGGAGGAGACCATTGCAGGTGTACTTCACCGGATGATCAGTACTTTCAGTGATGCAATATCAGAAGAAATTTCTGCGCAGGCTGCTCTGCAGTGTAGAAGGCTGTTGCTGGTATACTTGACTGCTTGATCGGTACGTTCAGTGATGCATTTTCACAAGTAATTTCCGCGCAGGCTGCTCTGCTGTGCAGAAGGCCATTGCTGGTGTACTTGACCGCATGATCAGTATACGTTCTGTGATGCAATATCAGAAGTAATTTCCGCGCAGGCTGCTCTGCTGTGGAGAAAGCCATCACTGGTGCACTTAACCGCATGATCAGTAGGTTCAGTGATGCATTATCACAAGTAGTTTCTGCGCAGGCTGCTCTGCAGTGGAGAATGCCACTGCTGGTGTATTTGACCTCATGATCAGCACGTTCAATGATGCATTATCACAAGTAATTTCCACGCAGGCTGCTCTGCGGTGAGAAGGCCACTGCTGGTGTACTTGACCGCGTGATCAGTACGTTCAGTGATGAGTTATCACAAGTAATTTCCGCGCAGGCTGCTCTGCTGTGGAGAAAGCGATTGCTGGTGTTCTTGACCGCATGATCAGTACGTTCAGTAAAGCAATATCAGAAGCAATTTCCCCGCAGTACGTTCAGTTATGCATTATCACAAGTAATATCCACGCAAACTGCTCTGCAGTGGAGAAGGCTGTTGCTGGTGTACTTGACCGCATGATCAGTACGTTCAGTGATGCAATATCAGAAGTAATTTCCGCGCAGGCTGCTCTGCTGTGGAGAAAGCCATCACTGGTGTTCTTGACCGCATGATCAGTAGGTTGAGTGATGCATTATCACAAGTAGTTTCTGCGCAGGCTGCTCTGCAGTGGAGAATGCCACTGCTGGTGTATTTGACCTCATGATGAGCTCGTTCAATGATGCATTATCACAAGTAATTCCCGCGCAGGCTGCTCTGCGGTGAGAAGGCCACTGCTGGCGTATTTGACCGCATGATCAGTAAGTTCAGTGACGCAATATCACAAGTAATTTCCGCGCAGGCTGCTCTGCGGCGCAGAAGGCTGTTGCTGGTGTACTTGACCGCATGATCAGTGCGTTCAGTGATTAGTTATCACAAGTAATTTCCGTGCAGGCTGCTCTACAGTGGAGAAGGCAGTTGCTGGTATACTTCACTGCATGATCGGCGCGTTCAGTGATGCATTATCACAAGTAATTTCCGCCCTGGCTGCTCTGCTGTGGAGAAGGCCATTGCTGGTGTACTTGACCGCATGATCAGTACGTTCAGTGATGCAATATCAGAAGTAATTTCCCCGTAGGCTGCTCTGGAGTGGAGAAGGCTGTTGCTGGTATACTTGACTGCATGATGGGTGCGTTCAGTGATGCATTATCACAAGTAATATCCGCGCAGGCTGCTGTGCTGTGGAGAAGGCTGTTGCTGGTATACTTGACTGCTTGATCGGTGCGTTCAGTGATGCAATATCACAAGTAATTTCCACGCAGGCTGCTCTGCAGTGGAGAATGCCATTGCTGGTGTAGTTGACCGTATGATCGGTACGTTCAGTGATGGAATATCACAAGTAATGTCCGCGCAGGCTGCTCTGCAGTGGAGAATGCCATTGCTGGTGTACTTGACCGTATGATCGGTACGTTAGGTGATGCAATATCACAAGTTTTTTCCGCGCAGGCTGCTCTGCAGTGGAGAATGCCATTGCTGGTGTACTTGACCGTATGATCGGTACGTTCAGTGATGCAATTTCACAAGTAATTTCCGCGCAGGCTGCTCTGCAGTGGAGAATGCCATTGCTGGTGTAGTTGACCGTATGATCGGTACGTTCAGTGATGCAATATCAAAAGTAATTTCCGCGCAGGCTGCTCTGCAGTGGAGAATGCCATTGCTGGTGTACTTGACCGCATGATCGGTACGTTCAGTGATGCAATATCACAAGTAATTTCCGCGCAGGCTGCTCTGCTGTGGAGAAGGCTTTTGCTGGTATATTTGACTGCATAATCGGTACGTTCAGTTATTCATTATCACAAGTAATATCCGCGCAGGCTGCTCTGCAGTGAAGGCTGTTGCTCGTATACTTGAGTGCATGAGAGGTACGCTCAGTGATGCAATATCACAAGTAATTTCCGCGCAGGCTGCTCTGCAGTGGAGGAGACCATTGCAGGTGTACTTCACCGGATGATCAGTACTTTCAGTGATGCAATATCAGAAGAAATTTCTGCGCAGGCTGCTCTGCAGTGTAGAAGGCTGTTGCTGGTATACTTGACTGCTTGATCGGTACGTTCAGTGATGCATTTTCACAAGTAATTTCCGCGCAGGCTGCTCTGCTGTGCAGAAGGCCATTGCTGGTGTACTTGACCGCATGATCAGTATACGTTCTGTGATGCAATATCAGAAGTAATTTCCGCGCAGGCTGCTCTGCTGTGGAGAAAGCCATCACTGGTGCACTTAACCGCATGATCAGTAGGTTCAGTGATGCATTATCACAAGTAGTTTCTGCGCAGGCTGCTCTGCAGTGGAGAATGCCACTGCTGGTGTATTTGACCTCATGATCAGCACGTTCAATGATGCATTATCACAAGTAATTTCCACGCAGGCTGCTCTGCGGTGAGAAGGCCACTGCTGGTGTACTTGACCGCGTGATCAGTACGTTCAGTGATGAGTTATCACAAGTAATTTCCGCGCAGGCTGCTCTGCTGTGGAGAAAGCGATTGCTGGTGTTCTTGACCGCATGATCAGTACGTTCAGTAAAGCAATATCAGAAGCAATTTCCCCGCAGTACGTTCAGTTATGCATTATCACAAGTAATATCCACGCAAACTGCTCTGCAGTGGAGAAGGCTGTTGCTGGTGTACTTGACCGCATGATCAGTACGTTCAGTGATGCAATATCAGAAGTAATTTCCGCGCAGGCTGCTCTGCTGTGGAGAAAGCCATCACTGGTGTTCTTGACCGCATGATCAGTAGGTTGAGTGATGCATTATCACAAGTAGTTTCTGCGCAGGCTGCTCTGCAGTGGAGAATGCCATTGCTGGTGTACTTGACCGTATGATCGGTACGTTCAGTGATGCAATTTCACAAGTAATTCCCGCGCAGGCTGCTCTGCGGTGAGAAGGCCACTGCTGGCGTATTTGACCGCATGATCAGTAAGTTCAGTGACGCAATATCACAAGTAATTTCCGCGCAGGCTGCTCTGCGGCGCAGAAGGCTGTTGCTGGTGTACTTGACCGCATGATCAGTGCGTTCAGTGATTAGTTATCACAAGTAATTTCCGTGCAGGCTGCTCTACAGTGGAGAAGGCAGTTGCTGGTATACTTCACTGCATGATCGGCGCGTTCAGTGATGCATTATCACAAGTAATTTCCGCCCTGGCTGCTCTGCTGTGGAGAAGGCCATTGCTGGTGTACTTGACCGCATGATCAGTACGTTCAGTGATGCAATATCAGAAGTAATTTCCCCGTAGGCTGCTCTGGAGTGGAGAAGGCTGTTGCTGGTATACTTGACTGCATGATGGGTGCGTTCAGTGATGCATTATCACAAGTAATATCCGCGCAGGCTGCTGTGCTGTGGAGAAGGCTGTTGCTGGTATACTTGACTGCTTGATCGGTGCGTTCAGTGATGCAATATCACAAGTAATTTCCGCGCAGGCTGCTCGGCAGTGGAGAATTCCATAGGTGGTGTACTTGACCGTATGATCAGTATGTTCAGTGATGCAATATCACAAGTTTTTTCCGCGCAGGCTGCTCTCCAGTAGAGAATGCCACTGCTGGTGTACTTGACCGTATGATCGGTACGTTCAGTGATGCCAGATCACAAGTAATTTCCACGCAGGCTGCTCTGCAGTGGAGAATGCCATTGCTGGTGTTCATAACCGCATGATCAGTACGTTCAGTGATGCAATATCAGAAGTAATTTCCGCGCAGACTGCTCTGCTGTGGAGAAGGCTGTTGCTGGTGTACTTGACCGCATTATCGGAAGGTTCAGTGATGCAATATCACAAGTAATTTCCGCGCAGGCTGCTCTGCAGGGGAGAAGGCTGTTGCTCGTATACTTGAGTGCATGATCGGTACGTTCGGTGATGTTATATCAGATGTAATTTCCGCGCAGGCTGCTCTGCCGTGGAAAATGCCATTGCTGGTGTACTTTAACGTATGATCGGTACGTTCAGTGATGCAATATCACAAGTAATTTCCGCGCAGGCTGCTCTGCAATAGAGAATGCCATTGCTGGCGTACTTGACCGTATGATCGGTACGTTCAGTGATGCAATATCACATGTAATTTCCGCGCAGGCTGCTCTGCAGTGGAGAAATCCATTGCTGTTGTAGTTGACCGTATGATCGGTACGTTCAGTGATGCAATATCACAAGTAACTTCCGCGCAGGCTGCTCTGCAGTGGAGAATGCCATTGCTGTTGTACTTGTCCGTATGATCGGTACGTTAGGTGATGCAATATCACAAGTTTTTTCCGCGTAGGCTGCTCTGCAGTGGAGAATGCCATTGCTGTTGTAGTTGACCGTATGATCGGTACATTCAGTGATGCAATATCACAAGTAATGTCCGCGCAGGCTGCTCTGCAGTGGAGAATGCCATTGCTGGTGTGCTTGACCGTATGATCGGTACGTTAGGAGATGCAATATCACAATTAATTTCCGCGCAGGCTGCTCTGCAGTGGAGAATGCCATTGCTGGTGTACTTGACCGTGCGATCGGTACGTTCAGTGATGCAATACCACAAGTAATTTCCGCGTAGGCTGCTCTGCAGTGGAGAATGCCATTGCTGGTGTACTTGACCGCATGATAGGTACGTTCAGTGATGCAATATCACAAGTAAATTCCGCGCAGGCTGCTCTGCAGGGGAGAAGGCTGTTGCTCGTATACTTGAGTGCATGATCGGTACGTTCGGTGATCTTATATCAGAAGTAATTTCCGCGCAGGCTGCTTTGCCGTGGAGAAGGCCATTGCAGGTGTACTTCACCGGATGATCAGTACTTTCAGTGATGCAATATCACAAGTAATTTCCGCGCAGGCTGCTCTGCCGTGGAGAAGGCTGTTTCTGGTATACTTGACTGCTTGATCGGTACGTTCAGTGATGCATTTCCACAAGTAATTTCCGCGCAGGCTGCTCTGCTGTGGAGAAGGCCATTGCTGGTGTACTTGACCGCATGATCAGTATACGTTCAGTGATGCAATATCAAAAGTAATTTCCGCGCAGGCTGCTCTGCAGTGAAGGCTGTCTCTCGTATACTTGACCGCATGATCGGTACGTTCGGTGATGTTATATCTGAAGTAATTTCGGCGCAGGGTGCTCTGCCGTGGAGAATGCCATTGCTGGTGTATTGACCGTATGATCGGTATGTTCAGTGATGCAATATCACAAGTAATTTCCGCGGAGGCTGCTCTGCAGTGGAGAATGCCATTGCTGGTGTACTTGACCGCATGATCGGTACGTTCAGTGATGCAATATCAGAATTAATTTCCGCGCAGGCTGCTCTGCTGTGGAGAAGGCCATTGGTGGTGTACATAACCGCATGATCAGTACGTTCAATGATGCAATATCAGAAGTTTTTTCCGCGCAGGCTGCTCTGCTGTGGAGAAGGCTGTTGCTGGTATACTTGACTGCATAATCGGTACGTTCACTGATGCATTATCACAAGTATTTCCGCGCGGGCTGCTCTGCAGTGAAGGCTGTTGCTCGTATACTTGACCTCATGATCGGTACGTTCGGTGATGTTATATCTGAAGTTATTTTTGGTGCGGGCTGCTCTGCCGTGGAGAATGTCATTGCTGGTGTACTTGACCGTATGATCGGTACGTTCAGTGATGCAATATCACAAGTAAATTCAGCGCAGGCTGCTCTGCAGTGGAGAATGCCATTGCTGGTGTACTTGACCGCATGATCGGTAGGTTCAGTGATGCAATTTCACAAGTAATTTCCGCGCAGGCTGCTCTGCAGTGGAGAATGCTTATGCTAGTGTACTTGGCCGTATGATCGGTACGTTCAGTGATGCATTATCACAAGTATTTCCGCGCAGGCTGCTCTGCAACGGAGAATGCCATTGCTGGCGTACTTGACCGTATGATCGGTACGTTCAGTGATGCAATATCACATGTAATTTCCGCGCAGGCTGCTCTGATGTGGAGAATTCCATTGCTGTTGTAGTTGAGCGCATGATCGGTACGTTCGGTGATCTTATATCAGAAGTAATTTCCGCGCAGGCTGCTTTGCCGTGGAGAAGGCCATTGCAGGTGTACTTCACCGGATGATCAGTACTTTCAGTGATGCAATATCACAAGTAATTTCCGCGCAGGCTGCTCTGCCGTGGAGAAGGCTGTTTCTGGTATAATTGACTGCTTGATCGATACGTTCAGTGATGCATTTCCACAAGTCATTTCCGCGCAGGCTGCTCTGCTGTGGAGAAGGCCATTGCTGGTGTACTTGACCGCATGATCAGTATACGTTCAGTGATGCAATATCAAAAGTAATTTCCGCGGAGGCTGCTCTGCAGTGGAGAAGGCCATTGCTGGTGTACTTGACCGTATGATCGGTACGTTCAGTTATGCAATATCACAAGTAATTTCCGCGCAGGCTGCTCTGCAGTGGAGAATGCCATTGCTGGCGTACCTGACCGCATGATCGGTACGTTCAGTGATGCAATATCACAAGTAATTTCCGCGCAGGCTGCTCTGCTGTGGAGAAGGCCATTGCTGGTGTACTTGACCGCATGATCAGTGTACGTTCAGTGATGCATTATCAAAAGTAATTTCCGCGCAGGCTGCTCTGGTGTGGAGAAGGCTGTTGCTGGTATACTTGACTGCATAATCGGTACGTTCAGTGATGCAATATCACAAGTAATTTCCGCGCAGGCTTGTCTGCAGTGGAGAATGCCATTGGTGGTGTACTTGACCGAATGATCGGTACGTTCAGTGATGCAATATCACAAGTAATTTGCGCGCAGGCTGCTCTGCAGTGGAGAATGCTATTGCTGGTGTACTTGACCGCATGATCGGTACGTTCAGTTATGCAATATCACAAGTATTTTCCGCGCAGGCTGCTCTGCTGTGGAGAAGGCCATTGCTGGTGTACTTGACCGCATGATCAGTATACGTTCAGTGATGCGTTATCAAAAGTAATTTCCGCGCAGGCTGCTCTGCTGTGGAGAAGGCTGTTGCTGGTATACTTGACTGCATAATCGGTACGTTCAGTGATGCAATATCAGAAGTAATTTCCGCGCAGGCTGCTCTCCAGTAGAGAATGCCACTGCTGGTGTACTTGACCGTATGATCGGTACGTTCAGTGGTGTAATATCACAAGTAATTTCCGCGCAGGCTGCTCTGCAGTGGAGAATGCCATTGCTGGTGTAGTGGACCGTATGATCGGTACGTTCAGTGGTGGAATATCACAAGTAATGTCCGCGCAGGCTGCTCTGCAGTGGAGAATGCCATTGCTGGTGTACTTGACCGTATGATCGGTACGTTAGGTGATGCAATATCACAAGTTTTTTCCGCGCAGGCTGCTCTGCAGTGGAGGAGGCCATTGCAGGTGTACTTCACCGGATGATCAGTACTTTCAGTGATGCAATATCAGAAGAAATTTCCGCGCAGGCTGCTCTGCAGTGTAGAAGGCTGTTGCTGGTATACTTGACTGCTTGATCGGTACGTTCAGTGATGCATTTTCACAAGTAATTTCCGCGCAGGCTGCTCTGCTGTGCAGAAGGCCATTGCTGGTGTACTTGACCGCATGATCAGTATACGTTCAGTGATGCAATATCAGAAGTAATTTCCGCGCAGGCTGCTCTGCTGTGGAGAAAGCCATCACTGGTGTACTTAACCGCATGATCAGTAGGTTCAGTGATGCATTATCACAAGTAGTTTCTGCGCAGGCTGCTCTGCAGTGGAGAATGCCACTGCTGGTGTATTTGAATTCATGATCAGCACGTTCAATGATGCATTATCACAAGTAATTTCCACGCAGGCTGCTCTGCGGTGAGAAGGCCACTGCTGGTGTACTTGACCGCATGATCAGTACGTTCAGTGATGAGTTATCACAAGTAATTTCCGCGCAGGCTGCTCTGCTGTGGAGAAAGCGATTGCTGGTGTTTTTGACCGCATGATCAGTACGTTCAGTAAAGCAATATCAGAAGCAATTTCCCCGCAGTACGTTCAGTTATGCATTATCACAAGTAATATCCACGCAAACTGCTCTGCAGTGGAGAAGGCTGTTGCTGGTGTACTTGACCGCATGATCAGTACGTTCAGTGATGCAATATCAGAAGTAATTTCCGCGCAGGCTGCTCTGCTGTGGAGAAAGCCATCACTGGTGTACTTGACCGCATGATCAGTAGGTTCAGTGATGCATTATCACAAGTAGTTTCTGCGCAGGCTGCTCTGCAGTGGAGAATGCCACTGCTGGTGTATTTGACCTCATGATCAGCTCGTTCAATGATGCATTATCACAAGTAATTCCCGCGCAGGCTGCTCTGCGGCGCAGAAGGCTGTTGCTGGTGTACTTGACCGCATGATCAGTACGTTCAGTGATTAGTTATCACAAGTAATTTCCCTGCAGGCTGCTCTACAGTGGAGAAGGCAGTTGCTGGTATACTTCACTGCATGATCGGTGCGTTCAGTGATGCATTATCACAAGTAACTTCCGCCCAGGCTGCTCTGCTGTGGAGAAGGCCATTGCTGGTGTACTTGACCGCATGATCAGTACGTTCAGTGATGCAATATCAGAAGTAATTTCCCCGTAGGCTGCTCTGGAGTGGAGAAGGCTGTTGCTGGTATACTTGACTGCATGATGGGTGCGTTCAGTGATGCATTATCACAAGTAATATCCGCGCAGGCTGCTGTGCAGTGGAGAAGGCTGTTGCTGGTATACTTGACTGCTTGATCGGTACGTTCAGTGATGCAATATCAGAAGTAATTTCCGCGCAGGCTGCTCTGCTGTGGAGAAAGCCATCACTGGTGTACTTAATCGCATGATCAGTAGGTTCAGTGATGCATTATCACAAGTAGTTTCTGCGCAGGCTGCTCTGCAGTGGAGAATGCCACTGCTGGTGTATTTGACCTCATGATCAGAACGTTCAATGATGCATTATCACAAGTAATTTCCGCGCAGGCTGCTCTGCGGTGAGAACACCGCTGCTGGTGTATTTGACCGCATGATCAGTACGTCCAGTGACGCAATATCACAAGTAATTTCCGAGCAGGCTGCTCTGCGGCGGAGAAGGCTGTTGCTGGTGTACTTGACCGCGTGATCAGTACGTTCAATGATGCAATATCAGAAGTAATTTCCGCCCTTGCTGCTCTCCTGTGGAGAAGGCCATTGCTGGTGCACTTGACCGCATGATCAGTACTTTCAGTGATGCAATATCAGAAGTAATTTCCGCGCAGGCTGCTCTGCAGTGGAGAATGCTGTTGCTGGTTTACTTGACTGCACGATCGGTGCATTCAGTGATGCATTATCACAAGTAATTTCCGCCCAGGCTGCTCTGCTGTGGGGAAGGCCATTGCTGGTGTACTTGACCGCATGATCAGTACGTTCAGTGATGAAATATCAGAAGTTTTTTCCGCGCAGGCTGCTCTGCTGTGGAGAAGACCACTTCTGGTTACTTGACCGCATGATCAGTACGTTCAGTGATGCAATATCAGAAATAATTTCCGCGCAGGCTGCTCTGCTGTGGAGAAGGCCATTGCTGGTGTACATAACCGCATGATCAGTACGTTCAGTAATGCAATATCAGAAGTAATTTCCGCGCAGGCTGCTCTGCTGTGGACAAGGCTGTTGCTGGTATACTTGACTGAAAAATCGGTACGTTCACTGATGCATTATCACAAGTAATTTCCGCGCGGGCTGCTCTGCAGTGAAGGCTGTTGCTCGTATACTTGACCTCATGATCGGTACGTTCGCTGATGTTATATCTGAAGTTATTTCGGTGCGGGCTGCTCTGCCGTGGAGAATGTCATTGCTGGTGTACTTGACCGTATGATCGGTACGTTCAGTGATGCAATATCACAAGTAAATTCAGCGCAGGCTGCTCTGCAGTGGAGAATGCCATTGCTGGAGTACTTCACCGCATGATCGGTACGTTCAGTGATGCAATATCACAAGTAAATTCAGCGCAGGCTGCTCTGCAGTGGAGAATGCCATTGCTGGAGTACTTGACCGTATGATCGGTACGTTCAGTGATGCAATATCACAAGTAATTTCCGCGAAGGGTGCTCTGCAGTGGAGAATGCTATTGGTGGTGTACTTCACCGAATGATCGGTACGTTCAGTGATGCAATATCACAAGTAAATTCCGCGCAGGCTGCTCTGCAGTGGAGAGTGCCATTGCTGGTGTACTTGACCGCATGATCGGTAGGTTCAGTGATGCAATATCACAAGTAATTTCCGCGCAGGCTGCTCTGCAGTGGAGAATGCCTATGCTAGTGTACTTGGCCGTATGATCGGTACGTTCAGTGATGCATTATCACAAGTATTTCCGCGCAGGCTGCTCTGCAGGGGAGAAGGCTGTTGCTCGTATACTTGAGTGCATGATCGGCACGTTCGGTGATGTTATATCAGATGTAATTTCCGCGCAGGCTGCTCTGCCGTGGAAAATGCCATTGCTGGTGTACTTTAACGTATGATCGGTACGTTCAGTGATGCAATATCACAAGTAATTTCCGCGCAGGCTGCTCTGCAATGGAGAATGCCATTGCTGGCGTACTTGACCGTATGATCGGTACGTTCAGTGATGCAATATCACATGTAATTTGCGCGCAGGCTGCTCTGCAGTGGAGAAATCCATTGCTGTTGTAGTTGACCGTATGATCGGTACGTTCAGTGATGCAATATCACAAGTAACTTCCGCGCAGGCTGCTCTGCAGTGGAGAATGCCATTGCTGTTGTACTTGTCCGTATGATCGGTACGTTAGGTGATGCAATATCACAAGTTTTTTCCGCGTAGGCTGCTCTGCAGTGGAGAATGCCATTGCTGTTGTAGTTGACCTTATGATCGGTACATTCAGTGATGCAATATCTTAAGTTGTGTCCGCGCAGGCTGCTCTGCAGTGGAGAATGCCATTGCTGGTGTACTTGACCGCATGATCAGTACGTTCAGTGATGCAATATCAGAAGTAATTTCCGCGCAGGCTGCTCTGCTGTGGAGAAAGCCATCACTGGTGTACTTGACCGCATGATCAGTAGGTTCAGTGATGCATTATCACAAGTAGTTTCTGCGCAGGCTGCTCTGCAGTGGAGAATGCCACTGCTGGTGTATTTGACCTCATGATCAGCTCGTTCAATGATGCATTATCACAAGTAATTCCCGCGCAGGCTGCTCTGCGGCGCAGAAGGCTGTTGCTGGTGTACTTGACCGCATGATCAGTACGTTCAGTGATTAGTTATCACAAGTAATTTCCCTGCAGGCTGCTCTACAGTGGAGAAGGCAGTTGCTGGTATACTTCACTGCATGATCGGTGCGTTCAGTGATGCATTATCACAAGTAACTTCCGCCCAGGCTGCTCTGCTGTGGAGAAGGCCATTGCTGGTGTACTTGACCGCATGATCAGTACGTTCAGTGATGCAATATCAGAAGTAATTTCCCCGTAGGCTGCTCTGGAGTGGAGAAGGCTGTTGCTGGTATACTTGACTGCATGATGGGTGCGTTCAGTGATGCATTATCACAAGTAATATCCGCGCAGGCTGCTGTGCAGTGGAGAAGGCTGTTGCTGGTATACTTGACTGCTTGATCGGTACGTTCAGTGATGCAATATCAGAAGTAATTTCCGCGCAGGCTGCTCTGCTGTGGAGAAAGCCATCACTGGTGTACTTAATCGCATGATCAGTAGGTTCAGTGATGCATTATCACAAGTAGTTTCTGCGCAGGCTGCTCTGCAGTGGAGAATGCCACTGCTGGTGTATTTGACCTCATGATCAGAACGTTCAATGATGCATTATCACAAGTAATTTCCGCGCAGGCTGCTCTGCGGTGAGAACACCGCTGCTGGTGTATTTGACCGCATGATCAGTACGTCCAGTGACGCAATACCACAAGTAATTTCCGAGCAGGCTGCTCTGCGGCGGAGAAGGCTGTTGCTGGTGTACTTGACCGCGTGATCAGTACGTTCAATGATGCAATATCAGAAGTAATTTCCGCCCTTGCTGCTCTCCTGTGGAGAAGGCCATTGCTGGTGCACTTGACCGCATGATCAGTACTTTCAGTGATGCAATATCAGAAGTAATTTCCGCGCAGGCTGCTCTGCAGTGGAGAATGCTGTTGCTGGTTTACTTGACTGCACGATCGGTGCATTCAGTGATGCATTATCAAAAGTAATTTCCGCCCAGGCTGCTCTGCTGTGGGGAAGGCCATTGCTGGTGTACTTGACCGCATGATCAGTACGTTCAGTGATGAGATATCAGAAGTTTTTTCCGCGCAGGCTGCTCTGCTGTGGAGAAGACCACTTCTGGTTGCTTGACCGCATGATCAGTACGTTCAGTGATGCAATATCAGAAATAATTTCCGCGCAGGCTGCTCTGCTGTGGAGAAGGGCATTGCTGGTGTACATAACCGCATGATCAGTATGTTCAGTAATGCAATATCAGAAGTAATTTCCGCGCAGGCTGCTCTGCTGTGGAGAAGGCTGTTGCTGGTATACTTGACTGAAAAATCGGTACGTTCACTGATGCATTATCACAAGTAATTTCCGCGCGGGCTGCTCTGCAGTGAAGGCTGTTGCTCGTATACTTGACCTCATGATCGGTACGTTCGCTGATGTTATATCTGAAGTTATTTCGGTGCGGGCTGCTCTGCCGTGGAGAATGTCATTGCTGGTGTACTTGACCGTATGATCGGTACGTTCAGTGATGCAATATCACAAGTAAATTCAGCGCAGGCTGCTCTGCAGTGGAAAATGCCATTGCTGGAGTACTTGACCGCATGATCGGTACGTTCAGTGATGCAATATCACAAGTAAATTCAGCGCAGGCTGCTCTGCAGTGGAGAATGCCATTGCTGGAGTACTTGACCGTATGATCGGTACGTTCAGTGATGCAATACCACAAGTAATTTCCGCGAAGGGTGCTCTGCAGTGGAGAATGCTATTGGTGGTGTACTTGACCGAATGATCGGTACGTTCAGTGATGCAATATCACAAGTAAATTCCGCGCAGGCTGCTCTGCAGTGGAGAGTGCCATTGCTGGTGTACTTGACCGCATGATCGGTAGGTTCAGTGATGCAATATCACAAGTAATTTCCGCGCAGGCTGCTCTGCAGTGGAGAATGCCTATGCTAGTGTACTTGGCCGTATGATCGGTACGTTCAGTGATGCATTATCACAAGTATTTCCGCGCAGGCTGCTCTGCAGGGGAGAAGGCTGTTGCTCGTATACTTGAGTGCATGATCGGTACGTTCGGTGATGTTATATCAGATGTAATTTCCGCGCAGGCTGCTCTGCCGTGGAAAATGCCATTGCTGGTGTACTTTAACGTATGATCGGTACGTTCAGTGATGCAATATCACAAGTAATTTCCGCGCAGGCTGCTCTGCAATGGAGAATGCCATTGCTGGCGTACTTGACCGTATGATCGGTACGTTCAGTGATGCAATATCACATGTAATTTGCGCGCAGGCTGCTCTGCAGTGGAGAATTCCATTGCTGTTGTAGTTGACCGTATGATCGGTACGTTCAGTGATGCAATATCACAAGTAACTTCCGCGAAGGCTGCTCTGCAGTGGAGAATGCCATTGCTGTTGTACTTGTCCGTATGATCGGTACGTTAGGTGATGCAATATCACAAGTTTTTCCGCGTAGGCTGCTCTGCAGTGGAGAATGCCATTACTGTTGTAGTTGACCGTATGATCGGTACATTCAGTGATGCAATATCACAAGTTGTGTCCGCGCAGGCTGCTCTGCAGTGGAGAATGCCATTGCTGGTGTGCTTGACCGTATGATCGGTACGTTAGGAGATGCAATATCAGAATTAATTTCCGCGCAGGCTGCTCTGCAGTGGAGAATGCCATTGCTGGTGTACTTGACCGTGCGATCGGTACGTTCAGTGATGCAATACCACAAGTAATTTCCGCGTAGGCTGCTCTGCAGTGGAGAATGCCATTGCTGGTGTACTTGACCGCATGATAGGTACGTTCAGTGATGCAATATCACAAGTAAATTCCGCGCAGGCTGCTCTGCAGGGGAGAAGGCTGTTGCTCGTATACTTGAGTGCATGATCGGTACGTTCGGTGATCTTATATCAGAAGTAATTTCCGCGCAGGCTGCTTTGCCGTGGAGAAGGCCATTGCAGGTGTACTTCACCGGATGATCAGTACTTTCAGTGATGCAATATCACAAGTAATTTCCGCGCAGGCTGCTCTGCCGTGGAGAAGGCTGTTTCTGGTATACTTGACTGCTTGATCGGTACGTTCAGTGATGCATTTCCACAAGTAATTTCCGCGCAGGCTGCTCTGCTGTGGAGAAGGCCATTGCTGGTGTACTTGACCGCATGATCAGTATACGTTCAGTGATGCAATATCAAAAGTAATTTCCGCGCAGGCTGCTCTGCAGTGAAGGCTGTCTCTCGTATACTTGACCGCATGATCGGTACGTTCGGTGATGTTATATCTGAAGTAATTTCGGCGCAGGGTGCTCTGCCGTGGAGAATGCCATTGCTGGTGTATTGACCGTATGATCGGTATGTTCAGTGATGCAATATCACAAGTAATTTCCGCGGAGGCTGCTCTGCAGTGGAGAATGCCATTGCTGGTGTACTTGACCGCATGATCGGTACGTTCAGTGATGCAATATCAGAATTAATTTCCGCGCAGGCTGCTCTGCTGTGGAGAAGGCCATTGCTGGTGTACATAACCGCATGATCAGTACGTTCAGTGATGCAATATCAGAAGTTTTTTCCGCGCAGGCTGCTCTGCTGTGGAGAAGGCTGTTGCTGGTATACTTGACTGCATAATCGGTACGTTCACTGATGCATTATCACAAGTATTTCCGCGCGGGCTGCTCTGCAGTGAAGGCTGTTGCTCGTATACTTGACCTCATGATCGGTACGTTCGGTGATGTTATATCTGAAGTTATTTTTGGTGCGGGCTGCTCTACCGTGGAGAATGTCATTGCTGGTGTACTTGACCGTATGATCGGTACGTTCAGTGATGCAATATCACAAGTAAATTCAGCGCAGGCTGCTCTGCAGTGGAGAATGCCATTGCTGGAGTACTTGACCGTATGATCGGTACGTTCAGTGATGCAATATCACAAGTAATTTCCGCGAAGGGTGCTCTGCAGTGGAGAATGCTATTGGTGGTGTACTTGACCGAATGATCGGTACGTTCAGTGATGCAATATCACAAGTAAATTCCGCGCAGGCTGCTCTGCAGTGGAGAATGCCATTGCTGGTGTACTTGACCGCATGATCGGTAGGTTCAGTGATGCAATTTCACAAGTAATTTCCGCGCAGGCTGCTCTGCAGTGGAGAATGCTTATGCTAGTGTACTTGGCCGTATGATCGGTACGTTCAGTGATGCATTATCACAAGTATTTCCGCGCAGGCTGCTCTGCAGGGGAGAAGGCTGTTGCTCGTATACTTGAGTGCATGATCGGTACGTTCAGTGATGTTAAATCAGATGTAATTTCCGCGCAGGCTGCTCTGCCGTAGAGAATGCCATTGCTGGTGTACTTTAACGTATGATCAGTACGTTCAGTGATGCAATATCACAAGTAATTTCCGCGCAGGCTGCTCTGCAACGGAGAATGCCATTGCTGGCGTACTTGACCGTATGATCGGTACGTTCAGTGATGCAATATCACATGTAATTTCCGCGCAGGCTGCTCTGATGTGGAGAATTCCATTGCTGTTGTAGTTGAGCGCATGATCGGTACGTTCGGTGATCTTATATCAGAAGTAATTTCCGCGCAGGCTGCTTTGCCGTGGAGAAGGCCATTGCAGGTGTACTTCACCGGATGATCAGTACTTTCAGTGATGCAATATCACAAGTAATTTCCGCGCAGGCTGCTCTGCCGTGGAGAAGGCTGTTTCTGGTATAATTGACTGCTTGATCGATACGTTCAGTGATGCATTTCCACAAGTCATTTCCGCGCAGGCTGCTCTGCTGTGGAGAAGGCCATTGCTGGTGTACTTGACCGCATGATCAGTATACGTTCAGTGATGCAATATCAAAAGTAATTTCCGCGGAGGCTGCTCTGCAGTGGAGAAGGCCATTGCTGGTGTACTTGACCGTATGATCGGTACGTTCAGTGATGCAATATCACAAGTAATTTCCGCGCAGGCTGCTCTGCAGTGGAGAATGCCATTGCTGGCGTACCTGACCGCATGATCGGTACGTTCAGTGATGCAATATCACAAGTAATTTCCGCGCAGGCTGCTCTGCTGTGGAGAAGGCCATTGCTGGTGTACTTGACCGCATGATCAGTGTACGTTCAGTGATGCATTATCAAAAGTAATTTCCGCGCAGGCTGCTCTGGTGTGGAGAAGGCTGTTGCTGGTATACTTGACTGCATAATCGGTACGTTCAGTGATGCAATATCACAAGTAATTTCCGCGCAGGCTTGTCTGCAGTGGAGAATGCCATTGGTGGTGTACTTGACCGAATGATCGGTACGTTCAGTGATGCAATATCACAAGTAATTTGCGCGCAGGCTGCTCTGCAGTGGAGAATGCTATTGCTGGTGTACTTGACCGCATGATCGGTACGTTCAGTTATGCAATATCACAAGTATTTACCGCGCAGGCTGCTCTGCTGTGGAGAAGGCCATTGCTGGTGTACTTGACCGCATGATCAGTATACGTTCAGTGATGCGTTATCAAAAGTAATTTCCGCGCAGGCTGCTCTGCTGTGGAGAAGGCTGTTGCTGGTATACTTGACTGCATAATCGGTACGTTCAGTGATGCAATATCAGAAGTAATTTCCGCGCAGGCTGCTCTCCAGTAGAGAATGCCACTGCTGGTGTACTTGACCGTATGATCGGTACGTTCAGTGGTGTAATATCACAAGTAATTTCCGCGCAGGCTGCTCTGCAGTGGAGAATGCCATTGCTGGTGTAGTGGACCGTATGATCGGTACGTTCAGTGGTGGAATATCACAAGTAATGTCCGCGCAGGCTGCTCTGCAGTGGAGAATGCCATTGCTGGTGTACTTGACCGTATGATCGGTACGTTAGGTGATGCAATATCACAAGTTTTTTCCGCGCAGGCTGCTCTGCAGTGGAGGAGGCCATTGCAGGTGTACTTCACCGGATGATCAGTACTTTCAGTGATGCAATATCAGAAGAAATTTCCGCGCAGGCTGCTCTGCAGTGTAGAAGGCTGTTGCTGGTATACTTGACTGCTTGATCGGTACGTTCAGTGATGCATTTTCACAAGTAATTTCCGCGCAGGCTGCTCTGCTGTGCAGAAGGCCATTGCTGGTGTACTTGACCGCATGATCAGTATACGTTCAGTGATGCAATATCAGAAGTAATTTCCGCGCAGGCTGCTCTGCTGTGGAGAAAGCCATCACTGGTGTACTTAACCGCATGATCAGTAGGTTCAGTGATGCATTATCACAAGTAGTTTCTGCGCAGGCTGCTCTGCAGTGGAGAATGCCACTGCTGGTGTATTTGAATTCATGATCAGCACGTTCAATGATGCATTATCACAAGTAATTTCCACGCAGGCTGCTCTGCGGTGAGAAGGCCACTGCTGGTGTACTTGACCGCATGATCAGTACGTTCAGTGATGAGTTATCACAAGTAATTTCCGCGCAGGCTGCTCTGCTGTGGAGAAAGCGATTGCTGGTGTTTTTGACCGCATGATCAGTACGTTCAGTAAAGCAATATCAGAAGCAATTTCCCCGCAGTACGTTCAGTTATGCATTATCACAAGTAATATCCACGCAAACTGCTCTGCAGTGGAGAAGGCTGTTGCTGGTGTACTTGACCGCATGATCAGTACGTTCAGTGATGCAATATCAGAAGTAATTTCCGCGCAGGCTGCTCTGCTGTGGAGAAAGCCATCACTGGTGTACTTGACCGCATGATCAGTAGGTTCAGTGATGCATTATCACAAGTAGTTTCTGCGCAGGCTGCTCTGCAGTGGAGAATGCCACTGCTGGTGTATTTGACCTCATGATCAGCTCGTTCAATGATGCATTATCACAAGTAATTCCCGCGCAGGCTGCTCTGCGGCGCAGAAGGCTGTTGCTGGTGTACTTGACCGCATGATCAGTACGTTCAGTGATTAGTTATCACAAGTAATTTCCCTGCAGGCTGCTCTACAGTGGAGAAGGCAGTTGCTGGTATACTTCACTGCATGATCGGTGCGTTCAGTGATGCATTATCACAAGTAACTTCCGCCCAGGCTGCTCTGCTGTGGAGAAGGCCATTGCTGGTGTACTTGACCGCATGATCAGTACGTTCAGTGATGCAATATCAGAAGTAATTTCCCCGTAGGCTGCTCTGGAGTGGAGAAGGCTGTTGCTGGTATACTTGACTGCATGATGGGTGCGTTCAGTGATGCATTATCACAAGTAATATCCGCGCAGGCTGCTGTGCAGTGGAGAAGGCTGTTGCTGGTATACTTGACTGCTTGATCGGTACGTTCAGTGATGCAATATCAGAAGTAATTTCCGCGCAGGCTGCTCTGCTGTGGAGAAAGCCATCACTGGTGTACTTAATCGCATGATCAGTAGGTTCAGTGATGCATTATCACAAGTAGTTTCTGCGCAGGCTGCTCTGCAGTGGAGAATGCCACTGCTGGTGTATTTGACCTCATGATCAGAACGTTCAATGATGCATTATCACAAGTAATTTCCGCGCAGGCTGCTCTGCGGTGAGAACACCGCTGCTGGTGTATTTGACCGCATGATCAGTACGTCCAGTGACGCAATATCACAAGTAATTTCCGAGCAGGCTGCTCTGCGGCGGAGAAGGCTGTTGCTGGTGTACTTGACCGCGTGATCAGTACGTTCAATGATGCAATATCAGAAGTAATTTCCGCCCTTGCTGCTCTCCTGTGGAGAAGGCCATTGCTGGTGCACTTGACCGCATGATCAGTACTTTCAGTGATGCAATATCAGAAGTAATTTCCGCGCAGGCTGCTCTGCAGTGGAGAATGCTGTTGCTGGTTTACTTGACTGCACGATCGGTGCATTCAGTGATGCATTATCAAAAGTAATTTCCGCCCAGGCTGCTCTGCTGTGGGGAAGGCCATTGCTGGTGTACTTGACCGCATGATCAGTACGTTCAGTGATGAAATATCAGAAGTTTTTTCCGCGCAGGCTGCTCTGCTGTGGAGAAGACCACTTCTGGTTACTTGACCGCATGATCAGTACGTTCAGTGATGCAATATCAGAAATAATTTCCGCGCAGGCTGCTCTGCTGTGGAGAAGGCCATTGCTGGTGTACATAACCGCATGATCAGTACGTTCAGTAATGCAATATCAGAAGTAATTTCCGCGCAGGCTGCTCTGCTGTGGAGAAGGCTGTTGCTGGTATACTTGACTGAAAAATCGGTACGTTCACTGATGCATTATCACAAGTAATTTCCGCGCGGGCTGCTCTGCAGTGAAGGCTGTTGCTCGTATACTTGACCTCATGATCGGTACGTTCGCTGATGTTATATCTGAAGTTATTTCGGTGCGGGCTGCTCTGCCGTGGAGAATGTCATTGCTGGTGTACTTGACCGTATGATCGGTACGTTCAGTGATGCAATATCACAAGTAAATTCAGCGCAGGCTGCTCTGCAGTGGAGAATGCCATTGCTGGAGTACTTGACCGCATGATCGGTACGTTCAGTGATGCAATATCACAAGTAAATTCAGCGCAGGCTGCTCTGCAGTGGAGAATGCCATTGCTGGAGTACTTGACCGTATGATCGGTACGTTCAGTGATGCAATATCACAAGTAATTTCCGCGAAGGGTGCTCTGCAGTGGAGAATGCTATTGGTGGTGTACTTCACCGAATGATCGGTACGTTCAGTGATGCAATATCACAAGTAAATTCCGCGCAGGCTGCTCTGCAGTGGAGAGTGCCATTGCTGGTGTACTTGACCGCATGATCGGTAGGTTCAGTGATGCAATATCACAAGTAATTTCCGCGCAGGCTGCTCTGCAGTGGAGAATGCCTATGCTAGTGTACTTGGCCGTATGATCGGTACGTTCAGTGATGCATTATCACAAGTATTTCCGCGCAGGCTGCTCTGCAGGGGAGAAGGCTGTTGCTCGTATACTTGAGTGCATGATCGGCACGTTCGGTGATGTTATATCAGATGTAATTTCCGCGCAGGCTGCTCTGCCGTGGAAAATGCCATTGCTGGTGTACTTTAACGTATGATCGGTACGTTCAGTGATGCAATATCACAAGTAATTTCCGCGCAGGCTGCTCTGCAATGGAGAATGCCATTGCTGGCGTACTTGACCGTATGATCGGTACGTTCAGTGATGCAATATCACATGTAATTTGCGCGCAGGCTGCTCTGCAGTGGAGAATTCCATTGCTGTTGTAGTTGACCGTATGATCGGTACGTTCAGTGAGGCAATATCACAAGTAACTTCCGCGCAGGCTGCTCTGCAGTGGAGAATGCCATTGCTGTTGTACTTGTCCGTATGATCGGTACGTTAGGTGATGCAATATCACAAGTTTTTTCCGCGTAGGCTGCTCTGCAGTGGAGAATGCCATTGCTGTTGTAGTTGACCTTATGATCGGTACATTCAGTGATGCAATATCACAAGTTGTGTCCGCGCAGGCTGCTCTGCAGTGGAGAATGCCATTGCTGGTGTACTTGACCGCATGATCAGTACGTTCAGTGATGCAATATCAGAAGTAATTTCCGCGCAGGCTGCTCTGCTGTGGAGAAAGCCATCACTGGTGTACTTGACCGCATGATCAGTAGGTTCAGTGATGCATTATCACAAGTAGTTTCTGCGCAGGCTGCTCTGCAGTGGAGAATGCCACTGCTGGTGTATTTGACCTCATGATCAGCTCGTTCAATGATGCATTATCACAAGTAATTCCCGCGCAGGCTGCTCTGCGGCGCAGAAGGCTGTTGCTGGTGTACTTGACCGCATGATCAGTACGTTCAGTGATTAGTTATCACAAGTAATTTCCCTGCAGGCTGCTCTACAGTGGAGAAGGCAGTTGCTGGTATACTTCACTGCATGATCGGTGCGTTCAGTGATGCATTATCACAAGTAACTTCCGCCCAGGCTGCTCTGCTGTGGAGAAGGCCATTGCTGGTGTACTTGACCGCATGATCAGTACGTTCAGTGATGCAATATCAGAAGTAATTTCCCCGTAGGCTGCTCTGGAGTGGAGAAGGCTGTTGCTGGTATACTTGACTGCATGATGGGTGCGTTCAGTGATGCATTATCACAAGTAATATCCGCGCAGGCTGCTGTGCAGTGGAGAAGGCTGTTGCTGGTATACTTGACTGCTTGATCGGTACGTTCAGTGATGCAATATCAGAAGTAATTTCCGCGCAGGCTGCTCTGCTGTGGAGAAAGCCATCACTGGTGTACTTAATCGCATGATCAGTAGGTTCAGTGATGCATTATCACAAGTAGTTTCTGCGCAGGCTGCTCTGCAGTGGAGAATGCCACTGCTGGTGTATTTGACCTCATGATCAGAACGTTCAATGATGCATTATCACAAGTAATTTCCGCGCAGGCTGCTCTGCGGTGAGAACACCGCTGCTGGTGTATTTGACCGCATGATCAGTACGTCCAGTGACGCAATACCACAAGTAATTTCCGAGCAGGCTGCTCTGCGGCGGAGAAGGCTGTTGCTGGTGTACTTGACCGCGTGATCAGTACGTTCAATG